>NC_069504.1:322021988-322384488 GCF_027579735.1 Bombina bombina
TTTTGACTTTTCTGAGCCTGTCAAGTCCTTCTTTTGACCCATTTTGCCATAGGAAAGGAAGTTGCCTAATAATTATGCACACCTGATATAGGGTGTTGATGTCATTAGACCACACCCCTTCTCATTACAGAGATGCACATCACCTAATATGCTTAATTGGTAGTAGGCTTTCGAGCCTATACAGCTTGGAGTAAGACAACATGCATAAAGAGGATGATGTGGTCAAAATACTCATTTGCCTAATAATTCTGCACTCCCTGTATATACACACACACACACACATATATGCATGCATACACATATTTTTATACAAACACACACATATATGCATGCATACACATATATATATATATATACACACACACATATATGCATGCATACACACACATATATATATATATATATATATATATATACACACACACATATATATGCATGCATACACATATATATATATATATATATATATATATATATATATATATATACAGGGTATAAATGGGTATATATTTGTATAAGGAATCTGTTAGAATGGAGATTGGAACACAACTGCAGTGCCTAAAAGTATGTGGAATGTCTCACTTAACTGATAAAAATCCTCTATGAGTGAAAAGGATATTTCTCAGTCAAAGTGATTATGCTCAGATTGTTAGAAATGACAAACCTCACAGAATAATCTGCAGGAGAGTTTTAGGTGAAGTTATCACAGATGTTTCAGGATAAATAGCAAGACAAGCCAAATATATAAACATGAGTAGCAACAGTTCATAGAAGCACAGTAGCAGGAAGCAGCCGCACAAGGTGGATTAAACACAGGTACAGTTCATATTAAGAAGCAGCTTAGACAGTGTAGCAAGCAAGAGAACAGAATGTATACTGTCCGGTACTGTGAAGCAGATATAGGTACCTGAAAGTTGTCCTAGTGGCAGGCTTGTGCGAGTTGGTCCGGAGCTGTTTGTTAGTGATCTGAAGCTGGTGCCGGGGAAACCGGAAGTGACGTCACGCTGCAGCGGAGTTGTGTAGTGCTGACAGGCAGCGTTAGAGGAGAGAAGGTAGAAGAGCTGTAACAAGACGGTAAGTGAATGAACTTCAATGAAGTAGTTGAAAGTACATTACCGCACTGAGAAAGGCTTTTAGAGTTGCAAGGTATTCTCCTGAACACGGCTGTTAGATGAGTCCGGTGTAGAGTAGAAAGTAGTCTCAAAACAGACAAATAAGCTTCTTTGGAAACCACTGGGGAACGTGAGAGAAGCTTCTAAGCTAGTATCCTACAAAATAACAATACTAAGCACAGGTTGAGTGGTGCACAGGTGTCTTAAAGGAGACTTATCCAATCAGGAGAGAGAGGGCGTACTGGAGAGGTGGAGTAGAATGGTGAAACCTGACAGTACCCCCTCAACAAGGGAGCTGTCCCACAGCGACAGGACCAGGACGATCAGGATGGCGTCGGTGAAACAAAGACAAGAGTCGGGGAGAGTTGAGATTAGAAAGAGGCTCCCAGGAATCCTCATCACTGGAGTAGTTCTTCCACCAAACCAGATACTGTAAGACACCATTAGAGTATATAGAGTCTAAGATTGAATCAACCTCATACTCATCGTCCGCTAGGGTAGCAGGAAGAGGTGGTAACAGGAGCTGATCGTTCCTCGTGTGGACATAGGGTTTCAAGAGAGTATGAGGGAGCTGTAGCCTGACAGCATTATCGTTTATGACCTTCTGTACTGGGAAAGGTCCAATAAAAAGGCTGGCCATCTTTTTTGATGGAATCTGTAATCTCAAGTTCTTAGTGGAGAGCCATACAAGATCACCAATGGAGTATTGAGGAGCTTTCCTTCGTCTGAGATCGTAGTAGTGTTTCTGAGATTTTTGAGCATCCAGGATGTTTTGTCGAATTGTATCGAAGTTGTGTTGAAGTGAATCATGTAGCTCATCAAGAGTAGGGGAGTCCACAGAGCCAAGAGATGATAGTATGAAATCTGGGTGGTAGGCATAGTTTGCAAAAAATGGTGTCATCTTGGTGGAGGAATGGATAGAGTTATTGTAAGCGTACTCAGCCATGGAGAGGTATTTGACCCAGTCAGTCTGATGGTAGGAGCAATAACATCTCAAGTAGTGTTCGAGCCACTGATTCAACCTTTCTGCTTGCCCATTGGTTTGAGGGTGAAAAGCAGTGGAGAAGCGATGATCAATCTGGGTTAGTTCACAGAGTTTAGACCAAAACTTAGAGGTAAATTGTGTTCCTCTATCTGTTGTTAGCATGGGTGGTATGCCATGTAGCTTAATGATGTGATCGATGAAGAGAGTAGCTGTTTCCGAGGAAGTAGGCAATTTGTGGAACGGAACAAAATGGGCCATCTTTGTGAAAAGATCGATGACAACAAGAATAGTAGTTTGAGAATTAGATGGAGGTAGGTCAACTATGAAATCCATTGAAACGTGGTGCCAGGGTTTGGTAGGTACTGGTAAAGACATCAACAAGCCAAAAGGTGGTTTTCGCTCAGGTTTGCAAGTGGCACAGGTTCTACAAGTGGTGATATAATCGTATATTGAGGTTTTCATCCTTGGCCACCAGAAGGTCCTGCTAAGCAAATCAAGAGTCCGACGGACCCCAGGGTGACCAGCTAACGGAGAGTCATGGTAATTCTGTATCAAGGGGACTCTCATCTCAGGTGGTAGAAAAATCTTCTTGCCATGATAGAAAATTCCAGAAGATTTTAGGAGGTTAGGTAAAGGTGGTCTTGTTTGTTGTTTACAGTAGTTTCGTAACTCCGTGAGCATGGAAGTAGTGAGGCCAATAAAACAGTCAGGGGAAACAATTTCCTTCCTAAGAGGGTAGGCAATCGGTTTCTCTGGCAAACGGGATAAGGCATCGGCTTTAGCATTCTTGTGAGCTGGTCTGTAAATAATGTTAAAGTTAAAACGGTCAAAATAGAGGCTCCAACGGACCTGTCTAGCAGAAAGAGTTTTGTTAGATTGAAGGTATTGGAGGTTTTTGTGATCAGTGTATATGTTAATGGGTATGTTGGTTCCCTCCAAGAGGTGTCTCCAGTGTTCTAGAGAGCGACGAATAGCCAGCAACTCCTTATCCCCAATAGCATAATTCCTTTCCGCAGGAGACATAACTTTAGAATAAAAAGATATTGGATGTAATGGTTCTGTGAGGGATTTTTGTTGTGAGAGCACAGCGCCAATAGCAAAATCAGAAGAATCTACTTCTAGGGTATATTGATAGAGAGGGTTAGGAAATTGTAAAATCGGAGCTGTAGTAAATCTGGATTTCAGGTACTGGAAGGCTTTATCGGCATCAGGTCCCCAGGAGAATGAAGATGTGGAACCGGTGAGGGCTGTTAGAGGTCTCACGATCTTAGAAAAGTCTTTAATAAATTTCCTATAGTAATTGGAAAATCCTAGAAAGCGTTGTAAATCCTTTCTAGAGTTAGGTTGTGGCCAGTGTAGAACTGCATCTACCTTTTCCTTTTGCATTTTTATACCAGAGGGTGAGATATCATAGCCGAGAAAAGAAACTTGGTCAGTATGGAAATTACATTTTTCAAGTTTTGCGTACAGCTTGTGTGCTCTAAGTCTGGAAAGAACTAGACGGACATGTCTGACATGTTCTTGTTGAGTCTTTGAGTATATTAGGATGTCGTCGAGGTATATTACTAGACATACGTCTAATAGATCTCGGAATACATCATTGATAAAAAACTGAAAGGTGGCAGGGGCATTGCAGAGACCGAACGGCATTACCAGATACTCGAAGAGACCGTATCTGGTCCTGAATGCCGTCAGCCACTCATGCCCCTGCTTAATCCTGATCAGATTATACGCCCCTCTTAAATCAAGCTTAGTAAAAATCCTAGCCTCTGAGAGTCTTTCAATCATTTCTGGGATCAAAGGCAGAGGATAACGGTTTTTGATAGTGCACTTATTGAGTTCACGGTAGTCTATAATTGGTCTAAGAGTGGAGTCTTTATTTCGTACAAAGAAGAAACCTGCCCCTGCGGGGGAAGAGGAAGGTCTAATGAAACCTTTTTTTAGATTTTCTTCTAAGTAGAGTTTAAGGTGCTCAAGTTCTGGATTGCTTAACGGATAAAGGTGTCCATAAGGGATCCGAGCACCTGGTTGAAGGTCGATAGGGCAATCGTATGCCCTATGTGGAGGGAGGTTTTCAGCCTCCGTTTTACTGAAAACATCAGTAAAATCATGGTACTCTGTTGGTAACCTGTCAACCACTGAGGTTGATTGCAGCAGGAAAGAAGCAGGGAAACACGTGTCTTTGCAGTAAACAGAATCAAATTTTATTTGAAAAGGAAACCAAAGAATACTTGGGTTATGGATTTGTAACCATTTTAATCCCAAAACAACATAAAAATGGGGGGAGGGTAAAACATCAAAGGACAAATTTTCTATATGACCAGAAATATTAACTAATAAAGGAACAATCTCATGTGTTATGGGACCAGAAAACATAAAAGAGCCATCAATAACTTTGATGGGTATAGGAGTCTTCTTGAGGATCAGAGGGATTTTGTTCTTTTCACAGAATACTTGATCCATATAATTCGCAGAAGCCCCAGAATCTATTATGGCATCATCAATCATCTGCAGGCTTTGCTCCAGCTGTAGGGAGAGAGAGATAGTGCAATGAGAAGGTTTCATTTGTTGTTGTAAGGAAGACATTAAAGAATCAGACTTACATTTCTTATTTTTGGACAAAAGTGAGCACTCCTGGACGGAATGGGAGGAGCTTGCACAGTACATACAGAGGTTTTTAAGCCTTCTGCGTTGTTTTTCTTCAGGTGTGAGTGGACCCCTCAGGAAACCAATCTCCATGGGTTCAGCTTGAACCTTAGCACTTGAGGTGGTGGAGAGGGTTGAGGGTACATAGGAGACCTTTGCCTTAGAATCCATGGCATACTTTTCTGCCTTACATTCGCGTAGGCGACGATCAATTTGTATAGCGGTTTTCATGAAGAGATCAAGAGTTTTTGGCAATTCAATTCGGGCAAACTCGTCTTTTAATTGTTCAGACAGTCCCAAACGGAATTGGTTCCTGAGAGCAACGGGATTCCATAGAGAATCAGTGGCGTACTGTTTAAAATCCGAAATGTACTCTTCAACCGGTCTCTTACCCTGTTTGAGATTTCTGAGGCTTGTTTCAGCAGTAAGCTGTATATCAGTGTCTTGAAATAACTCGTCCATAGCAGAAATGAAATCTTCTAAGGAGCCTAAAATTGGATCTTGGGTCTCTAGGAATTTGTCAGCCCATGTTCTGGGGTCCCCCCTGAGGAAGGAGATAGTAGTCATAACCTTCACTCTCTCAGTGGGGTATGTTTTAGGCCTCATAGTGAAGAGGAGGTAGCAGGCATTTTTAAACTGCCTATAATTTTTACGGTTTCCAGAAAATAAGTCAGGGAAAGGAATCTGTGGTTCAATAATCGCTTCAGTCTGAGTAGCATTTAATGCTAAAGAGTCTTTTATAATACTTCTTAAGGATGCATTTTCAATTTGCAGGTCATGTAATCCCTGAGCTAATTGATCAACTTTTTGAGTTAAGTTGTAAACAATCTGGCGTAGGTCTGCTGGTTCCATTTTGCAAGGCTTAGTATTATATAAGGAATCTGTTAGAATGGAGATTGGAACACAACTGCAGTGCCTAAAAGTATGTGGAATGTCTCACTTAACTGATAAAAATCCTCTATGAGTGAAAAGGATATTTCTCAGTCAAAGTGATTATGCTCAGATTGTTAGAAATGACAAACCTCACAGAATAATCTGCAGGAGAGTTTTAGGTGAAGTTATCACAGATGTTCCAGGATAAATAGCAAGACAAGCCAAATATATAAACATGAGTAGCAACAGTTCATAGAAGCACAGTAGCAGGAAGCAGCCGCACAAGGTGGATTAAACACAGGTACAGTTCATATTAAGAAGCAGCTTAGACAGTGTAGCAAGCAAGAGAACAGAATGTATACTGTCCGGTACTGTGAAGCAGATATAGGTACCTGAAAGTTGTCCTAGTGGCAGGCTTGTGCGAGTTGGTCCGGAGCTGTTTGTTAGTGATCTGAAGCTGGTGCCGGGGAAACCGGAAGTGACGTCACGCTGCAGCGGAGTTGTGTAGTGCTGACAGGCAGCGTTAGAGGAGAGAAGGCAGAAGAGCTGTAACAAGACGGTAAGTGAATGAACTTCAATGAAGTAGTTGAAAGTACATTACCGCACTGAGAAAGGCTTTTAGAGTTGCAAGGTATTCTCCTGAACACGGCTGTTAGATGAGTCCGGTGTAGAGTAGAAAGTAGTCTCAAAACAGACAAATAAGCTTCTTTGGAAACCACTGGGGAACGTGAGAGAAGCTTCTAAGCTAGTATCCTACAAAATAACAATACTAAGCACAGGTTGAGTGGTGCACAGGTGTCTTAAAGGAGACTTATCCAATCAGGAGAGAGAGGGCGTACTGGAGAGGTGGAGTAGAATGGTGAAACCTGACAATTTGTTTTTTGTTAAGTTGCCTAATAATTATGCACAGTAATAGTCATCTGCACACACAGATATCCCCCTAAAATAGCTATAACTAAAAACAAACTAAAAACTACTTCCAAAACTATTCAGCTTTGATATTAATTAGTTTTTTGGGTTCATCGAGAACATGGTTGTTGTTCAATAATAAAATGAATCCTCAAAAATACAACTTGCCTAATAATTCTGCACTCCCTGTATATATATATATATATATATATATATATACAAAATGTTATGATGGGGAGAGATTAATTATTTCACCATTTCATGGTAAAAAGTTACTATTGATGTAGTCACATCTTATGGTGCAGACCCTCTAGTAATGAATATTTGAAAAGTATTAAAGATAGATAGAGTATACAAAATTTCGACAAATCGGTATGGCAGAATTTTCTCATCAATTCCATTGTCAGAAAATAATAAGCTGCTACATACCTCAGTCTGAGAATATAATCAATCCAACAGATTATAGCAATGTAGCAATAAATGTTTGCTACATTTATTGCTACATTGCTATAATCTGTTGGATAATATTTTCTCTGTAGTGTGTAACACTGCTTGTCGTGTATATTTGTGGTTATTTATATCCATTTACCACAATACCAATTGATTATATTCTCAGACTGGCCAGTCAAGTGTGATTTTCTGCATCACCTGAGTTTTTCTACGATTTTAGCCGGAGTAGTTAAGATCATATTGCTGTTTCTCGGCCATCTGAGGAGAGGTAAACTTCAGTTCAGGGGACAGCTGGCAGATTAATCTGCAAAGAGGTATGTAGCAGCTTATTATTTTCTGACAATGGAATTGATGAGAAAATTCTGCCATACCGATATAATGTAAACTCAGCCTTAAATGCAGTAGCAGCAACTGGTATCAGGCTGTCATGTATGTATATTTTACACTTCAGTATTCTGGGGAATGGCACTTCACTGGAATTATACTGTATGCATAAAACTTTAGCCTAATTTGCAGGGACTAGCAACAGGCTTTTTAATAACACTCAATTTATTAATGTTAAACGTTTTTTGCTGGCATGTTAAATCGTTTAATTTTCTGAGGTACTGGGTGAAAAAATGTTTTGGGCACTATTTTTTTCCACTTGGCAGTCGTTTTATTTAATTTATGACAGTTTACTGATCTCTCTCACTGTTATGTGTGAGGGGAAGGGGCCTTTTTTTGGCGCTTTTGCTACGCATCAAAAAATTCAGTCAGAAGTTTATTGTCTTCCCTGCATGATCCGGTTCATCTCTACAGAACTCAGGGGTCTTCAAAACTTGTTTTGAGGGAGGTAATCACTCACAGCAGAGCTGTGAGATTGTAGTTGACTGTGATAAAAAAAACAAAACGTTTATTTCTGTATTTTTTTTTTTTTTCTGCTATCAGGGTTAGTTATCCTTTGCTAATGGGAGCAATCCTTTGCTAAAATTGTGTTTTTTACAAAGATTTGATGCTATAACTTTTCAGTTTATTAATTTTCAACTGTCATAACTTTTTCTGCTTCTTATAGGCACAGTACGTTTTCATATTATAGTAAATTACTTGAAAAGTATTTCCAAGTTGCTAGTTTATTTGCTAGTGTGTTAAACATGTCTGATTCAGAGGAAGATATCTGTGCTATATGTGCTAAAGCCAAAGTGGAGCCCAATAGAAATTTATGTACTAACTGTATTGATGCTACTTTAAATAAAAGTCAATCTGTACAAATTGAACATATTTCACCAAACAACGAGGGGAGAGTTATGCCGACTAACTCACCTCACGTGTCAGTACCTGCATCTCCCGCTCGGGAGGTGCGTGATATTGTAGCGCCGAGTACATCTGGGCGGCCATTACAAATCACATTACAGGATATGGCTACTGTTATGACTGAAGTTTTGGCTAAATTACCAGAACTAAGAGGTAAGCGTGATCACTCTGGGGTGAGAACAGAGTGCGCTGATAATATTAGGGCCATGTCAGACACTGCGTCACAATTTGCAGAACATGAGGACGGAGAGCTTCATTCTGCGGGTGACGGTTCTGATCCAAACAAACTGGATTCAGATATTTCAAATTTTAAATTTAAGCTGGAAAACCTCCGTGTATTACTAGGGGAGGTGTTAGCGGCTCTGAATGATTGTAACACAGTTGCAATACCAGAGAAAATGTGTAGGTTGGATAAATATTTTGCGGGTACCGGCGAGTACTGACGTTTTTCCTATACCTAAGAGACTTACTGAAATTGTTACTAAGGAGTGGGATAGACCCGGTGTGCCGTTCTCACCCCCTCCGATATTTAGAAAGATGTTTCCAATAGACGCCACCACACGGGACTTATGGCAAACGGTCCCTAAGGTGGAGGGAGCAGTTTCTACTTTAGCTAAGCGTACCACTATCCCGGTGGAGGATAGCTGTGCCTTTTCAGATCCAATGGATAAAAAGTTAGAGGGTTACCTTAAGAAAATGTTTGTTCAACAAGGTTTTATATTGCAACCTCTTGCATGCATTGCGCCTGTCACGGCTGCAGCAGCATTTTGGTTTGAGTCTCTGGAAGAGACACTTGAATCAGCTCCATTAGATGAGATTACACACAAGCTTAAAGCCCTTAAGTTAGCTAACTCATTTATTTCAGATGCCGTAGTACATTTAACTAAACTTACGGCTAAGAATTCCGGATTCGCCATTCAGGCACGCAGAGCACTGTGGCTAAAATCCTGGTCAGCTGACGTTACTTCTAAATCTAAATTGCTTAATATACCTTTCAAAGGGCAGACCTTATTCGGGCCCGGGTTGAAAGAAATTATCGCTGACATTACAGGAGGTAAAGGCCATGCCCTGCCTCAAGACAGAGCCAAACCTAAGGCTAGACAGTCTAATTTTCGTTCCTTTCGTAATTTCAAAGCAGGAGCAGCATCAACTTCCTCTGCACCAAAACAGGAAGGAGCTGTTGCTCGCTACAGACAAGGCTGGAGACCTAACCAGTCCTGGAACAAGGGCAAGCAGGCCAGGAAACCTGCTGCTGCCCCTAAGACAGCATGAATCGAGGGCCCCCGATCCGGGAACGGATCTAGTGGGGGGCAGACTTTCTCTCTTCGCCCAGGCTTGGGCAAGAGATGTCCAGGATCCCTGGGCGTTAGAGATCATATCTCAGGGATACCTTCTAGACTTCAAATTCTCTCCCCCAAGAGGGAGATTTCATCTGTCAAGGTTGTCAACAAACCAAATAAAGAAAGAGGCGTTTCTACGCTGCGTACAAGATCTTTTATTAATGGGAGTGATCCATCCGGTTCCGCGGTCGGAACAAGGACAAGGGTTTTACTCAAATCTGTTTGTGGTTCCCAAAAAAGAGGGAACTTTCAGGCCAATCTTGGATTTAAAGATCCTAAACAAATTCCTAAGAGTTCCATCGTTCAAAATGGAAACTATTCGGACAATTTTACCCATGATCCAAAAGGGTCAGTACATGACCACAGTGGATTTAAAGGATGCTTAGCTTCACATACCGATTCATAAAGATCATTACCGGTATCTAAGGTTTGCCTTTCTAGACAGGCATTACCAGTTTGTAGCTCTTCCATTCGGATTGGCTACGGCTCCGAGAATCTTCACAAAGATTCTGGGTGCTCTTCTGGCGGTACTAAGACCGCGAGGAATTGCGGTAGCTCCGTACCTAGACGACATTCTGATACAAGCTTCAAGCTTTCAAACTGCCAAGTCTCATACAGAGTTAGTACTTTCATTTCTAAGGTCGCATGGATGGAAGGTGAACGAAAAGATGAGTTCTCTCTTTCCACTCACAAGAGTTCCCTTCTTGGGGACTCTTATAGATTCTGTAGAAATTAAGATTTACCTGACAGAAGACAGGTTAACAAAGCTTCAAAATGCATGCCGTGTCCTTCATTCCATTCAACACCCATCAGTAGCTCAATGCATGGAGGTGATCGGCTTAATGGTAGCAGCAATGGACATAGTACCCTTTGCACGCCTACATCTCAGACCGCTGCAATTGTGCATGCTAAGTCAGTGGAATGGGGATTACTCAGACTTGTCCCCTACTCTGAATCTGGATCAAGAGACCAGAAATTCTCTTCTATGGTGGCTTTCTCGGCCACATCTGTCCAGGGGGATGCCATTCAGCAGGCCGGACTGGACAATTGTAACAACAGACGCCAGCCTACTAGGTTGGGGCGCTGTCTGGAATTCTCTGAAGGCTCAGGGACAATGGAATCAGGAGGAGAGTCTCCTACCAATAAACATTCTGGAATTGAGAGCAGTTCTCAATGCCCTTCTGGCTTGGCCCCAGTTAACAACTCGGGGGTTCATCAGGTTTCAGTCGGACAACATCACGACTGTAGCTTACATCAACCATCAGGGAGGGACAAGAAGCTCCCTAGCAATGATGGAAGTATCAAAGATAATTCGCTGGGCAGAGTCTCACTCTTGCCACCTGTCAGCAATCCACATCCCGGGAGTGGAGAACTGGGAGGCGGATTTCTTAAGTCGTCAGACTTTTCATCCGGGGGAGTGGGAACTTCATCCGGAGGTCTTTGCCCAAATACTTTGACGTTGGGGCAAACCAGAGATAGATCTCATGGCATCTCGACAGAACGCCAAGCTTCCTCGTTACGGGTCCAGATCCAGGGATCCGGGAGCGGTTCTGATAGATGCTTTGACAGCACCTTGGACCTTCGGGATGGCTTATGTGTTTCCACCCTTCCCGATGCTTCCTCGATTGATTGCCAGAATCAAACAGGAGAGAGCATCAGTGATTCTAATAGCGCCTGCATGGCCACGCATGACTTGGTATGCAGATCTAGTGGACATGTCATCCTGTCCACCTTGGTCGCTACCTCTGAAACAGGACCTTCTGATCCAGGGTCCCTTCAAACATCAAAATCTAATTTCTCTGAAGCTGACTGCTTGGAAATTGAACGCTTGATTTTATCAAAACGTGGTTTTTCTGAGTCAGTTATTGATACCTTAATACAGGCTAGGAAGCCTGTTACCAGAAAGATTTACCATAAGATATGGCGCAAATACTTATATTGGTGCGAATCCAAGAGTTACTCATGGAGTAAGGTTGGGATTCCGAGGATATTGTCTTTTGTACAAGAAGGTTTAGAAAAGGGTTTATCCGCTAGTTCCTTAAAGGGACAGATTTCAGCTCTGTCCATTCTTTTACACAAACGTCTGTCAGAAGTTCCGGACGTTCAAGCTTTTTGTCAGGCTTTAGCTAGGATCAAGCCTGTGTTTAAAACTGTTGCTCCACCATGGAGTTTGAACTTAGTTCTTAATGTTTTACAGGGGGTTCCGTTTGAACCCCTTCATTCCATTTATATCAAGTTGTTATCTTGGAAAGTTCTGTTTTTAATGGCGATTTCCTCGGCTCGACGAGTCTCTGAGTTATCTGCCTTACATTGTGATTCTCCTTATCTGATTTTTCATTCAGACAAGGTAGTTCTGCGTACTAAACCTGGGTTCCTACCTAAGGTGGTCACTAACAGGAATATCAATCAAGAGATTGTGGTTCCATCTTTGTGTCCTAATCCTTCTTCGAAAAAGGAACGTCTGCTACACAATCTAGATGTAGTCCGTGCCCTGAAATTTTATCTACAGGCAACTAAGGATTTTTGACAAACGTCTTCCCTGTTTGTCGTTTATTCTGGTCAGAGGAGAGGTCAAAAAGCTTCGGCTACCTCTCTCTCCTTTTGGCTTCGTAGCATAATACGGTTAGCCTATGAGACTGCTGGACAGCAGCCTCCTGAAAGAATTACAGCACATTCTACTAGAGCTGTGGCTTCCACTTGGGCCTTTAAGAATGAGGCTTCTGTTGAACAGATTTGCAAGGCTGCAACTTGGTCTTCTCTTCATACTTTTTCCAAATTTTACAAATTTGACACTTTTGCTTCTTCGGAGGCTGTTTTTGGGAGAAAGGTTCTTCAGGCAGTGGTTCCTTCCGTATAAAGAGCCTGCCTGTCCCTCCCGTCATCCGTGTACTTTAGCTTTGGTATTGGTATCCCATAAGTAATGGATGATCCGTGGACTGGATACACTTAACAAGAGAAAACATAATTTATGCTTACCTGATAAATTTATTTCTCTTGGAGTGTATCCAGTCCACGGCCCGCCCTGTCACTTTAAGGCAGGTAATTTTTCCATTAAACTACAGTCACCACTGCACCCTATGGTTTTCCTTTCTCTGCATGTTTTCGGTCGAATGACTGGTAATGGCAGTTAGGGGAGGAGCTATGTGGCAGCTCTGCTGGGTGAATCCTCTTACACTTCCTGTTGGGGAGGAGTTAATATCCCATAAGTAATGGATGATCCGTGGACTGGATACACTACAAGAGAAATAAATTTATCAGGTAAGCATAAATTATGTTATATATATATATATATATATATATATATATATATATATATATATATATATATATATGTATATACACACACACATATATGCATGCATACACATAAATATACACACACACATATATGCATGCATACACATATATATATATACACACACACACATATTCATGCATACACATATATATATATATACACACACATATATGCATGCATACACATATATATACACACACACACACATATGCATGCATACACATATATATGAGGTTTTGAGGCCTTCCCAGCCCATCCCCGTGTTATATACCATGTACCTTTAAACCATCAAAACTTTTTTATTATATATATATACACTCACACATATATATATATACACACACACACATATGCATGCATACACATATATATATACACACACATATATGCATGCATACACATATATATATATACACACACACACATATTCATGCATACACATATATATATATATACACACACACATATATGCATGCATACACATATATATACACACACACACACATATGCATGCATACACATATATATGAGGTTGTGAGGCCTTCCCAGCCCATCACCGTGTTATATACCATGTACCTTTAAACCATCAAAACTTTTTTATTATAATATTAATATGATTTGATTTTATTAGATAGTGTATATATGAGTGTAATACTTTATTCCTGCTTAAGTTAATGCGTTTAAGTTGTGTTTTATGCCACTTTTATTTTTATGCTTACTCTTTACGTAAGGTCTCGGGGTGTGCACATTTTTTGAACGGTATTTGTGCTTTCGCTCATGCGCAATCTATAAGTTGTTATAATATGCGCGATATTTATTGCGTGCGCTATCCATTAAAAGTATAGGTTGAACGCGAGCAATGTTAGGCATGCTAACCCATTGAGTGTAAAGGCCATTTAACCATTTAATTGTCATATCAAGTTGAGCACTAATAATACCACGGCCATGCGATATTGCTTATCAAGGCTGCGCTATCATTAGCACTCCACTTGTAATCTGACTCTTAATATTATGCAGCTGGTATATCAAGCATTTTAGAGCAAATTAAACAGGAAAAAAACTATTACAGTGCACTGTTCCTTTAATACAACTTTTTATTTTAATAAGTATACAATGGATACAAATAATGGTTAATATTGTTATTAAACTCCATATTTACTGGATTCTCTATGATAGACTCAGGAGAAAAAAAATAGCTAGAAAGGAGCAGCTAGTTTTCTGAAACTTTTGTGGTTCTTAGGATAACATAGGCTAGGGGGTCAGCAATCTATGGCACCCGTTGAAAGTGTGGCACTTCTGACTCATATTAAATGACACTTGGAGGGGTGCACTGATGACTGACACAGTCATTGTTTCCATTCTTGTCACATGTCTGTCATTTAGAGGGCAGCCAGGCTCAGTGTTAACTTCCACTTCGCTCTCCCACACACAGGCATCATGCACAGTACTTGAGAAACAACACACTACATGCTAGGGAACCTAAAGCAACAGACGGCAACTGGAGAGCTTGGGGGAATTTAAATTAGAAGCTAACAGAGAAACTTTAGGGCTAAGCGACTAAAACTTGAGGTAGTGTATGACTATAGGGGGACAGGGGGGCTGTGGGGCCAAGGACTTGTTTTAATGTGGATATGTGGCTAATATAATATATTGCACCTATATCCTAGCCCAGGGTGAGCTCTCAGTTTTACCCAGGTGTGGGCTATCCTCCAACCCAGTCGAGGTTCTCAGACTGTAAGGGTGTAACTATTGTCGTCTTGTCAAGTCTCTGCAGCATCCAGTATCCAGTCTCAGTCAAGTCCCTGCTGTATCCAGTCTCAGCCTATTCTCTGAAGTATCTAGTCTCTGCCAAGTCCCTGCAGAATCCAGTCTATGCCATTTCTCTGCAGTATCCAATCTCTTAAAGTCTCTGCAGTATCCACTCGCTGCAAAGTCCCTGCAGTATCCAGTCTCTGCCATGTCCCTGCTTTATGCAGTCTTTGCAAAGTTCCTGCAGTATCCAGTCTCTGTCCATTCTCTGCAGTTTCCAATCTCTTAAAGTCTCAGCAGTGTCCAGTCCCTGCAGTATTAAGTATCTGTTAAGTTCCTGATGTATTCAGTCTCTGCAAAGCCCCTGGAGTATACAGTCTCTGCCAAGTCCCTGCAGTATGCAGTTTCTGCAAAGTCCATGCAGTATCCAGTCTCTTCCCATGCTCTGCAGTATCCAGTCTCCTAAAGTCCCTGCAGTATCCAGTCTCTGACAAGACCCTGCAAAGTCCCTGCAGTATCAAGTTTCTGGCAAGTTCCTGCTGTATTCAGTCTCTGCAAAGCCCCTGCAGTATACAGTATCTGCCCATGCTCTGCAGTCCCCAGTCTCTTAAGGTCCCTGCAGTATCCAGTCTCTGGCAAGTCTCTGCAGTTTCCAGTCTCTGCAGTATCCAGTCTCTGCCCATTCTCTGCAGTATCCAGTCTCTGCCCATTCTCTGCAGTATCCAGTCTCTTAAAGTCCCTGCAGTATCCAGTCTCTGGCATGTCCTTGCAAAGTCCCTGCAGTATCAAATCTCTGTCAAGTTCCTGCTGTATTCAGTCTTTGCAAACCCCTGCAGTATAAGTCTCTGCCCATGCTCTGAAGTACCCAGTCTCTTAAAGTCCCTGCAGTATACAGTCTCTGGCAAGTCCCTGCAGTATCCAGGCTTTGCCCATTCGCTGCAGTATCAAGCCTCTGTCAAGTTCCTGCTGTATTCAGTCTCTGCCAAGTCCCTGCAGTTTCCAGTTTTTGCAAAGTCCCTGCAGTATCAAGTTTCTGGCAAGTTCCTGCTGTATTTAGTCTCTGCAAACCCCTGCAGTATAAGTCTCTGCCCATGCTCTGAAGTCCCCAGTCTCTTAAAGTCCCTGCAGTATACAGTCTCTGGCAAGTCCCTGCAGTATCCAGGCTTTGCCCATTCTCTGCAGTATCAAGCCTCTGTCAAGTTCCTGCTGTATTCAGTCTCTGCCAAGTCCCTGCAGTTTCCAGTTTTTGCAAAGTCCCTGCAGTATCCAGTCACTGCCCATGCTCTGCAGTATCCAGTCTCTTAAAGTCCCTGCAGTATCTAGTCTTTGCAAATTCCCTGCTTTATCCAGTCTCTGCCAAGTCCCTGCTGTATTCAGTCTATGCTGATTCCCTGCTGTATCCAGTATCTGCCAAGTTCCTGCTGTATCTAGTCTTGCGTTTCTCTATTTAGATCTTAACCAGGTAGGGTTAGCGCACATGAGAACTTAGTATTCTTAAGGCACGTTATAAAAATATTACACATAAAATATTAATAATAATTCATTTAAATTATTCAAAATTAAAAATCATACTGTGAAATATATAAATATATTTTATGGATTATTAAGAATATTTTACAGTATGTTTATGAATTTTTCAATAACGCGCCTTAAGAAAATTAAGTTCACATGTGCGCTAACCAGACCACGTTAAGATCTACATTGAGAAATGTGATGCGTAAAACACATTTTATATTCCTATGTTCTTCACATAGAAATAATGTACATTTTATTATTAAAGGGACACTGAACCCACATTGTTTCTTACCTAATTCAGATATAGCATGCAATATTAAGCAAATTTCTAATCTACTTCTATTATCAATTTTTCTTCGTTCTCTTGCTGTCTTTATTTGAGAAAGAAGGCATCTAAGCTATTTTTTAGTTCAGAACCATGGACAGGACTTGTTTATTGGTCGGTTAAATGAATCCACCAATCAGCAAGAAAAACCCAAGTTGTTCACCAAAAATGGGCCGGCATCTAAACTTACATTCTTGCCTTTCAAATAAAGATACCAACAGAATGATGAAAATTTGATAATAGGAGTAAATTATAAAGTTGCTTAAAATTGCATGCTCTGAGGCCTATTTATCAAGCCGTCAACCGCAAATACGCTAGACTCCGGACATCGCTGCCACTATAATAAACATATTAACCCCTAAACCTAACCCTAACACCCCCTAACTTTAATAAAATTAAAATAAATTAATAGCTAAATAATTCCTATTTAAAACTAAATACTTATCTGTAAAATAAACCCTAAGTTTATGTAAGTGTAACTAATAGTTACATTGTATCAAGCTTAGGTTTTATTTTTATTTTACAGGCAAGTTTGTATTTATTTTAACTAGGTAGACTAGTTAGTAAATAGTTATTAACTATTTACTAACTACCTAGCTAAAATAAATAAAAATTTACCTGTAAAATAAAACCTAACCGGAGTTACACTAGCATCTAACCTTACACTACAATTAAATACATTACATTTATTAAATACAATTACTTAAATTACAAAAAAAAACAAAACACTAAATTACACAACATAAAAAAAGAAATTATCAGATATTTAAACTAATTACACCTAATCTAAAAGCCCTATCAAAATAAAAAAGCCCCCCCAAAATAAAAAAAAAAACCCTAGCCTAAACTAAACTACCAATAGCCCTTAAAAGGTCCTTTTGCGGTACATTACCCAAAAAAAATCAGCTCTTTTACCTGTAAAAAAAAATACAAACAACCCCCCAACAGTAAAACCTACCACCTACACAACCAACCCCCAAATAAAATCCTAACTAAAAAAAAACTAAGCTCCCCATTGCCCTGAAAAGGACATTTGGATGGGCATTGCCCTTAAAAGGGCATTTAGCTCTTTTTCAAGTGCCCAAACCCTAATCTAAAAATAAAACCCACCCAATAAACCCTTAAAAAAACCTAACACTAATCCCTGAAGATCCACTTACTGTTTTGAAGACTGGACATCCATCCTCAGTGAAGCCGAGAGAAGTCTTCATCCAAGCGGCAAGAAGTCCACAACGAACTCGGGAGAAGTCTTCATCCAAGCCAGGAGAAATGGTTCTCCCTTGATTGGAACAGGGGGTGTTAGGGTTAGACTTAGGTTTAGGGGTTAATAAATTTAGTATAGTGGCAGCGATGTTGGGGGCGACAGATTAGGGGTTAATAAATTTAGGTAGGTGGCGGCGATGTTAGGGGTGGAAGATTAGGGGTTAATAATATTTAACTAGTGTTTGTGATGTGTAGCGGTTTATGGGTTAATATGTTTATTATAGTGGCGGGGATGTCCGGAGAGGCAGATTAGGGGTCAATAAGTATAATGTAGGTGTCGGCGATGTCGGGGGCAGCAGATTAGGGGTCAATAAGTGTAAGATTAGGGGTGTTTAGACTCAGGGTTCATGTTAGGGTGTTAGGTGTAAACATAAATTTTGTTTCTCCATAGGAATCAATGGGGCTGCGTTACTGAGGTTTACGCTGATTTTTTGCAGGTGTTAGACTTTTTCTCAGCCGGCTCTCCCCATTGATGTCTATGGGGAAATCGAGCACAAGCACGTAAAACCAGCTCACAGCGGCTTTCAGCAGCGCTGGTATTGGAGTGCGGTATGGAGCTCAATTTTGCTCTACGCTCACTTTTTGCCTGTTAACGCCGGGTTTTTAGAAACCTGTAATACCAGCGCTGTAGGGAAGTGAGCAGTGACAATAACATGCAAGTTAGCACCGCACCGCTCATAATGCAAAACTCGTAATCTAGCCGATAGTTAGGGTAGGTCAATTAGTAGTTTAATATAGTTTATTTTAATTCTAAAGGTAAGTTTAAATTTATTATAAGATAGGGATGAGCTAATATTTCATTTAAAGTTAGCGGGTTGTTAGGTTAAGGGGTTAATAACTTAATTTAGTTTATTGTGATGTTGGGGGCTGGCGGTTTAGGGGTTAATAGGTTTAGTAAGTGGTAGTGATGTGGGAGGCCAGGGATTTAGGGGTTAATACATTTATTTAGTTGCGTTGGGCTCCGGGAGCGGTGGGATAGGGGTTAATACATTTAGTTAGTTGCGGTGGTGTCGGGGAGCAGCGGAATAGGGGTTAATAACTTTATTAGAGTTGTGGTGGGCTCCGGGAGCGGCGGTTTAGGGGTTAATACATTTATTTAGTTGCGTCGGGGTCCGGGAGCGGCGGGATAGGGGTTAATAACTCTATTACATTTGCGTCGGGGTCCGGGAGCGGTGGGATAGGGGTTAATAACTTTATTTATTTGCGGAGGGCTCCGGGGGTTAAACATTTTAATATAGTGGCGGTGTTTAGTGACAGGGTATAAATAAAGTTGTGAAAAAGCCGAATAGCAGCGACATCGATGACTGCTAGTTAACAACAGTCCGCTGCTCATCGCCCCCTACTTGGTGCATGGCTTTTTGAAAGCTTTTTTTATAAATAAGGAGAGCATATTCAGGTCCGCGGCTGCAATGTTAGGCAATGTTAGGCGAGCGTATTGGTCCCGGCGAATGCAGCACAGTTGATGGCTTGATAAGAAAGCCTCTCTATTTGAATTGCGAAAGAAAACATTTGGGTTCAGTGTCCCTTTAAATATATATATATATCCTAATATATATCCTATACTTTATGTTACTTTTAGTTTATGTAAAGCACATATCTATACCTATATATCTATAGGAATGGTTATGCAGGTATAGGTGTATATACACACATATCTAAAAATATGTATTTAAAAAATAAAAAGGACATATCCTGTAAGTGCACTGGAGCCCTTTGTAGTTAAGTAATCGAAACCATGTAAAATCATTTTTATGCAATATTAATTTTTAGTTAAGTGTTTAACAATGTATTTATTGTAAATATTTCACATTCCAATGTTCTTCACATGTGTGACAAAAGTGTGCAGTGACCTGCACCGGGTATATCAAGTGAGGGTTTGAAAAACAAGGGAAAGAACCTTGGTTTGACAGAGTTGGTGTTCCGTACCTGCACGCCAAACTCACCTCCTTCAGACCTCATGGTTTCTTCCGTGGTGGTAATGGATAGTGTGAGTCAAATGAAAGAAAAAGCAAATAACTCCTGAATAAAAGTAAGAAAGTTCAGCATGTTGCCAAGAATTACCATGCACAGCCTTATCGATCAAAGTTAAAAGTTCATCATTTATTTGAAAATAATAAAAAATGGAAAACTCACATAGCAATTAGCGTCATCTGATGCATTTTGCACATGTACTGTACTTTCTCAAAGATTGCAATCTACTTTTCTTTTTTCATTTACTATTTTCAAATAAATGATGAACTTTTAACTTTGATCGATAAGGCTGTGCATGGTAATTCTTGGCAACACGCTGCTGTGCCCAAGTTGAACTTTCTTACTTTTATTCAGGAGTTATTTGCTGTTTCTTTCAATGTTGTTCACATAAGGGAATATCACCTAGATTACGAGTTTTGAGTTCGGGTTTTAACGCTGAAAAAATGGCCATTTCAGCATAAAAAACAGAATGCAGTGATTACGAGTCTTATCGGTATAGCAATAATGCAAGCATTTTAGCCTGTAACGCAACGTCAGTCCCGAACTCAAAAAAATTACGTTTTTGTGTGGGATTTCCATAGTGCTGCCATTACAAGTTGTGCAGTGAGGCTAAAATGCTTGCGTTCCAGCCTATACCGACACCATCCGTTCCGCAATCTGAGACCAGTAGTTATGAGTTTTGCGAAACAAAACTGTTACACAAAACTCATAACTAAACTGTTACAATATACACTAACACCCATAAACTCCCTCTTAACCGCTAAATCGAGGCCCTCCCACATCGCAAATACTAAATTAAACTTATTAACCCCTAATCTGCCGCTCCTGACATCGCCGCCACTAATAAAATTTATTAACCCCTATTCCGCCGCTCCCTGATATCGCCACCACTATAATAAAGTTATTAACCTCTATTTCCTAAATCTAACAACCCCTTAACTTTATATTAAAATTGCAATATCCCTATCTTAAAATAAATAAAAACTTACCTGTGAAATAAAAAAAGCTAAGTTTAAAATATCTATTAAACTAACATTAATAGATAAACTAAATTACACATTAAAAAAACTAACAGTACTAAAAAAAATTAAATCTACATTTACAAAAAATAATAAATACTAAATTACAAAAATGATAAAACACTAAATTACAAAAAATAACAAACACTAAATTACAAAAAATAACAAATGAAATTATCCAAAATAAAAATAATAAAACCTAATCTAATAGCCCTATAGGATAACACAAGCGGCATCTTCTATCTTCATCCCGGCGGCACGGAGCGGGTCTATCCTTGAAGACATCCGGCACAGAGAATCTTCTTCATACGGTCGCCGCCAAAATGGTGTCACTTGCATTCCTATTGGCTGATTTAATTTTTGAAACTCAAATCAGCCAATAGGATGGGAGCTACTGAAATCCTATTGGCTGTTCAAATCAGCAAATAGGATACGAGCTACTGAAATTCTATTGGCTATTCAAATCAGCCAATATAATTTCAGTAGCTCTCATCCTATTGGCTGATTTGAACAGCCAATAGGATTTCAGTAGCTCTCATCCTATTGGCTGATTTGAATTTCAAAAATCAAATCAGCCTATAGGAATGCAAAGGATGCCATTTTGAAAAGGCTCCCTTGCATTGAAGATACAGTGTACAGCGGCGACCGTATGATGAGGATGCTCCGCACCGGATGTCTTTAAGGATGGACCCACTCCGTGCCACCTAGATGAAGATAGAAGACGCCGTCTGGATGGATGAAGACCTCGCCGCCTGGATAAAGACTTCGCCGCCTGGATGAAGACTTTGCTGCCTGGATGTCCAGACTTCAGAAACTGTAAGTGGATCGTCAGGGTTAGTGTTAGGTTTTTTTTAAACTTTTTTGGGTGGGCTTTTTTTTATATTAGGGTTTGGGCGTTCATAAAAGAGCTAAATGCCCTTTTTAGGGCAATGGAAAATAGCTGAATGTCCTTTTAAGGGCAATGCCTATACAAATGCCCTTTTCAGGGCAATGGGTAGATTAGGTTTTTGTTAGAGTTAGTTTTTTTTATTTTGGGGAGTTGGTTGGGTGGTGGGTTTTACTGTTGGGGGGTCTTTGTATTTTTTTTCAGGGAAAAGATCTGATTTATTTAGGGCAATGCCCTACAAAAGGCCCTTTAAAGGGCTATTGGTAGTTTATTGTAGGCTAGGGATTTTTTATTTCGGGGGGATTTTTTATTTTTATAGTGCTATTAGATTAGGTGTAATTGTTTTTATTTTGGATAATTTCATTTGTTATTTTTCGTAATTTAGTGTTCGTTATTTTTTGTAATTTAGTGTTTTTTATTTTTTGTAACTGTAGATTTAATTTTTTTAGTAGTGTTAGGTTTTTTTAATGTGTAATTTAGTTTATTTAATTTGTAGTTATTTTAATTTTAGTATAATAGTAATGTTAGTTTAATATATAGTTTAAACTTAGTTTTTTTATTTCACAGGTAAGTTTTTATTTATTTTAAGATAGGGATATTGTAATTTTAAATTAAAATTAGGGGGTTGTTAGATTTAGGGGTTAATAGTTTAATTTAGTTTTTTGCGATGTGGGAGCTGTCAGTTTAGGGGTTAATAGGTTTATTTAGTGGAGGTGATGTGGGAGGCCAGAGATTTAGGGGTAAATAACTTTATTTAGTACCAGCAATGTCGGGGAGCGGCAGAATAGGGGTTAATAACTTTATTATAGTGTGGGCGATGTTGGGGTGCGGGGGAATAGGGGTTAATAACTTTATTATAGTGGCGGCGATGTCGGGAGCGGGAGAATAGAGGTTAATAACTTTATTTAGGTGACGGGGATATCGGGAGCAGCAGATTAGGGGTTAATAACTTTATTTAGGTGGCGTGATGTCGGAAGCGGCAGATTAGGGGTTAATAACTTTAGGTGGCGGCGATGTCAGGGGCAGCAGATTAGGGATTATTAACTTTATTTAGGTGGCGGGATGTCGGGGGCAGCAGATTAGGGGAGTTTAGACTTGGGGTTTATGTTAGGGTGCTAGGTTTAAATGTAACTTTTTTTTCCCCATAGACATCAATGGGGTTGCATTATGGCGATTTCCATTCCGTGCTTCAGGTGTTAGTTTTTTTTCTAACACCTTCTCCCCATTGATGCCTATGGGGACAGCGTGCACTACCACGTCAAAGCAGCCCTTGGATTTTGTGTGGTATGGAGCTCATCGCAACCATATCACACGCACAAGGCGGCTTTTCAAAAACTTGTGATGGCAGCGCTATGGAGGGTGAAATAACTTTAGTTGCGTTCGTTTTGCACTCTCTATAGTGCAAAAATTGTAATCTAGGTGTATGTATTTTGTATTTTTAAGACTAGCTATTCATATATATGTACAGTATATCTATATATCTATACCTATATCTAATTATATATATCTAATTTTATATATATATATATATATATATATATATATATACATAATCATGGATATATATTTTATCATAAAAACATCATATATATATATATATATATATATAAATAAATATGTATTTATGAATAAATAGAACATATTCTGCTATGTGAAGAATTTTGTAATGGGAAATATTAATATTTCATGTCGGTTAGCACACTTGGTTAAACTCGATCGGGTTTACACGACAGTAGGCTGTTAGTTTTTTCCCCCACTTTTTGCACGCCATTAAAGTCTAAGGAAGAATACGTTAATGCGAACGCGATATTGAAAGTTTGACTATTTGTGCGCATCAGGTTAGTGCACAAGCAAAAACTTTTTACTTTCAACTTGTAATATGTGCGGTATCCGACGTGCGCAAAAATTTGCTACTAGTGCAGTTAATGCTCGAGTGGTAGTGATAAATAGTGTTCAATTCATAATCTAGCCCTATTTTAGTGTAAATCAAAACTTTTGAACCCTTTTCCATCTTCAAAAAAATCCTTTCTCACCTTTACAGAAAGTCTTAATACCATGAATGAAAATACATTTTTTTTTGGTCGCAACTAAATCTGTGTTTTTCTTTTTTTCACATTTGTCTGAATACAAATGCCTATTTAATAAATAATAATATTATAGTTTAATATTAGGGCTCCATGTACGAAGCAGCGAGAGCTGTGCTGGAGCCCTTGTGGGGCAG
Organism: Bombina bombina; assembly: GCF_027579735.1. Classification (NCBI taxonomy): domain Eukaryota; kingdom Metazoa; phylum Chordata; class Amphibia; order Anura; family Bombinatoridae; genus Bombina; species Bombina bombina. The sequence goes on from NC_069504.1 coordinate 322,045,841, forward strand.
GTTCGCATATGCAAGCCTGCTTCCAGCAATGTAAGAAGCAGCGTTAATTAGACATCTGGGGCGCGATCCGATATAGATCGTAGTTTGCGGCGCAAGCGAGGGAACCCGCGTCGCCGCAGTTTCAGCTCGCAACTCGAGCTATCCCATATACAGCGCCGTCAGATGCTAACGTGCCGTAAGTCTGACAAACCAGCGATGTCCAGAAATCTGTGCAAGTACAAATTTCTGGCGTCGCCAGTGACTTACGGCATGTTAGAAACTGCCGGCGCCTACAAAACCTGACTAAAGTCTAAATCACCCGCACTGTCTAACACGCCTCCCTAACATAGCCCGACAAGTCTAACACGCCTCCCTAACATAGCCCGACACGTCTAACCCTCTATCCGCTATCCCCCCTCACTAGCCTAACAATAAAATATGTATTAACCCCTTAACCGCCGCTACCTAATAAAGTTATTAACCTCTAAACCGGCGCCAGCTATATTAAATCTATAACCCCCTAAAGTGAGCCCCTAACACCGCCGCCATCTACCTTACCTACCCCCTAAAGTGAGCCCCTACCCCGCCGCTATCTATTTTAAAATTATTAACCCCTAATCTAATCCCCCTACCCCGCCGCCATCTATATTAAATTATTCAACCCCTAAAATACTAAACTATCCCTACCACTAAACCTAAGTCTAACCCTACAAATAGTCCTGAAAAGGGCTTTTTGCGTGGCATTGCCCCAAAGTAACAGCTCTTTTGCCAGCCCTTAAAAGGGCTTTGTGCGGGGCATGCCCCAAAGTAACAGCTCTTTTGCCAGCCCTTAAAAGGGCTTTTGGCGGGGCTTTGTCACAAAGTAAACTGCTCTTTTGCCTACAATCTACATCCCCCTACACCGCGGCCACCTATAATAAATGTATTAACCCCTAATCTAATCCCCCTATACCGCCGCCAGCTATATTAACTATATTAACCCTAATTATATTAGGGTTAATATAGTTAATATAGTTATTATATTATATATATTAACTATATTAACCATAATTATATTAGGGTTAATATAGTTACTATAGTATTTATATAAACTATATTAACTCTATCTAACCCTAACACCCCTAACTAAATTCTTATTAAATAAATCTAATTCATATTATAAACTAAAATATTCCTATTTAAATCTAAATACTTACCTATAAAATAAACCCTAAGATAGCTACAATATAATTAATAATTACATTGTAGCTATGTTAGGGTTTATATTTATTTTACAGGTAAATTGTTAATTATTTTAACTAGGTATAATAGCTATTAAATAGTTATTAACTATTTAATAGCTACCTAGTTAGAATAATTACCCAATTACCTGTAAAATAAATCCTAACCTAAGTTACAAATACACCTATACTATCAATAAATTAACTAAACTACAAATATCTATCTAAAAATACAATTAAATAAACTAAACTAAATTACAAAAAAAAAAAAACACTAAATTACAAAAAATAAAAAAAAGATTACAAGATTTTTAAGCTAATTACACCTATTCTAAGCCCCCTAATAAAATAATAAAGCCCCCCAAAATAAAAAAAATTCCCTACCCTATTCTAAATTAAAACAAGTTCAAAGCTCTTTTACCTTACCAGCCCTTAAAAGGGTCTTTTGTGGGGGCATGCCCCAAAGAAAACTGCTCTTTTGCCTGCAAAAAAAAAAAACACAATACCACCCCCCAACATTACAACCCACCACCCACATACCCCTAATCTAACCCAAACCCCCCTTAAAAGGGGAAATGATAAGGATTAGACGTAATTGCTCAGATGAAGGCACTTTTCTCAAAGAAAGCAGAAATTTAATTGCCAAATTGAGAGCCAGAGGTTATCCAGAGAATAGCATCATGAGAGCTTATAATGATGTTAGAGACATACCTAGGGAAGAACTACTTAAACCAAAAATGTCAAAAACAAAATATAAGAGAAATGAGAAGAGTACTAGCCACAAGAGTCAAACTGGAGGAATCACATTTGTGACCACCTATACAAACCAATACAACAGTATTTGCAATATTATTAGAAAGAATTTACCAATTTTGAAAGCTGATAATGTATTGAAAAATGTTGTTAAGGAGGGGTGCAAGTTTGTGTCCAAAAGAAATATTACCATAGGTAATATGGTATCCCCCAGTGTTTTAAAGAAACCCAAGAAAAACAGTAGTTGGCTCACTTGTAAAGGGCACTACAGATGTGGTACACGTAGCTGTGTAGCATGTGACCTTACACAGACAAGTAAGGTATTTCAATCTTCCAGTACCCATAAGGTCTTTAATTGTAGCTTTTGTACAAACTGTAGATCAGATCATGCCATATATATGGTGACATGCACAGCCTGTGAGAAACAGTACATAGGATGCACTTCCAGAGAGACAAGAGTTAGGATTAAAGAACACCTATATGACATAGACAAAGAAAGAGCCACTACAGGGGTTTCAAAACACTTTATATTTGAACATGGGGGAGATACCAGTACATTTACCTGGATGATTATTGATCTAGTAATGAAACAGCCCAGGGGTGGTAATAGGGTACATGCCCTTTTCAGAAAAGAGGCCTACTGGATCTTTATGCTTAGGACACGTAAACCAAACGGCCTAAACATAGATGGAGACATCATCAATTTTTGGGAGTAAAAATGTGTAGCAAGATGGAACACATACAGTAATTAGGTATCATGTTGAGATCAACAATTACTAATCATTTACTCTATACTAAATACATTTATAAGGGACATGTCAGGATATAGGCAATGTTCAGCACAAAATAAGGATTGTGGTATTAATCTGTTTGCATGCACATGCATTATTTATATATATATCTTCTGTTCTAGCATATATGCAATTTTGAACACAATTAATATGAATTTAAAATATATAGCATGTTTAGGAGTAATAGAAACTATTTAGTAGCCAGCTAGGGGTTTATTACACTATAACATTGTGTTTCCCCTTTATAGTGTCATTACTGGTGTGTATCTGCTGTCACTTTAAGCATCTATGCTATAATTTTCAGTGAAGAAATAGGCAACCAATGAGAATGTGAGGGAGCATATTTAAGCTCCACAGGTGCTAGTCAAATTAAGTCTATGAATAAGGCTAGATAGCCGAAACGCGTCAGACTGACGGATTTCTCACTGAAGTTTTATGGATTTTATCATGTGTGCCGTGGAATTTTAACAAAACTCAATAAAGGATAAGTTTTAACTTTTTGATGTGCAGTTATCATTTTGACTTTCATACCTTACAAGCACTGGAGTATGCTGAGGTATAGCTGCCAGAGCAGTCTTTGCTTATAGCCCGTTGAGGTTCCGGGATTAGGGCTCCTATAGACCGCCAAGATCACTGACACCGAACGAGATTTCCCCATAACAGCGCCGTACGGAGCATCTACCCTCCAATTGGTCGATTAGCCAACACGTGATACGGAAGTCACGTAGGACGCCACCGGGTGATTCTGCCTACCCTGAGAGGATAGTGGCCGGAGTGATACCCGGGTCGAGGCAAACGACATTAAGGAGCGACTGAAGTGGAAAAACGATACTTTTGTAAAAAACGGGTGTCAGTGTTAGCAGTGACGGTTGCCTGGAGACACGGTAAGAACATTTCTTGCTTACTAAGGTACGATTGTACACTCTATTACTGTGACTCGGCAACTGTTTTATATGTATATGAACATTATTATATCACAAGCTATTTATAAAGTGATATAGTAGGCAACCCACGTATAATAGAACCTCATAATAGCACTAAGATAATAACGTGCTATTTAACTCTTCATAATAATTAAGCATTTCTTGTCTATAAAGTAATTACTGAGATAGAGAAATGGAGAGTGACACGGCCACATGTAACAGTAATTTCTATTCAATGTTAAGCATGGATGACTTTGAGAAAAGCAGACCAACTTTAGAAAATACCTTTAATCCTGACAATCAGATAAAGGATATGTCAGAAATCTTTATGAGCATGGAACAGGCCCTTATCAGAGAATATCAGATCTGGTGGGACAAGAGATCCCTAGAAAAATATGTGGACTTAAATATGATACCCAGAGGCCTCAGATTACGCAAGAGACCATCCTTTCAAGTCTCTGATGAGTGGTTTATTTCAGAATGGAACAGTATACTAACGGAGTGTTCCATCAGACTCATGGGAGTCATAATTAAATTTAAAAACCAAAAGCTTGAAGAGGCAAGGGAATCTATTAAAGATCTACAGAGAGAACTGAATTCCTTTATTACACATGACCGTTATAGAGAATTAGATGTCCTATTAAAAACTACAATTGACAATATGAAACAGGACATTGACAGGCTAAAGTACAACAAATTTCAACGTGACACAGAAGACTACAGTAACAACAAGGTATATTACTGGAATACACAGACCTTTAGGAGACAAAGGAAACAGAAGAAGGTGAATAGAGGGAATACATCCACAGCTAAGAGCCAGGCACTTGGACAAGGGGGGAAGAAACAAGTGACATTTTCAGATACTGAAGAGTCCAATGAAGACATTGAAATTAGAGACTTTGTTGACTATATGTCAAGTGGTGCATCCTCTGATGAGGAAGCCTTAACACAATTTAATGAGGGTCCTACGACTACATTACCAATAGGAAATATAGAATCATCAGTAGCCCCAAACACTACAGCCTCCTCAGGCATATTAAAATCAGGGAATAAAGGCAAATCGAATAACAAATATACTAGGGCTATAGAGATACAGCCTAGTACACACCTGACTACTGATAATATCGAGCTTTTGGTTTTTAAATTTAATTATGACTCCCATGAGTCTGATGGAACACTCCGTTAGTATACTGTTCCATTCTGAAATAAACCACTCATCAGAGACTTGAATCAGCCAATCAGATTCAAGTTCAATCCGATTGGCTGAACCAATCAGCCAATTGGATTGAACTTGAATCTGATTGGCTGATTCAATCAGCCAATCAGATTTTTCTACCTTAATTCCGATTGGCTGATAGAATCCTATCAGCCAATCGGAATTCGGCGGACGCCATCTTGGATGACGTCATTTAAAGGAACCTCATTCGTCGGGAAGTCGTCGTGCCGGAAGGATGCTCCGCGGCGGAGGAGCGAAGTAAGAAGATTGAAGATGCCGATTTGCTTGAAGACGTCGCCGATGGAAGAAGACTCTCTGCCGCTTGCTTCAAGACATCGCACCCAGATGGATGAAGACTTCACTGCCGCTTGCTGGAACACATTGCCTGGATCGGTTCGGCCCGGCTGGGTGAATACAAGGTAGGGAGATCTTCAGGGGGGTAGTGTTAGGTTTATTTAAGGGGGGTTTGGGTTAGATTAGGGGTATGTGGGTGGTGGGTTGTAATGTTGGGGGGTGGTATTGTGGTTTTTTTTTGCAGGCAAAAGAGCAGTTTTCTTTGGGGCATGCCCCCACAAAAGGCCCTTTTAAGGGCTGGTAAGGTAAAAGAGCTTTGAACTTGTTTTAATTTAGAATAGGGTAGGGAATTTTTTTATTTTGGGGGGCTTTATTATTTTATTAGGGGGCTTAGAATAGGTGTAATTAGCTTAAAAATCTTGTAATCTTTTTTTTATTTTTTGTAATTTAGTGTTTGTTTGTTTTTGTAATTTAGTTTAGTTTATTTAATTGTATTTTTAGATAGATATTTGTAGTTTCTTTAATTTATTGATAGTGTGGGTGTATTTGTAACTTAGGTTAGGATTTATTTTACAGGTAATTGGGTAATTATTTTAACTAGGTAGCTATTAAATAGTTCATAACTATTTAATAGCTATTATACCTAGTTAAAATAATTAACTATTTACCTGTAAAATAAATATAAACCCTAACATAGCTATAATATAATTATTAATTACATTTTAGCTATCTTAGGGTTTATTTTATAGGTAAGTATTTAGATTTAAATAGGAATATTTTAGTTTATAATATGAATTAGATTTATTTAATAAGAATTTAGTTAGGGGTGTTAGGGTTAGATAGAGTTAATATAGTTTACATAAATTCTATAGTAACTATATTAACCCTAATATAATTATGGTTAATATAGTTAATATATATAATGTAATAACTATATTAACTATAATATACTTAGGGTTAATATAGATAATATAGCTGGCGGCGGGGTAGGTAGATTAAATTAGGGGTTAATATTTTTAATATAGATGGCGGCTGTGTAAGGGGTTCACATTAGGGGATAGATCAGTTAGATGGTGGCGGTTTTAGGGGCTCACAGTAGGAGGTTAGTTTATGTAGATGGCGACGGTTTAGGGGTTAAATACTTTATTATGGATTGCGGCGGGGGATCGCGGTTGACAGGGATATAGACATTGCGCATGCGTTAGGTGTTAGGTTTATTTTAGCAGCCAGTTTAGGGAGTTACGGGGCTCCAATAGTCAGCGTAAGGCTTCTTACGGCTGCTTTTTGTGGCGAGGTGAAAATGGAGTAAGATTTCTCCATTTTCGCCACGTAAGTCCTTACGCTGTATATTGGATACCAAACCGTGCGGGTTTGGTATACCTGCCTATGGCCCAAAAAACTACGGGCGACGGCAGAAATATACGCGCGTAACTTCTAGGTTACGCCGTATATAGGATACCAAACCCGCGCAAATATTGGCGTCGCCGACTTTTGCGGGCGACGATTTTTATCGGATCGACCCCCTGATTCTTACACTAACAGAGAGCTTACTTGCTCTCAGGGACGGGCATTACACACTCATCGGAGTGTGTAATGATACATACAGGCCAGAGGACGAACAGATCCTCTGCCCGTATGCAGTGAAGGCGAACGGACAGCTTCGCAAGTTGAGAAGCTGTCTGCCCGCCTTTTAATACATGGGGCCCTTAATGTCCTTTTTACTGACTCAATTTCTCTCTTTACAACTCATAATTTGATTAAATATATACATAACCCGTTTCAATTTCCAGACAGACTCTTTTTTTACATTTTCACATTTTATCTGGGATGCTTATTTTCATGTCTTTGAAAATGATTTACATTCTGCTGAATATTTTACCACACAGGTGTGTCTGTACTTTTCAGGTGTCTATCTTGTTTCTCAGACACAGCAAAGTTAATGAATGTAGTACAAAGTCATGATAAAAGACTTACAAAATTCAGCCTGTTTATTTTTAAAAAGAGGTACCATCAAAAGGAAATAATTGCACAGCACAAATACAGATGTGACCAACTTCAAGGCAGCATATGGTTTGCCATGGGACATTTTTTTCATGTGTGGTTATATGAAAAAACAAACCATTTAAATAGACATTTATAAAATATATTGGAAAACCTAAGTAGTAATGCTAATTGCTCATGTACTGTATACAAACTGACAGAGAAAAATATATGTTTTATGTATTAAAAAATACCAAACTGCAGATATAAATTAAAGGGACAGTAAAGTCAAAATTAAGCTTTCATGATTCAGAAAGAGAATTTAATTTTAAACAACTTTCCAATTTCTTCTTTATCAAATTTGCTTTGTTCTCTTGATATCTTTTATTGAAGAGTAAAACTAGGTAGGCTTATGAGAGCTCAGGAGGATGCACGTGTTTTTACTACTCTATGGCAGCAGTGTTTTGCAACATTGTATAACAAAGCTAGAAATAATGTTGCAAAACTGCTGCCATATAGTACTAAAGACACGGGCACACTCCTGAGCTCTTATGAGCCTACCTAGTTTTACTCTTTAATAAAAGATATCAAGAGAACAAAGCAAATTGGATAACAGAAGTAAATTGGAAAGTTGTTTGAAATGGCATGCTCTATCCAAATCTTAAAGTTTAATTTTGACTTTAGCGTATATCTTTAAAAAGACATCAACTAATATTGTAGCACCAGATTTGCATAAGTGTTCTAGTTTCAAGAACCACTGATAAAGGATTGAGGCTCCTATAGAACAGACATTTAATAGGCCTGCTTCATTGGGGATAAAACTGCTGGTGTTTCGCCAGTCGCGTATATACACCAGCCACAGCTTAGGTATAATATAGAAAAAAAAGCGAAATATCCACAAAACTTGTATGCAGGGCCCCATATATAAAGGGCAACAATATCAGAACGCACATAAGCACTTAAAAGGTGAAATAAGGATATTGCGTGCACGTCAACCTATTCCTCCATAGATGTCAAAGGAGAAAAAAAGTGGAAAAAACCTAACATGCTAATTGTGCGCAAACCCAGTTTACAGTAAATGCACAGTATAACACAGTATAACACTTTTTTAAAAATGAATTCTAGAGTAAACCAGTATTGCACTCAAGTGATCGCTTTTACTTTCAATTTATAATCTGAGCAGAAAACCCGAAACACTCGTTATAAACCTCTTATCACTCGCACGTAAGTGTTAGCAATCCATTTGTAATCAGACCCTAAATAATTAAACTTCAAAATAAATTAAGGCCATTTTAGAATGATTCAGATAAAGTTATTTTGAAAATTAAAGGAACAGTAAACTCAATTTATTAACACAATATATTAGTGTATTTACCAGTAAGCAGCACTAAAAAAGGGGGTATAGAAAATAAAGGTGTGACAGGGGAGGCATAAATATTACAGTGCCCTGCTCCCTAGAGAGCTTACAAGTGTTTGTTGGAGACAAAAGGAGTGAATGAACATTTACACTAAAAGAAAACGCAATGTACATTCTATTTGTATTTTGTAAACTGCTGGCAAATTGTGTTTTCCTTCCTTATAAAGTTATTGGAGACCTGGAGAACACATCCCAGATGTCCTGAGCTTGGTGTATAGGGTAACAGTTCTGTACTGAGAAACACCTTATTTTCCTTACTTATATACTTTGTGACAAGGATTCCCTGCTCACTACAGGAGTTCCAGATCCCGGTTTTTCCTGTAGCTACTTTTGCATCTGGAGTCCCTGGATCTCTCATCACATAATCTGATTCCAACTGTTCTCTGGACTTTTCTGTTGTCCTTTTTAACTGTTGCCTCTCATATGCACGGCTATACCATATGTGTACATTCATTGTTATAAGTGTATATCCATTGCCATATTGTTTTATCGTATTGCCTCATTTTTATGTGTATAGGTTTTTAACTCTTATCCTATATAATAAAAGGCCAAGTGTGTTTGTCCGAAGCTGTCATGCGCAGTAGACAGCACAGCACGAGGACAAACACACCTGGCCTTTGAGAGTCCCTAAGTCTCTGCTCTGCAGTGCGAGCAGAAGTGTGCGTGACCGAGCGTGGCCGGGGGCGTGGCCGAGCATGAAAGGGGCGTGGTCGAGCGCGAGGCCCACGAGGGGGCGTGGCCGAGTGTGAAGAGGCGGGGCCAGACGGGCTGTGAAAGGCTGTGCAGTTTGAGAGCTCAAAACAGCTCAAAAGAGGGGAGAGAGGGGGTAGGGAAAAGATAAGAAAGGTGAGAGAGAGATCAAGAGGGGAGAGAGAGATCAAGAGGGGAGATAAAAAGAGCACAATAGAGGGAGCAAAAGAGAGGGGGAGAGACAGCAAAAGAGAGTGGAGGGAGAGCAAAAGAAAGGGGACAGAGAGATCAAAAGAAAGGGGGAAGAGAAAGAGAGAGGGGGGGAGGAGAGAGAGGGGGAGAGAGAGAGAGAGGGGGAGGAGGAGAGAGAGAGAGGGGGGGAGGAGAGATAGAGAGAGAGGGGAGGGGGAGAGAGAGAGAGGGGGGAGGGGGAGTGAGAGAGAGAGGGGGGGAGGGGGAGTGAGAGAGAGAGGGGAGGGAGAGAGAGAGAGAGAGGGAGAGAGAGAGGGGAGGGAGAGAGAGAGGGGAGGGGGAGGAGTGAGAGAGGGGGAGAGAGAGAGAGAGGAGAGAGAGGGGGAGAGAGAGAGAGGGGAGAGAGAGAGAGAGAGAGAGAGAGAGAGGGGAGAAAGAGAGAGGGGAGAGAGGGGAGAAAGAGAGAGGGGGAGAGAGAGGGGAGAGAGAGAGAGAGAGAGATAGAGGGGAGATAGAGACATAGAGGGGAGAGAGAGAGATAGAGGGGAGAGATAGAGAGGAGAGAGAGAGGGGGGAGAGAGAGAGGGGAGAGAGAGAGGGGGAGAGAGACAGAGGAGAGAGAGAGAGCGCAAAAGAGAGGAGGGAGAGAGAGCGCAAAAGAGAGGGGGGAGAGAGAGAGTGCAAAAGAGGGGGGGAGAGAGAGAGCGCAAAAGAGAGGGGGGAGAGAGAGAGCACAAAAGAGAGGGGGAGAGAGAGAGCGCAAAAGAGAAGGGGGAGAGAGCGCAAAACAGAGGGGGAGAGAGAGAGCACAAAAGAGAGGGGGGAGAGAGAGAGCGCAAAAGAGAGGGGGGAGAGAGAGAGCGCAAAAGAGAGGGGAGAGAGAGAGAGCGCAAAAGAGAGGGGGGGAGAGAGAGAGCGCAAAAGAGAGGGGGGAGAGAGAGAGCGCAAAAGAGAGGGAGGAGAGAGAGAGCGCAAAAGAGAGGAGGGAGAGAGAGAGCGTAAAAGAGAGAGGTGAGAGAGCGCAAAAGAGAGGGGGAGAGAGAGAGCGCAAAAGAGAGGGGGGAGAGAGAGAGCGCAAAAGAGAGGGGGGAGAGAGAGAGCGCAAAAGAGAGGGGGGAGAGAGAGCGCAAAAGAGAGGGGGGAGAGAGAGAGTGCGCAAAAGAGAGGGGGGAGAGAGAGAGCTCAAAAGAGAGGGGGGGAGAGAGATCTCAAAAGAGAGGGGGAGAGAGAGCAAAAGAGAGGGGCAGGGAGAGAGCGCAAGGGGTGGGACCGCTGTACCCTGCAAAAAATGGCCCTTGTGAACGGGCTTTAGGACTAGTTGTGTATAAATAAATATACCATTTTTTTATCTGACAGCCGCATACTGCATATATTTAGCTTTTCTAAGCTCCTCCATTTTAATTTTGTGTGTGTTATCACAAACTTAATTTTCTTTGTGTAATAGGGTAACAGTTTACAACTTAGAGCAGTGCCTGTGACTGGAGATATAGTGACATGAACTCAGCTTTGAAAAACCTGTCAGCAAGATGCACGCTTTATATTGAATTGTTCTTAAGCGTTTCAGTTGTATGCAGAATTGTTACTGCAGTTTACTGGTTAATTGTTGATATATAGGGACCCTTTTATTATTAACAATGATGACCAGCAGACAGCGTTGGCTGTACAAAATTTAGCATTTAACAAGAAAATACTTGTGCAATGCCACTCTCTCCTTTTACATAACTAATAATGCAAGAGAGGGCTGTCAATCACTGCTGTCGGATCAGTCCAGGGTTACTTTAATTTGCCACTTCTGAGGTGGCGGAGAAGCTAAGAAACAAGCCTTCCCCTTAAAGGGACAGTAAAGTCATAATTAGACATTCATGATGCAATTTTAAGCAACTTTCCAATATACTTATATTATTTAATTTGCTTCCTTCTCTTGTTATCCTTTGCTGAAAGGTTTATCTAGGTAAGCTCAGGAGCCTCAAAGAACATGCAGCTAGATTACGAGACTTGTGTTAGCCTTAAAAAGCAGCGTTGAGAGGTCCCAACGCTGCTTTTTAACGCCCGCTGGTATTACGAGTCTGGCAGGTACAGGTGTACCGCTCACTTTTCTTCCGCGTCTTGAGCTTACCGCAAATCCCCTTACTTCAATTGCGTATCCTATCTTTTTAATGGGATTTGTCTAACGCCGGTATTACGAGTCTTGGAAGAAGTGAGCGGTAGACCCTCTCCTGTCAAGACTCCTACCGCATTTAAAAGTCAGTAGTTAAGAGTTTTATGGGCTAACGCCGTAACATAAAACTCTTAACTAAAGAGCTACAAAGTACACTAAAACCCATAAACTACCTATTAACCCCTAAACTGAGCCCCCCCCCCCACATCAGAAACACTTTAATAAAGTTTTTAACCCCTAATCTGCCGACCGCACATCGCCGTCACTTTAAGAAATATATTAACCCAAAAACCACTGCACTCCCGCCTCGCAAACACTAGTTAAATTTTATTAACCCCTAATCTGCCGTCCCTAACATCGCCGACACCTACCTACATTTATTAACCCATAATCTGCCATCCCCAATGTCGCTGCAACTATATTAAATTTATTAACCCCTAAACTTAAGTCTGACCCTAAGTCTAACCCCCCTAACTTAAATATAATTTAAATTTAACGAAATAAAATTACTACAATTAAATAAATTAATCCTATTTAAAACTAAATACTTACCTATAAAATAAACCCTAAGATAGATACAATATAACTAATAGTTACATTTGTAGCTATCTTAGGGTTTATTTTTATTTCACAGGCAACTTTATTATTTTAACTAGGTACAATAGTTATTAAATAGTTATTAACTATTTAATAACTTCCTAGTTAAAATAAGTAAAAATTTACCTGTAAAATAAATCCTAACCTAAATTACAATTACACCTAACACTACACTATCATTAAATTAATTACCTAAACTACCTACAATTAATTACAATTAAAATAAATAAACTAAAGTACGAAAAAAACAAACACTAAATTACAGAAAATAAAAAAATAATTACAATTTTTTAAAACTAATTATACCTACTCTAATCCCCCTAATAAAATTTAAAAGCCTCCCAAAATAATAAAAATCCCTACCCTATACTAAATTACAAATAGCCCTTAAAAGGGCCTTTTGCGGGACATTGCCCCAAAGTAATCAGCTCTTTTACCTGTAAAATAATACAATACCCCCCCAACATTAAAACCCACCACCCACACACCCAACCTTACTCTACTCTTCCCCCTTGAAGATCACCCTACCTTGAGACATCTTCACCCAGCCGGGCACAAGTGAACCTCCAGAGGGGCAGAAGTCTTCATCCGATCCACGCAGAAGAGGTCCTCCAAGCGGCAGAAGTCTTCATACAGACGGCATCTTCTATCTTCATCCATCCGGAGCAGGTCCATTTTCAATCCAGCCGACACGGAGCATCCTCTTCAAATGAAGTCCAAGCGAAAAATGAAGGTTCCTTGGCGTCCCTTGAATTCCGATTGGCTGATAAGATTCTATCAGCCAATCGAAATTAAGGTAGGAAAAATCCTATTGGCTGATGCAATCTGCCAATAGGATTGAGGTCACATTCTATTGGCTGATTGGAACAGCCAATAGAATGCAAGCTCAATCCTATTGGCTGATTGGATCAGCCAATAGGATTGAACTTCAATCCTATTGGCTGATTGGATCAGCCAATAGGATTTTTCTACCTTAATTCCGATTGGCACTTGTAAGGCACTTGGAAATTTGGAAAAGCTACCATACTCCCACTTTAATCCAGGTATTGCATCATGGTCATTCTCACTCATTCTCCCTGGCAAATCTAGCAACCATTTTTTAGAGAGGTGCACTGTCCAGGTTCTTATTTACTTGGAGGTGTGTTGGCTGTATATCTTTTTTAAATCAGTGGGCCATGTCTTTAGCATAACATACACCTAAATTAAAAGTCTTGCACTAAACCGGCTGCGTAAATAACGCTAACAGTTTAGCGGTATCGCACTTTCCATAGCGTTGCCATTACAAGTTACAAAAAACCCTTCATGTGTTGTGCGGTATGGTGCGTTAAGGGACACTCAAGTGAAAATTTAAACTTTCATGATTCAGATAGGGCATGCAATTTTGAACAACTTTCCAATTTACTTTTATCATCAAATTTGCTTTGTTCCCTTGGTGGTATTTTTGAACAGCTAAACCTAGAAAGCCTCAAACTGATTTCTAAACCGTTGAAAACCGCCTCTTAGCTCAGAGCATTTTGAAAGTTTTTCACAGTTAGACAGTACTAGTCCATGTGTGGCATATAGATAAACATTATGCTCACTCCCGTGTAGTTATTTAGGAGTCTGCACTGATTGGCTAAACTGCATGTCTGTCAAAAGCATTGAGATAAGGGGGCAGTCTGCAGGGTTTTTTTTTAATTTTGTAATTCAGTTTTTTATTTTTGGTATATTTAATTTTTTTAAATAGTTATATTAGGTTTATTTATAGTTTAAACTTTTTTTATGTCACAGGTAAGTTTATTTATTTATTTTAAGGTAGTTATATTGTAAGTTTAATTTAAAGTTAGCGGATGTTAGGTTTAGGGGTTAACAGGTTAATTTAGTTTGTCCCGATGTGGGTGTTTGACGGTTTAGGGGTTAATAGGTTTAGGTTAGTATTTGTGATTGTTTTCTATATTGGGTGCATGATTCTTTATCCATGCCAACTCACATATTTGAGGTTGCATCACCACTAATGCAGCTTTTAGCTGTTTACCTGTATCATGTTGTATGTTAATTTTGCTTATTCTGTTGCTGACCCTTGCCTTGACTTTGCCACTGAAACTGTTCTGTCTGATGTGACCCATTTCCTGGTCATAAATCCTTTTGACAGGATAGTGGGCTGATGTTAATGTTTCTGTGTGTGTGTGTAAGTGTGTTTGAGTATGTGTATGTGAGTGTGTGTTGGTATGTGTGTTTGCCTTTGCCACTGAAACTGTTCTGTCTGATGTGACCCATTACCTATCCTACATCTTTGTGATAAGATAAGGGTCTGATGTTGATGTTTCTGTGAGTGTGAGTGTATTTCTGTGTGTGTGTTTGAGTCTGTGTGTGGATGTGTGAATGTTTCTGTGTGTGTGTATATGTTTTTGTGTGTGTGAGAGAAAGTGTTTCTGTGTGTGTGTGAGAGAGAGAAGGTTTGTGTATGTGTAAGAATAAGTTTTTCTGTGACAGAGTATATCTGTGTGTGTGAGTTTGTGTATGTGTGTTTTTACCAAAATAAAGTGCACACACATCTTAGTCACTTGGCCAAAAATTGCACAGGTAAAACATTTTGTGCACAGTGCTAACAAATTAGAGGGAAAATTGCTTGAAAAGACCACACTTTAAAGGGACATGAAACCCAAAAATGTCCTTTCATAATTTACGTAAAACATACAATTTTAAACAACATTCCAGTTTACTTTATTATCAAATATGCTTAATTCTCTTTGTATCATGTGTTAAAGGAGCAGCAATGCACTACTGGTTTCTAACTGAACACATGGGCGAGCCAATCACAATCAGAATATATTGCAATCAGCAGCTAGAATGCAAGTTATTTGCTGCTCCTGAGCTTTTCTAGATAAACCTTTCAGCAAAGGATAACAAGAGAATGAAGCAAATTAAATAATAGAAGTAAACCGGAAAGTTGTAAAATTGTATGCTCTGTCTAAATCATGAATGTCTAATTATGACTTTACTGTCCCTTTAAATCACCTACCTGCTTTCTTGTTCTATATTACTTCAGAAATTTTCAGACCAAGCATAAAAATAGGATTTGCAAAGGTTTGTGGTATCATTGCACTGGTTATTGGGACAAAAAGTTTGAAGAACCCTGTTTTATTGCATATAACATAAAAAACAACAACTTTATATCATCATCTACATAGAAGCCAGTTAATCAATGACAGAGTAGAAGTGCAATACTGTAAAATAACTCTTAGGGTAAGGCTTGAAAAAAGAACAACCCTAGCAACAGAAAGTGTTTAAACTGAAAAACCTCCTTGTGCTGTGTGTTATGGTGCGTTAAGCTCCATACCGCACCAAAGCCAAGGGCTGAGTTTATGTGCTCGTGCACGCTTTCCCCCATAGACATCAATGGGGAGAAAGTTTTAGAAAAAAATAACACCTGTAGTGTAGAATGGCAAATCTCCGTAACGCAACCCCATTGATGTCTATGGGGGAAAAAAGTTACATTTAAACCTAACATCCTAACATAAACCCCTAGTCTAAACACCCCTAATCCGCTGCCCACGACATCGCCGACACTAATAAAAGTTATTAACCCCTAATCCGCCACTCCCCGACATCACCGACACAAAATATAAATATTAACCCCTATTCCGCCACTCCCCGACATCGCTGACACCTAAGTAAACATATTAACCCCTAAACCGCTGCCCTCCACATCACAAAACACTAAATTAAACTATTAACCCCTAAACTTAACACTTTAAACTATTAACCCCTAAACTTAACACTTTAAATTCAATATCACTATCTTAAAAAAAATAAAAACTTACCTGTGAAATAAAAAAAAACTAAGTTTAAACTATAAATTAACCTAAAATAAAAAAACTACCAATTAAAAATCTAAATGACAAATTTTAAAAAACCTAACACTACAAAAAAAATTAAAAAATCTAAAATTACAAAAAATAATAAACACTAAATTACAAAAAAATAAAAACTCTAAGATTACAAAAAAAATAAACAAAATTATCAAAAATAAAAACAATTACACCTAATCTAATAGCCCTATAAAAATAAAAAAGCCCCCCTAAAATAAAAAATACCCCATAACCTACAATAAACTACCAATAGACCTTAAAAGGGCCTTTTGTAGGGCATTGCCCTAAATTATACAGCTATTTTATCTAGCAAAAAATACAAAGTCCCCTCAACAGTAAAACCCAACACCCAACCAACCCCCCAAAATAATAAACCTAACTCTAAAAAAAAACTAAGATACCCATTGCCCCTAAAGGGGCATTTATATGGGCATTGTCCTTAAAAGGGCATTCAGCTCTTTTTCACTGCCATTAAAAGGGCATTCAGCTCTTTTAAACTTTGTCCAAAGTCCTAATCTGAAAAAATATCCCAAAAAAATAAATACAAATACCTAACACTAAACCCAGAATATTTACTCATGGTTCCTGAAGTCCGGACATCCATCTCCATCCAGGCAGTGAGAAGTCTTCATCCAGGTGGCAAGAAATCTTCATCCAGGCGGAGACATCTTCATCCATCACGGGGGCATCTTCTATCTTCTAAATTCAAATCAGCCAATGGCATGAGAGCTTCTGAAATCCGATTTGCTGATTTGAACAGCCAATAGGATGTCAGTAGCTCTCATCCTATTGGCTTATTTGAATTTGAAAAAGTCAAATCAGCCAATAGGAATGCAATGTACACCATTTTGAAATGGCTACCTTGCATTCAACTTCAGGGTACACCGGTGACCATATGAAGAGGACAGTCTGCACAGGATGTCATCGCCAGTACAGGATAGCTCCGCTCTGAGCCGACGGGATGAAGATAGAAGACGCCCCCACGATAAATGAAGATGTTGCCACCTGGATGAAGAGTTCTCACCGTGTGGATGAAGACTTTTCGCTGCCTGGATGGAAATGGATGTCAAGATTTCAGGAACCATGAGTAGATATTCTGGGGCTAGTGTTAGGTATTTTTTTATTTTTTGGGTTGGGTTTTTTCAGATTAGGGCTTTGGGCAAAGTGTAAAAGAGCTGAATGCCCTTTTAAGGACAGTGAAAAAGAGCTGAATGCCCTTTTAAGGGCAATGCCCATACAATCCCCCTTTAGGGGCAATGGGTAGCTTAGTTTTTTTTTTAGTTAGGTTTTTTATTTTGGGGGGTTGTCTACTGTTGGGGGGACTTTGTATCTTTTGCCAGGTAAAAGAGCTGTTTAACTTAGGGCAATGCCCTGCAAAATGCCCTTTTAAGGGCTATTGGTAGTTTTTTGTAGGTTAGATTGTATTTTTATTTTGGGGGAGGCTTTTTTATTTTTATAGGGCTATTAGATTAGGTGTAATTGTTTTTATTTTTGATCATTTCGTTTATTATTTTTTGTAATCTTAGTATTTTTTATTTTTTCGTAATTTTAGTGTTTATTATTTTTGTAATCTTAGATTTTTAAAAAAAATTTGTAGGATTATTTTTTTAAAAATTTGTAATTTAGGATTTCAATTTTTTCGTAGTGTTAGGGTTTTTTTTAATTTGTAATTTAGTTTTTTTAAATGATTTTTTTTTATTTTATTAGAATAGTAATGTCAGGTTAATTTATAGTTTATGGTTAGGTTTTTTTTTATTTCACAGGTAAGTTTTTATTTATTTAAATATAGTTATATTGTAATTTTAATTTAAAGTTAGGGTGTGCTAGGTTTAGGGGTTAATAGTTTAATTTTGTGTTTTGCGATGTGGGGAGCCGGCGGTTTAGGGGTTAATAGGTTTAGTTTAGTAGTTATGATGTGGGGGGCTGGCGGATTAAGGATTAATAGGTTTATTTAGTGTCGGCGATGTTGGGGCATTGCAGGTTAGGGTTAATATATTTAAATAGTGTTGGTGATGTGGGTGGGCAGCATATTAGGGGTTAATTACTATTTAATAGCCGCGCCGTGGGTGAGAGGCAGATTAGGGGTTAATAGGTTTAATATAGTTTTTGCAATACGGGAGGGTGGCGGTTTTGGGGTTAATAGGTAGTTAATGGGTGTTAGTGTACTTTGTAACATTTTAGTTGTGAGTTTTGTGAAACATTTTTGTTAAAGAAAAACCATAACTACTGGTGTCAGATTGCGGTATGGATTGTGTCGGTATAGGCTGTAACACAAGCTTTTTAGCCTGAACGCACAACCTGTAATACGGGCACTATGAAAATTCTGCACTCAAACTTCATTTTTTTGAGTGTAGAATGGACGTTGCATTACAGGCTAAAATTCTTGCGGTATAGCTATACCGCCGCATCTTGTAATATGCGTTTCTGGCCATTCCAGCGTAATGGCCATTTTTTCAGCGTTAAAAGTCTTACCGCAAAACTTGTAATCTAGTCGTGTGTTAGTTAACAAAATTTGCAAATAGTTCTCTAACTGCCAACCTCCCCCACTGCAATTAACCCCTAAACTCCTGGACCAGCTGTGGCACTTAACCACCCACCGCATCTAGCCCCCCTAAGAGCTGCCTACCACACTTAATTCCCTTACCACTGGAACCGCCCACACTTAATCCCCTAGCCCCTGCACTGTCTGCATCTTGCCCCCTAACCACAAGAACCTCCACTGCACCTAACCACCTAACTCCTCCACCCACCACTATATCTAGCCCCTCTCACTGCTGCAGATAGAAATTATTGAAGGTAATCCATTTCTTAGAATTGATTTGAGACAGATACATAAAAGAGCAATCCAAATAAATATTAGTTGTTAAGGAAGTGACCTTAACAAACGGAAAGTGACGGCTTTCAAAATAATGATGCAAGGAAAAGGTGTTCCAATACATTACCAAACAATGTCAAAATACAAGTGTTTTTGTTTGAGACTTATCATATATATCCAAATCTCTCATCCCTTGGCATCTTGCTTCAAAAAGTCACAATCACATACCTCAATGACTGGTTAATTGTGTCCTTATGGTGACATTTAGCATTAGGGCTAGGGTAAGGGTTAGTGGTCTGGTTTAGCTATAGGATAGTGGAAAGGGTTATGTTTAATTTAGAGATTGTGCTAGGTTTATGGTTGGGATTAAGGCAAAGGTTCAGAATTTGTTAAGAATAGTGCATTGAAGACCTCTATGGCAAGGTATAATGGGAGTGTTCAGAATTAGCTGCAATTTTATTTACAGCATAGGCAAAAACTGCAGGAGCACGTTTGGCCTGTAGCAAAACTGTGCACATGGCGTATCTTATATACATCATTGGGTTTTGAGTAGAGAATACAGCAGTGCATCAAAACCAATAGCAATGAACCAAGAAATAAACTCCCTTTTTAAGGAAATTGCACTGACTAACAGCTAGGGATAAGCGAATGTGTAAATTTCCGAATTCGAATGTTAGAACGAATGTTATTACCGAAATTCGAATTACAAATCCGAATGTTGATACGAACGAATATTCTTAAAAATTCTATAATCAAATGCTATTTACAGTTTTCGAATGTCACTTTCGAATTTGAATGTTTATAATTAGATTGAATGTCCACATTCGAAATTTCGAATTTAACATTCTATTTAACAAATGCTATTCAGAAATTCAATAGTTTATGTGGTAGGGAATCTAGTAAATTGATACATAATAGATACAAATATATCAATTCGAATGTTTCAATTTCGATCGAATATTGCATAATTCGAATATTACATTTAAAGAAAGCATTAGAAATACTATTACAAACATATAAATTCAAATATTTCGAATTTGAATATTGCATAATTCGAATATTACATTTAAATAAAGCATTATCGAAATACTATTTAAAATATATAAATTCAAATTTTTCTAAATTAATATTTTCAAATGATTTGGGAATCAGGAGGCTTGATGTGAATAGTTGCGATGCTACAGTTCATAATTGCAGAGGTATTCTGCAGGGTTTAGGAACTGGAAATTAAACATCTATGCAAAGATTAATATATTCAGACTTCATAAAAAACAAGTAGTATTGAGTATCAGAGTATATTACCACAGACTTGATAAACACAGCAATAGATCCTAGAAAACTGAAATATGCTGCAGGGTTCAAAATATACAATACAGCAGTTATAGATGACTGGGTAATCAGAGTAACAGAAATATGCTAACTGTGATATCTGACTAACAGGTAAGACCAATAACACCCTTAAAGAGACAGGAGCATCAAACAGGCAGGTCTGACAAAACCTAAAACAAAACTGGGGTATAGTGGAGCTCACTAACCAACACCCTGTCTTAAAGTAGGTTTCACCATACAATGAAGAATCCAAGCAAATCTGGTTTGCCAACATACCATTTCCTCTGTAAGATGCAACTCCTGAGTATCAAGCCCCCATGACAGGAGTGAGTTCTGAGAGCTGATACAGGGACAGGGGCTGCATTGAGAGAATATAAGGGCATCTGAGTGAATTACCTGACCTTTCCAGGGCTAAAAGAGGCCTAGTAGCAATCAGACTCTACCTCTGTCTGACATTTCCCCGCAGAGTTTGACATCCAAGTGTGTTTTCTTTAAACAAGTAGGGGAATGTATTTCCGGACATCAAGTAAGTACTCTGAGGTGCAGGCTGTACCCTCCTGGTATCCCCCACCATTATCTTTAGAATTACTTCCCTTTTGTCATCTTCCGAGGGGCTGTCAGCCTTTACCAGCAAAGTATCATCCTGTTGGTCAGACTGAGAAATGTTTACTGGAGCAGGGGTGAGGTTGAAAGAAAACTTATAATAGATGGTCTTCTAAAGCTTGGTAAATTGATGTTTCTGAAGGAACACAACACAAAAGCAAAGTTTTTGCAGTCCAACTGAACTACCCTGGTTACTGGGGGTTGCTGAGAAATTTATTTTAAGGATGCAGCCTGAAATTCCAAACAATCCAGACTAGAGCACAAAGTATAGAGACAAAAAAATTAAACTTAAATGATTCAGATAGAGCATGTAATTTTAAACAACTTTCCAACTTACTTACATTAACAAAACGTGCAGTCTTTATAATTACACTTTTAGAGTCACCAGCTCCTACTGAGCATGTGCAAGAATTCACAGAATATACTTATATGCATTTGTGGTTGGCTGATGGCAGTCAAATGATACAGAAGGATTGGAAATAGACATTACATTGAAATTTGTCAGAAAAAAATCTACTACTCATTTGAAGTACAGACTAAGGGGTATATTTATCAACGCGTCAAATGAAAATACATTTGAATCCTGCATCGTATTTGCCGCAAAATTGATCCACCGTAGTTATCAAAGTGTTAAGATCGTCAAACATTGAAATTTGTGACATAATATACACTCCCGCGATCTTAATTTGATGCAGATCGATGCTTATGTCACTACAGATGTTTTGAATTTAGATTTGACTCTATTTGACACTTTTCCAAATTTATCAAACATTTAACTGGTACGCTCACGTCTATTTCAATGCAGAGTACCTAGTTTTCAATCCGCCACCCTTGAGACCACGGATTTGATTGGAATATGCATAATCACATGCTTTATGACATCAGCCAATCTGATTCAAATATACATTTTAAACTATCACTTACGAATGAAATTACTCGATACTTGTGTCATTAATCACTCATCAGAACTTGTAAGTACCATTTGTTACATTGTGTATTATACTTTGAAAATATGTATATGTGAAATTAGTATTTAAGATAAACATTGATGCTGACATTAGGACACACAGTGTAATGTTTTAGACAATGATTTTAAAATTCGAATTGATGTTTGATTCCATATAATCTTAAACTGATAGCTCAAAGGGATAGCCCACCTAACATTAAACTGTAATGATTCAGATACAGCACAACTTAAAATCACCTCTTTACTGTCATGCTATTTTCAGTGTATTTCTTCCTTCTCTTGAATTTCTTTTTCAGTAAGAAATGTCATCTTACATGCCAGTCCATTTTATAACACCTTTGTAGGGGTGGTTTTTAAAACTAAATTGCAATCAGGAGGGGTTGCACAGGTACAGAGAGAAAACTGTCCCAACTCTAAAAATATCCATTGACTGCAAATAAATACATGTGATACCCTGATTAAATGTATATTCCCAATTATTCATGCTCAGAATAATAATAAATTTACACTATATACATATAGTTGTATAAATAAACACAGAGATATGACAGACAACATTGTTTAAAACAAAAAAAGGAACTTAGAGACATGTAAATATGTTTGCAAAAGATTTCTGACAGAACACATATATATATATATATATATATATATATATACAGTATGTATATATATATATATATATATATATATTATATACTGTATGTATATATATATATGTGTACAAAGATATATGTACAAATTCTAGCATTAATAATCATTTATAAAAAAATATGTGATAAAAGCATATCATGACTTCTAGAAATACAAATACACATTAATTTATGTGAAAGTATCATATAACAAATCAATATAAAAATAATTTTCTATGAGATATTGTTTGTTGAGGTATAAATCTATCTATTTCTTTGACATTAACAGATGAAAAATAAAAGATTAGCTTTAGAGAAATGTGCTTGTTCATGGACAGTAATGAAATGATATAAATAAAGTTGGGAAAAACCCAAATAGCCACAACATCGATCACTGTTAGTTAACAACAGACCGATGCTCATCGCGCTGTACTGAACGTGCATGTTTTTGATGTTTTTTTATAAATAAGGGGATCGTATGTGGATCTGCATCAGTGATGTCTGGCGATGTCTGGGGAGCGTATTGATACCGGCCACTGTCCAGACTTTATTTTTTATGCACCATCATATAATTATTTATCAGCGTCATAGTGTGATTAACTGTGGTAGTTCCCAAGTAAATATTAATGTCATGTTTATGTTTTAATTTTTTAACTAAATATTTCATACAAAATAATAGCTTCTTCTTAAATAGTGTAAAAGAAGTATCATAACATTTACCACTTCCCAAACAGAGAATCAAGGGCTGAGATATCAAAATAAAATATTACTGGGTAAAGCCCACATCTATCCTTCAAGATGGCAATCCTTAGAAACTGCTGAGATCAAATTCCCAAGAACAGCATATCCAAATGGGAACACCAGATTTATTTTTTGTTTTGTTTGGAGCAAACAACTGAGATCTGATGACCATTTTTCATGACTTAATATTTTGCTGAAATGTCATTGTTATCAACAAAGTATAGATGTTGAAGTCTGAAAAAAAAATATTTCATTGTCTACATTATAGATTATTGGTTTCAGCTCTTAGTATTTGGGGTAACCAAACATCAGAAGAAAATTAAATGCTTACAGTTATCCAGTAACAAACAGGATGCAACTTTAGGACCCATATCTTAGCATTTAAAATGTCCAAACATCAGGGGGAAATAATTAAATAAGGGATCAGAGTTTTTTTGTTTTTTTATAGCTATAAGATTATTCAAATTTACAGTGCTCATGTATAGTTTTCTGGAAAAAATAAGTTCCCAAAATTGGATCAGTGTTTTGGGGTAAAAATATTTTCTTTATTGCTAAATGATTCCCCCTATATTGTAATTAATTAGATTTTGTGGACCCTTCTAAATTTATCATAATGTATTAGATACTTATTTTTTTAATATATTGTAAATTACACTCAATCTTTACATACACAAAAATAAAATTTAAATAACTTATTTTCAAAAATAATTCGTAGCTTGACACTTAAAATCAAAATTATTTTAACCTTTCTTTCCAAGTCTTCAATATTGTCAATACTGAATATTTTTTTATTAAAAAAAAATGTGATTTAAAAAAATTTTATTTAAATTTTTTATTTCCATCTGCCCTTAATAAAAAAAAAATGTTTAACATTTCTTAAAATTAGCTTCAGATTTGATTTTTTTTTATTAAGATTAATAAAGCAAGCAATAGAACTGTAAAATTATTTAAAAAAAATAATTCTAGCACAATGCCATTCCAATACCAAAAACATTATCAATGAAACGTGTAAAAAGAAACAAGCTTTATTTCATTTTTCATAAACCCACAAAATATATTACTAAACAAAAAATCTAAAATAGATGCAAATTTGGTTCTTATAATTCTTCTATTTTTTTTAAAGATAAAATAAATAGTTTGTTAAATTCAAAAAAAGTGTCTACAATATACACAATTTCTATGTAAAAGCTAAAGATTTAACCAAGTTCAAGAATATATTTAAAAGGCAACAAGGCCAAATGATGTTGAGAAAAAAAAAGAATTTTAATTGTTTATCCAAAATAGTTTCTATAATATATCTGAATTTACAAGGGTTCTGCAGGGAATGTAAGGACACATTTGCAAATGTAGGGATAGATAAAAAATCTTCTTCATGATAAGACTAAACTAAAGCAGTTTAAATTTATATTGAATCAAGCAAGAGATGCATGTTGTCAAAATGTAAGATTTACTGTTGATTGGCTGATATTGAAAACTCTCATGGCTCTGTTTGTGGAGGAGCATAAAAACAAGAAGTAATTTTATTAAGGGCATTTATATCAAGTTAAAAATTATTGACTATACTTATGATGGCACTTTTTCAGAGTTGGGGTTAAAAACATTATTTCAGTTTAACATAATTTACACTATTTTCCGCATATCTCGATCCACCTCTCATTATCTTTATCTCACATAAGTCTATATTCTCATTTACAGAAGCCTCTCTTGATATCTTTCTCTCTGCCTCTCTCTCTCTCTTTCTCTCTCTATCTCGCTCTGTCAATAGTGCACTTACTATCTCTCTCTTCTCGGCTGTTTTTTAAGCTATAACAGCCGATTACACTTGTGGCATTCTTTCTACAACTAAAATATTATAAATATTTTATCACCTGATAGTTTTTAGTGTTTAGCGCAACTTTCCATTTGGCTCTTTGTTTACTTTTTGGAGTTGTTGGAGAACATTCTTGTAAGCTTCACTTGGAGATATTTTATATATAGTGAAGGAGTGCTTATCTTCATTGAATATTTATTTAAATCAATAATTGTTCAGACAGGTTTTCCAACACTTTTGCAGAAGTTGTAGGTTGTTATGCTTTCACCTATCTGTCCAGTTCATTCCAAACCAGTTTGCTGGGGTTTACATCTAGAAACTCTGCTGGACATTCCAAGATTTGAAGTCTACGGTCTTGTTCTTTTCTTTATTGTATGGCATTGCCAAATTCTCAGTAGTCTTTTTGATTTAAGGAGCACAAAACATAAAACTTTCTCCTCTATGTTTGACAGTTCATGTTAGACAAAGGGGAAACATACTTTTTCCAACTCTATACTGTACAAAATCCCTTTGTGATTAACCAAAGATTTAACATTTTTATTAATTGGTCCATAAGACTCTCTTTCAGTATTAAGTATTTCACAAGCAGTGCTTTATGGCACATGCAAGCCTCTTTTTCTTATTTTTCCATCTTGGCAATGGCTACTTGAACTGTCAAACCTCCAGTTTGAAGTTTTCTCTTCACAGTTGAAATGACCTTTTCCTGTCAGAGATTCCTCCAGATTTCAAATGCATTGTGATTATATAAAAAACTGTACTCATTGTCACCTTGGCTTTAATTTGAATCTAAAGGAAATACCTATGCTTTTAAGTTTTTAAATGGTCAACGTGACTTCCTTTGTTAATTGCCTTTTCTTGTCATTATGATAACAACCACTTTGTGCAGCACAATACTGTCCAAATAATACCTTAGCGGGTGTAGAAAACAATGTTTCAACAATGCCTTTATACAGACAGAGGGCTTGTATGTAATCAGCAAGCTTGGGACACCTTTAGGAATTGTAAGCATTACCTTTTAAGGCCTAGCATACTTCCATTGCTGCAGAACAGCTGTAAATTGTTAACCGATGATGTTCCCTGAAAAAAACCTTGTTTATAACTCTGAAATGTAAATTATTTTGGGGTTCTTCATAAAATAAACATGTTTCTTTGTAGTTTTCCAGGTTATTCACTTCACTGCACTTGAACCTCTTAAATTTCAATAAAAACTGAAAAAATATAGGTGTTCCAAAGCATTTGACTAGTAGTGTATGTGTCTATCTATCTATCTATCTATCTATCTATCTATCTCTCTGTCTGTCTGTCTGTCTATCTATACTATTTTAAAGAAATCAAAATGCATTTGTGTATAGGAAATTGAATCGTTGATATTTTAGAATCTGTTAAGGATTGTGAGCCAGATTACGAGTGTAGCGATATCTTAACGTGCGCCCATAAAGGTGCAAATTTGCCCAATTACAGGTGCACATTAAAGGGACAGTCTACACCTTGGTCATCTTAAAGTCTTACTTTAGATTAAGTTGAAAATAGCCTCCTGCACCTTTTCTATATCATGCAGCAGGAATGGTAAAAAAGTTATTTTAAAATGAATATTGTTTCTGGCCACATTAAAATGGCATCCAATCACAAAAGGCTCACTAGTTGGATTCAACAAACTGTCAATGCTATTCAGCAGTGTGCCTAGTTGTAGCCCAGATTGTGATGTCATCAGTGGGCTGAGCTTGGCAGCCATTTCAAACTGTCCAGAAACAATATTCATTTTAAAATAACTTTTTAACTTTTACTGCTGTATAGTATTGAAATTGTGCAGGAGGATATTTTTATTGTAATCTAAGGTAAGACTTTTAGATGACTAAGGTGTAGACTGTCCCTTTAAATAACCTGTTATTACGAATGGCTGGTTAATGTGACTTGCGAGCTTGCGGTTTCACTATGCACAAATACCCAGAGGTCAGCCCTCTGTTTAAAAATAAAAAGTTGCTCCAATTGCCCCCAAAATAAAGAGGACACTACATTAACATGTAACATAAATATAAGCATTTTTATTAAAAAAAAATAATTAAAAACTGCACAAAGCAGTTATAAGGGGTTAAAGTGAGGGGATGTGGGGTGTTCGGAAAAAAAATGGCACCTAAAGTGCCTTTACATGTAGGTCAATGGTGGACTGTGTTTTCTCTGTAAATATATAAGTATATGCTTATAAACATATATATTTATGTGTTAATATGTGTAAATAAACATAATAATTGTATTTATTGCTCCCTAGCGCTGTGCGATTTGCCCACTGCGCTGCGCTAGGTGGTTTGCTGTGGCTGCCGGCATGAAAACGAAGCTGTCATAGGAGCCTATGGAAGCGCACTTTCGAGGTCATGTTCACATTGTGCCGCACTTGTAATACAAGGGCACAGTTGCATGTGTTGGTATTACTGAGTGGAGTGCAAATATTGAGCTCGCATAAGCGCAATATTGTGCTCCACTAGTAATTTGTACCTGTATAGGCATTATCATCTCAAAGAGCTGTGTAATATATTTTTTGGCGTGAAAACACGGTGATCAAATATGTATTTGTAAAGTAATGTACACAGCATTATCTGGATGTCACTCATGCTATTATACAAAAGTGTTAATAAATATATTGCCACAGGGTCTTGAAAGAGGTGAAATCATTGTTTTATTTGTAATGAAGCTGGCCTGCATTTTGGAATTATTACTCCAGTCCAATGTTTTTCAATTAATACTAAATCAATGATACTATGGAAAATTGCTTTAGGGATTAAAATAAATAGTCTCGAAGTTTGAACAAAAATGTGAACTAGCATTATGGTTCAGACACAGTGGGTTCTCTGTTCTCTAAATGAATCTATCCATATATGGAGGCCTATCTATCAAGCTCCGTACGGAGCTTGAGGGCCCGTGTTTCTGGCGAGCCTGCAGGCTCACCAGAAACACCAGTTATGAAGCAGCAGTCTAAAGACCGCTGCTCCATAACCCTGTCCGCCTGCTCTGATGAGGCGGACAGGAATCGCCGGAATTCAACCCGAACGAGTATGATCGGGTTGATTGACACCTCCCTGCTGGCGGCCGCGAGTCTGCAGGGGGCAGCGTTGCACCAGCAGCTCACAAGAGCTGCTGGTGCAATGCTGAATACGGAGAGTGTATTGCTCTCCGCATTCAGCAATGTCTGTCGGACCTGATCCGCACTGTCAGGTCCGACAGACATTTCATAAATAGGCCTCATGGTATAATATTCATTTTAATTGGGTTATTCTATTTGGCTCACAAAGATAGCACAGGGAGCTCCTTTTTTGGGAGATCAGACGGCTGGGGAGCTGCATGCTAACACTGTATCTAGAGGTACTTTTCTTTTGTGAGTACATAAATGTTATTGCATTAAACCACCTGATACCTGGAAACTTCAGATTTTTTGTTTTTCTGTAGATATTTTGAGATGTATCTGGATATGTTGAACAGGAGCTGCCTTTAGGAGAACTATCATTATTTTTTCTCATAAGATCCCTATCTAGCTTACTTTAGTGGTAGTTTAATTTTGGAGTGAATTCTGACCAATAGATAAAACACTTTACAATGATTTCTAAAAGCAAAGTTAGCAGAAAATGGCAGAAAGTCCATAATCCAGGATTCTCAACTTCAGTTCTCAAGCAGCCCATAGGACTAGATCTATGCCAGAAGTAATTGCTTTCTTTTCTCTAGTGCAGTTGAAGCTGAGCGGCCAAAGAACAGAGCAATTTAATATTTAAAATTAGGCCTGATTAAGGGTGGAATTGAGAAACCTGGCCATAAACTGTTCTGTGTATCCGTAAATCAATTGATAAGCTTAAAGTTTGTTTATTCCCAATTCACAATTAAGGATTAGATTACATGGGGAGCGCTAAAAATTACACACAAGCAAAAAGGGGTTGAAAGTAAACAGGATCGCTTGGGCACAATTGAAGTTTATGCGGGTCAGGTAAGCGCAACTTCAGAGCTCTGGTAACTGTTTCGTGAAACAAAAAAGTGTCACAAAATGCATCAAAAATACATTACAAAGTACACCTAGGGGCATATTTATCAAAGTGCGAGCGGACATGATACGGTGTAGCAGCATACGCTGTTGATATTTATCATTGCACAAGCAGTTCACCAGGACTGCTTGTGCAATACCGCCCCTGCAGATTTGCGGCCACTAGCAGGGGGAGTCAATCAACCTGATCGTATTCAATCGGGTTGATTTCTGTCCGCCGACTCAGAGCAGGCAGACAAGTTATGGAGCAGCGGTCTTAAAAGTGGTGATTCATAACTTCTGTTTCCGGTGAGCCTTCATTCGAAGCTTGATAATTTGGGCCCCTTAATCTCATAACACCATCTAATAAAAAATATTTTAAAAAGAAAAATATTGCACGAAAAGTTATAAGGGCTCAGGTGCTAGGAAAAAAGGCAGGCAAAGGGCTTTAACATATAGATACATACATATACCTGTCTACATATGTATACAGTATGTGTGTATGTATATATGTTTATATGTGTGTACATATGTATTTATGTAATTTACATAAAGTATTTACAGATATATACACACATAAACACATAAATACATATATATGCATATATATACAGTCATGGCCAAAAATATTGGCACCCCTGCATTTCTGTCAGACAATGCACCGCTTCACCCAGAAAATTGTTGCAAATTACAAATGTTTAGGTATTCTCATGTTTTTTTTCTTTTGTTTGTATTGGTATGACACAAAAAGTGGAGAAAAAAAGCCAAATCTGACACATTCCACACAATGTATATATATATATATTCGTAGAAAAAAAGCACTTACTGGTTCAGTTAAGACTTAGCTTTTAATAAATATTTAAAGCATACTGCTTTTTGTACTTTCCAAAATGTCTGTATCATGCATTTGAAAAAGGAGGTGGAATACCTCCGAAACGTTATGCATTTCTAATTTAAATATTTATTAAAAGCTAAGTCTTAACTGAACCAGTGAGTGCCTTTTTTTCTACGAATGCATATTGGATTATTTCTTGAAGTGCACCCTGGAGGCTGCTATATCTTTATATGGAGGGCCTTTCTAAATGACTTTAACTTTTATATATATATATATATATATATATATATATACACATTTGACCCATTGCAGTTAAGTAGATGAAAACATGAAAAAACATATTTATGCAATATTCATATTTAATAAAGTGTTATACTAGGTATTTACTGTAAATATTTCACATTCCAATGTTCTGCACATAGCAGAATATGTTCTATATATTTTGAAATAGATATTCATATATGTATATATCATGTACATATAGGGATAGATTTATATTGTACCAAAATACCATCAGATAGATAGATAGATATGTATCTATCTATGTATTTATTAATAAATAGAACATGTTCTGCTATGTGAATAACATTGGAATGTGAAATATTTATATTCTCATGTTGGGTTAGCGCACTTGAGTTTTTTTGTGCGAGTGGGGATTTTATTTTTCCACGTTTTTTTGGGCACTGACTTCTATGCGGGAATACGTTAACGTGCGCACAATATTCTAACTTTGGCTTTTTGCGTTTGTCATGTTGGCGCAAGAGTGAAAACAGTTTACTTTCAACTTGTAATATGAGCGCAACCCGACGAGCGCCAAATGCTTACTTCTAGCGCAATTAATGCTCTAGCCAAATCATTAATTTGTGCTTCACTCGTAATCTGGCCCAAAAGGGGTTGTGCCACATTGTAAAAATATGTGAACTGCTTTCCATTGTAAACATAGTTATTGTAATCTTGGATAATTTGCACAGATTCACAATAAACAGAAAATGTTAACACCCCGAGAACATGGATATCTCTGTTTTGATTTAATATAAACATTAGAAATCAAAAAGGGTTTTATACAAAAAAACCTTATAACCTCATTAATTTCATGGTGGTAAGAGTCCACAAACCATTACCTGAGCAAATTCAACTCTTGACAATTAGGAGGAGGCAAAAACTACCCAACATACCAAGAGCTTTTAAAACCTCCCATTTTCCTGTAGAATAACATAAAGGCAGGAAAGGACAAAGCAAGGTAAATGAAGTGCAGGCTAGAATTGTCCCCAACAAGAAAATGAAACAAGGCGGGTCTCATGGTCTCTCACTATCATGAAAGGTAAAACATACACTTTGTTTTCTTTCATAAAGCTGGTGAGAGTCCACAAACCAATACCTGTCGGATCTAATACTCAAGCAATAGAGTCCACAAAAGCAAAAAAGGGTGGGACAAAAATAAAAGCAGGCATATCCTTATGAATGATAATGATCAGGGATTGAAATTCACTTATGAATTTAGTCATGAAAAGATCACTTTCCTGGATTTAGAGATTATGGTGGAAGGGGAAGATTTGAAACTAAGACATTTTTTAAGCCCGTTGATTCTAATAATTATATTCATTGGAGAAGCTGCCACTATAAAAAATGGGTTGATAATATACTTGTAGGACAATTTTTAAGAATCAAGAAAAATTGCTCAAAGAGCACTGATTATGAACAACAAATTGTTGTATTAGAGAAAAGGACCAACAATACAGATCAGAATACTTTAAATGGTTATAAACCAGCTAAAAATAAAACTGATGAGAATATTATAGATGTGCCTTTTATTACCAATTATAGTAGTGATCACCACATAATAAAGAATATTGTACGGGAGCATTGGCATCTAATTAAATCTGACCCAATTATAGGGGATAATATCCCCCCTTTCCCTAAAATAGTATACAGAAAGGCTAAAAATATAAAAGCTAGTTTGGCCCTAAGTGAGTTTAAAAGAAAAGGAACATCCTTGAGGGATGTAGATTTGAATGGACAAGAAGTAAGAGGATTTTACCCTTGTTTCACCTGCCGTGCATGTAGATATAGCACAAAGAAGTCTCTCATAGTACCAAATCCAGGTCTAGAATTCATAATAAAGGATACCATAAGATGCACACAAAAAATGGTAATATACATGATCCAATGTACATGTAATCTTATATACTTGGGGGAAACAACTAGGAGCTTGAGGGATAGGATAAGGGAACACCTTTGTTGTATTGAGAAAGGTAATTTAGACACGCATCTATATAAGCACTTTCAAGAGATACACAGCAATAATATACAACATCTGAAGTATTGGGGGATCTGTAAAATACGGCCTGATTGGAGAGGGGGAGACTTCAAAAAAAGACTTTTATATAAGGAAGCAGAATTAATATATAATTGGAACACACTCACCTAGATTACGAGTTTTGCGTTAGAGGCTGTGCGGTGCTAACAAGCAGTTTATGCTCACCGCTCACTTACAGACAGCGCTGGTATTACAGGTTTTACAAACCAGACAAGAAGTGAGCGTTGAGCAAAATTTTGCTCATTACGTTAGCAGTGAGCTGGTGTAACGTAAGTACAAAAAAAACAAACATTAAATTACAGAAAATTATAAACAAATTACAAGATATTTAAACTAATTACACCTAATCTAATCTCCCTAACAAAATAAAAAAGCACCCCCAAAATAAAATAAAGCCCTACCCTACACTAAATTACAAATAGCCCTTAAAAGGGCCTTTTGCAGGGCATTGCACCAAAGTAATCAGCTCTTTTACCTGTAAAAAAAAATTACAAATCCCCCCCAACATTAAAACCCACCACCCACACAACCAACCTACTGTAAAACCCACCCAATACCCCCTTAAAAAAAAATAACATTAACCCCTTGAAGATCACCTGATCGGGAGAAGTCTTCATCCATCCGGGCCGAAGTCCTCAACGAAGCCGGGAGAAGTCTTCATCCAAGCCAGGCGAAGTGGTCCTCCAGACGGGCAGAAGTCTTCATCCAGACGGCATCTTCAATCTTCATCCATCCGGCGTGGAGCGAGTCCATCTTCAAGACATCCGATGCGGAGCATCCTCTTCACCCGACGGCTCTTCTGTAATGAAGGTTCCTTTAAATGATGTCATCCAAGATGGTGTCCCTTCAATTCCGATTGGCTGATAGAATTCTATCAGCCAATCGGAATTAAGGTAGAAAAAATCCTATTGGCTGATGCAATCAGCCAATAGGATTGAGCTGGCATTTTATTGGTTGTTCCAATCAGCCAATAGAAGGCTTCGTTAAAGCCGATAAGCAGCGAAACATGTCAGGGAATTGGTGAGGAGTCTAGTGAACTCCTGTGTTTTAGGCAGCGTTCCGGCGGCACGATCAGCGTGACCCTGTACTTTATGGTCTCATTAGTTTAACTTTGCTTAATCGAATCCTGACTGCTCATATGGGTTAAGGAGCTGATGAATTTACCATATCCACGTAAACTGGCTTAGCTTTTACTGATAAGCTAGAAGTGAATGCTCAAAGGGTATTATACCACAACCATGCCGGTTTTCTTTATGGTTTACAAGCGCATCAACTCCTTAGTCTAATACCTGCATTTGAACTGCTCACAAAAATAATATAAGTACTACTGGAACTTGTGATCTCCAAAATTGAAAACAGGCGTGCAATTTACATAGAACGGTACGGTTTACAATACATGTCCTATTAGTGTTATCATATAACATCGCTGAAGAGCCTAAGGCTGTACACATACAGATACAGTGCTTAACCACTCGCACAGACTGTTGCAATTCAGAAATGTTGATACACATTTGACTACCGCAGCCGGTTTATTGTAGGTTAGGGGGGTTTTATTTTGGGGGGGGGGGGGCTTTTTTATTTTCAATGGGCCCTTAGATTAGGTGTAATTAGTTTAAATCTTTGATCATTTATTTAGTGTTTATTTTTTTTTTTGTAACTTAGTGTTTGTAATTTTTTGCAACTTAGTTGTTAGTTTTTTGTAACTTAGTAATTTTTTTAGTGTAGATTTAAATTATTTGAGTAGGGTTAGGTTTTTAAATATATAATATAGTTAATTTAATTTGTAGTTTAATGTAATTTAGTCTAATAGTTAGGGTAGATTAATTATTAGTGTAATATAGTTTAATGTCATTTTAGTATAATAGGGTAGATTAATTAATAGTTTTATATAGTTTAATGTAATTTTAGTATAATAGTTAGGGGAGATTAATTATTAGTTTAATATAGTTTAATTTACATCTAAAGGTAAGTTTAAATTTATTATAAGATACGGATGAGTTAATATTTAATGTAAAGTTAGAGGGTTGTTAGGTTTAGGGGTTAATAGTTTAATTTAGTTTATGGCGATGTGGGGGGCTTGCGGTTTAGGGGTTAATAGGTTTAGTAAGTGCTAGTGATGTGGGAGGCCAGGGGTTTAGGGGTTAATGCATTTATTTAGTTGCGGTGGGCTCCAGGAGCGGTGGGATAAGGGTTAATAACTTTATGTAGGTGGTGGTGGTGTTGGGGGTGGCAAATTAGGGGTTAATAACGTTTATTTAGATGGCGGTGGTGTCGGAACGGAAGAATAGGGGTTAATAAGTAT
Source organism: Bombina bombina (assembly GCF_027579735.1). Taxonomy (NCBI): domain Eukaryota; kingdom Metazoa; phylum Chordata; class Amphibia; order Anura; family Bombinatoridae; genus Bombina; species Bombina bombina. The sequence continues at coordinate 322,080,250 of NC_069504.1, forward strand.
AATGTAGGTGGCGGCGGTGTAGGGGGCGGCAGATTAGGGGTTAATAAGTATAATGTAGGTGGCAGCGGTGTAGAGGGCGGCAGATTAGGTGTTAATAAGTATAATGTAGGTGGCGGCGGTGTAGGGGGCGGCAGATTAGGGGTGTTTAGACTCGGGGTACATGTTAGGGTGTTAGGTGTAAACATAACTTTTATTCTCCCATAGGAATCAATGGGATATCGGGCAGCAGCGAACATGAGCTTTCGCTGCTTTCAGACTCCCATTGATTCCTATGGAAAACCAGGTACGCTGGGCCGGAATAGTGGCGAGCGTACCTGCTAGGAATTTGTTAACTAGCAAAAGTAGTCAGATAGTGCTGAATTTGCATTCGGAACATCTGTGGTGACGTAAGCATCGATCTGTGTCGGACTGAGACCGGCGGATCGTATGTTACGTCACAGATTTCTACTTTTGCCGGTCTGTAGGCTTTGATAACTAAGGGGAATCAGGCTCGCCACAATTACGCTGTGGAATTCCAGCATATTTGCGGTTGACGGCTTGATAAATAGGGGCCTTTATGTGTTTTTATATACTGTAAATGCTGAAAGTCTTTTATTAAAAATGTTTTTATTTTTTTTTGCTTAACAGCTAATAGATTGAATTCTATACATCTGCAAATAGTTATTGCTGTTGTTCTTATGCTATAGGGAGTTTTACTATATATAGAAATATATAGAAATATATTTCTTCCAACTGTTTTTTTATTTTTTATTTTTTTACTTTTATTTTATTTTAATAAAATTGTAAGTTAACATTTTGAGTGAAAGTGTTTAATTAAACGTATGTTTGCAGTGTATAGGAACACCATGCTCTTATTTATTTTTCTCTATTTTGTTGAAATTTTCTAAAATCCTGGTCTTGAGGAATCTAGACGTTTGGCCTAAATATTCTACCCCACAGCCACAGGTCAGCAGGTATATTACATTGGTAGTTTTACAACTAATACAATGTTTAATGTTATACTGCTTACCTGTGACTGTGGATACAAATGACTTAATTGAATATTTCTTATAATAACAGGCCTTGCACTTTCCGCATGAATAAAAAACTGTTTGGTTGTTTAATATACAAGAGGTTTTGGGCTGAAACCCCTTAATTAAAGAGGGGGCTAAGATATTTTTAAATGGATTAGTCTTTCTGAAAACTACATTCGGTCTATTAGGGATCACAGTTTTAAGGATTTCATCTCTCTCAAGAATGTCCCAGTGTTTATTGATTACCCTATTTATCAGTTTGAAATCTTTACTGTAAGTTGTAACAAAACATGGGAACTTATTTTCACCAGCTTTCTCTTCCTTATTCACTGAAAATCCACCTGTAAGCGCTCCGGAACTTCTCTCCGTCCCATTCATCCACATCCGGCGTCACGCTCCTTGCGCCCCTAGCTCTCTCTGCAGTCTTCACGCTGCGTGCTCATCAGGTAGTGTGCTGTACGTTGTTCCCCATGGAAACTGTTTACGTCACAGGAACCGCTGTATTACCGTACTACTTCAGGGGTGCCAAAAGACCAACCGGAGACCTCATCACCGTCTCCAGAAAGAATAAATTCACATGCACAATGTCTTTGCACTCAACAAGGTAGAAGTAGGCAGACTTAGTAAAAAAAAACATCTTTTTATTTATATACGTCCATAAAAACACACGATTTCAAGTACTTCAAAGTACTTGAAATCGTGTTTTTATGGAAGTATATAAATAAAAAGATGTTTTTTCTACTAAGTCTGTCTACTTCTACCTCGTTGAGAGCAAAGACATTGTGCATGTGAATTCTCTTCCTTATTCCTATTAACCAATAATGTTTCCCTCTCTAGGAATTTTTGTATTGTTTATGTTGCACCTCTAACTTGTCCCTCCTTTTATCTTGCCATTTGTACACCTAAATAGCAGACAATATCACTCTATTGAATCTGGACTTCTAAATGCTACGAGAGTGATATGTTCAGTGTTTCTAGTGGGAGAAAGAGTACTTAAGATTGTGATAGTGCAGTGGTTATCACGTCCGCTTGACATGCACAAGGTCCTGGATCGAGACCAAGTGGGACTACCGATTTCTTCATTGGTTGACGCAAGGACATTGAACCGATGTTTCTTTTTTGTAGATTAGTCGCTATCTCTATAATGATTTTAACATTTAATATTTATGTTAACAGAGATCGCAATAATAAGATGTTTATTAGTGACACAACTTTTGCCTTGTACCAATAGCTAATGTGGTTCATCATCATTTGTATAGTTTGATTTATGCTGCACAAATTCATTTTTAATAACACATATGTTTCCAAGCACAGATTGTTCAATGTAAAGAGTTCATCAACACAAAGACACTATAGGTCTGTTGAGCTCAGAATGGAAGCTTTTTATGTGGGGAAGTGTAACCATATAAATTTATTTAAGGCATCTGGAATACTGAATTTCATTGGTATATTTCTACACTTCCTGACAGAAAAAGATAGGAATTGGATACAGCCCTGATGTAAGCTGAATTCAGCACACCTGTGGATGGGTGTGTCTTGAAGAAGGCAGGCAGGGTTTTGAGACTATATATTTGGTTGTGAATATTGCTAGGCTATAACCATTTGTTCCAGAAATTGTTTTAACTGTATGCTCTTGATAAAGGCTTCTTTTAGCCGAAATGCATTGAGCTGTATTTTAAAAAAAAAAACTTGAAGCTGCACCTAAAGACACCTTTCTGATGATTTTAATAAAAGTCTTATTTTAACTGCAATCACGTGAGTATAACCAGTTTGTGCACCTACCACATTGTCTGAAATCTGCTACATTATTGTGAGCTCTTTTATTTTGGAGGTGAAAGCAACAAGGTTGACTCAGAGGATGTCGGCAGCTTGGTTCCCTGGAGGTGACACAGTGCCGCCATTTTTAACACTTTCTGCTTCTATACATGGTTTGGGAGAACCAGGGCTGCCAGCGAGCACCTGAAGGGAAGTGCTATCATTGCTTCATACTTTATCCTTTCTAATACGCTTTGTTTGTGTCTCCTTAAAGGAGACTTAGCAGGTTTGAAGATAGCTGTCATTAGTACAGCAGACACAGGAGACTCAGCAGGCACAGGATACCCAGCGGGTACTGTTGGTGAGACTGCCACAGGATACCAGGTAGTTACAGCAGACACAGCTGATTTGCGGGAGGTTGTAACTGGTATAGCACACACAGAAGACTCATCAGGCACAGAATATCCAGTGGGAACTGTTGGTGAGACAGCCACAGGATACCAGGTAGGTACAACAGGCACCAGGAAAGCATACATGGGTACTAGGTAGTGTGCCTCAGCTTCAGGTACATAGTGAGCATACATAGGTTTAAAGTAAGTGTGCTTAACTTCAGGAAAGAGGAGTGCATACACAGGTATCAGGTAAGTATGCTTAGCATCAAGAACAAGGAGAGCATGCACAGGAATCAGGTAAGTATGCTTAGCTTCAGTAACAAGGAGAGCATACACAGGAATCAGGAAAGTATGCTTAGCTTCAGGAACAAGGTAGGCTTCATGGTATCTAAGTCTAACCCTAACATAACCCTAACACCCACTATCTTTAACATAATTAAAATAATTCCAAATAAAAATTACAATTAATACCTAAATTATTCCTATTTAAAAATAAATACATACTTACCTGTTTAATAAAACCTAAGCTAGCTACAATATAACTAATAGTTATATTGTATCTAGCTTATGTTTTATTTTTATTTCACAGGTAAGTTTGTATTTATTTTAACTAGGTAGATTAGTTATTAAATAGTTATTAACTATTTACTAACTACCTAGTTAAAATAAATACAAATTTACCTGTAAAATAAAACCTAACCTGTCTTACAGTAAAACAACATTAATAAAAAAATACATTAATCAAATACAATTAACTAAATTACAAAAAAAAACCACTAAATTACACAAAATAAAAAAGAAATGATCAAATATTTAAACTAATTACTCTAATCTAATAGCCCTATCAAAATAAAAAAGCCCCCCAAAATAATAAAACCCCTAGCCTAAACTAAACTGCCAATATCCCTTAAAAGGGCCTTTTGAGGGGCATTGCCCCAAAAATATCAGCTCTTTCTTTATGAAATTTGAAGCATTGTGCATATTTTACATTCTTTCTTCACATAGAATTGTTTTTAATATATATTTCTATGTATTTTTCTGATTATTTTAATGTAAATATATATCTATACATGTATATAAATATAAATATATATATACAGATATATATACACACATATATAAATAGGAATATCAATACAAAGAACATTTTCCCTTATATAAAGAACATTGGATTGTAAACTATTTACAATAAATACACAGTAAAACCCATTATTTAATATTATTATTAAATAAAAATGATTATTCATGTTTCAAGGTATTTGAGTGGAATACCTTGTGCAATGACACCCCCTGCTCACTGGCGGAAAATAGGCCGATAGCAGGGGCTTTCAATTATACCTATCGGATTCAGGATGATTTCAATCCGGAACCTTTTAGGTTAAGTAGCAGCGGTCTTAAGACTAACTATTGTTTGAGGCAAGCCATAAACGCCGGGGCCACAAAGCTGCTTTCATACATGGGGACCATAGGCTCATCTGTGCACAGCATGTAAAAATGGCATTGGTGATATAAAATAGAGGAACACGTCCCAAAGGAAAAAGGGGAAAATTATGTAAAAAAATGGAGGAACTGACGTCCCAAAGGAAAAAGTCTAAAATGTTGAAACAAAATGGAGGAACTGACGTCCCAAAGGAAAAAGGAGAAAATGTTGAAACAAAATGGAGGAACTAATGTCTCAAAGGAAAAAGGGGAAAAGGTTAAAATGTAAAGTAAAAATCAAATATTTCACTGTTTTCTTTGCACAATTATGTACATGCTAAATACATTTAAAGTATGAATACACACTGAAAAAACAATTAATTTTATAACTCATAATAAAGTACAATAATTGTCAGCTTGTTAAGTTGTCCTTCTTAATACCAGTGCCAACTGTTTCAATATACAATGTGTCATGATGTTTGATTTATGATGTATGGAAGTTATATATGCACCTTTTTGTGCCAACTAAAATCATTCTTATCTTCTAATTTTTTCCATAAGTATAACATTCCTGCTCTATGTTGAAGCAAGTCTGCTACCTCCTATAAATAGATACTTACATAGTACGCCTGGCAGTGGCATTATTTAACCTTCACATCCTGCCAAGATTCATACTTTAAAATAAATGTAAGAACATGCTTCTGGCATTTTTGACTTGATTATAACTTTTACAGGAAATCCATTTAAATGTGAACACGCAGAAAACAACACAATTGCTTCTTCTGACCCGTTAAATTATATATATATAATTTTAGAATACATTTACCTGGATGCTGTCATGAATATATAGAGGCTAATAAAAGTATGAATGCATCAAGGATAAAAAACATTGGTTTAGATACATAGATGCTCGTTTGACTGAGGAGGGGCGCCATTGTTTAGGTGAGATCATGTTTAAAATTAATTGAGCTTTGCTTTACCTATCGTATCCATGGTTTCTTTTGTGGGCTTACATTTCATTAACATATATAAGGCTAGATTACTGGCAGAGTGCAAAAATGTTAGCACTATGGTGAGCTAAAATCACTCAAGTTAAATCAATAGCACTTTTTGCTCATACTATTACAGGTCAAAATCCCTCACAAACATGGGGAAACACTGTAAAACCCATGTTGTCTGTTGCTTTAGTGCCAAGCCAAAGGTGCACTAAGCTGAAGGTGAGCTAAACTTAAGGGATAGATCACCTTCAGCTTAGAATAATTATTTTTGCAAGTTGATAGTAAAAAGTTGGCGCACATTGTGGACTTCGGGTATCATGACTGTGCTAACTCTTTTGCCCCATAGACTATAATGGAGACCGTAGAAGAAAAAACCCTTATGTGCTAACCTGACAGGAGTTATTCCAATGAGCCAATCGGATTGAACTTCGGATTGAACTTCAATCTGATTGGCTGATTGAATCAGCCAATCAGATTTTTCCTACCTTAATTCCGATTGGCTGATAGAATCCTATCAGCCAATCGGAATTCGAGGGATGCCATCTTGGATGACGTCATTTAAAGGACCAGGCATTCGTCGAGGAAGGTTGCTCCGCACCGGAGGTCTTGAAGATGGAGCCGCTCCTCGTCGGATGGATGAAGATAGAAGATGCCGCTTGGATGAAGATGCCTGCTGGTCTGGATGTCCTCTTCTGCCCGGATAGGATGAAGACTTCTGCCGGTCTGGATGTGCTCTTTGGCCCCATCGGATGAAGACTTCGGCCTGGCTGGGTGAAGACGACTCAATGTAGGGAGATCTTCAGGGGGGTAGTGTTAGGTTTATTTAAGGGGGGGTTTGGGTGGGTTAGAGTAGGGGTATGTGGGTTGTGGGTTTTAATGTTAGGGGGGGGGGTTGTATTTTTTTTTACAGGTAAAAGAGCTGATTACTTTGGGGCAATGCCCCGCAAAAAGCCCTATTAAGGGCTGGTAAAAGAGCTGATTACTTTGTAATGTAGAATAGGGTAGGGACTTTTATTATTTTGGGGGGGTTATTTTATTAGGGGGCTTAGATTAGGTGTAATTAGTTTAAAATTCTTGTAATATTTTTCTTTTTTTCTGTAATTTAGTGTTTGTTTGTTTTTTTGTAATTTAGTTTAGTTTATTTAATTGTATTTAATTGTAGGTATTTGTAGCTAATTTATTTAATTAATTTAATGATAGTGTAGTGTTAGGTTTAATTGTAACTTAGGTTAGGTTTTATTTTACAGGTAATTTTGTATTTCTTTTAGCTAGGTAGTTATTAAATAGCTAGCTAAAAGCAGCAAGAACAGTATAGTATAGTGTGTGTGCTTAGTGACAGGGGTATCAATAAAGCTGTAAAAAAGATGAAGAGCAGCAAGATTGATGATTGATAACTATCACAGTACGCTGCTCATCACCCCGTACTTGGTGCGTGGCCTTTTGACAACTTTATTGATAACTTTGGCAAGCGTATTCAGGTCTGCAGCGGCGATGGTAGGCGAGCTTAGGTGAGCGTATTGGGCCGGCGAATGCAGGTAAGTAGACGGCTTCATAACTAGAGGCCATTATGTGATGTTTTACTTTGTGAATTTATTTTATTTTTGAAAATATACACTCAGTTCAAATCTGATGACTTGAGCACATTCCAAAAAAAAATTGGGACAGGGCAATTTAGGACTAATAGCAATGTGACAAGATGAAATAAGAAGGTGATGTGAAACTGGTGAGGCAATTGTGTAATCATAGTATATAAGGAGCCTGCAAAAATATAATTAAAAGATTCAAGGAATCCAGTCAAATCTCTGTGCGTAAAGGGCAAGGCCAAAAACCACTTTTAAAAGTGCGGGATCTCCAATCCCTCAGACGTCACTGCCTTAAAAACTGTCATGAGTCTGAAATGGATATCCTTACATAGGCTTGGGAATACTTTGGTAAACCTTTGTCAGTAAATACCATTTGCCGCTGTATCCACAGATGCAAGTTAAGGCTTTACTATGCAAAGCAGAAGCCATACATTAACACTGTCCAGAAGTGCCGATGACTTCTCTGGGCTCGGTCTCATCTGAGATGGACAATAGCACAGTGGAATCATGTTTTGAGGTCAGAACATTTCAAATAGTTTTTGGAAAAAACAGCCGTCGTGTTCTCTGGGCCAAGGAGGAAAAGGACCATCCAAGCTGTTACAGCATCAAGTCCAAAAGCCAGCATCTGTATGGTATGGAGGGGGGGTGTCAGTGCACATGGCATGGGTAACTTTCACATCTGTGAGGGCACCATTAATGCATAAAGATATGTATATTTTTTTGGAGCAATATATGCTGCCATCCAGAAGTCGTCTTTTCCAGGGACGTCCCTGCATTTTCCAGCAGGACAACATCAAACCACATTCTGCCCGGATTACAAGCGCATAGATGCGAAAGCAGACAGTGCGAGTGCTAGCATGGCCTGCCTGCAGTCCAGACCTGTGTCCGAATGAGAATGTGTGGCACATTATGAAGCGCAAAATAAGGCAACAAAGGCCCTGTACAGTTGTGCAGCTGAAGACATGCATAATGGATGAATGAGGGGGGGGGGAATTATTTTTGATTAACTTAACCAACTGATGTCTTTAGTGCCCAAACTCTTAATAAGTGATGTTACACAGTGGTTAACAGTTGACTGTCCCAACTTTTTTGGAGTGTGCTGCAATCATCAGATTCTAAATAAGTGTATATTTTCACAAAGTAAAACAGTCAGCTAGATTACAAGTTTTGCGTTATGAGTATAACGCTACTTTTTGCCTACCACTGCTATTCCGAGTCTTGTAGGTATAGGTGTACCGCACACTTTTTTGGCCGTCACGCAATGTCAGTACCGCACTTTAAGAAAAGTCCTTTTTCAATGGGACTTCCATAGCGCCGGTATTACAAGTTTTGCCTGGGAGGCCAAAAAGTGAGTGGTACACTCTATAACTACAAGATTCGTACCGCCATCTGAAGTCAGTAGCTGTACCATAAAACTCATAACTAAACTGCTACAAAGTACACTAACACCCATAAACTACCTATTAACCCCTAAACCAAGGCCCTACCACATCGCAAACACTAAAATAAAATGATTAAGCCCTAATCTGCCACTCCGTACATCGCCGCCACTTAAAAAAATTATTAACACCTATTCCGCCGCTACCCGACATTGTCGCCACAGTAATAAACCTATTAACCTCTAAATCGCCGCCCTCCCACATCGCAAACACTATTTAAATATTATTAACCCCCAAACTGCCATCCGCCCATTCCGCTGCTTTAATAAACCTATTAACCCCTAAACCTAACCCTAACGTAACCCTAACCCTAACACCCCCTAACTTAAATATAATTAAAATAAATCTAAATAAAACCTACTATTAATAACTAACTAATTCCTATTTAAAACTAAATACTTACTTACCTGTAAAATAAACCCTAAGCTAACTACAATATAACTAATAGTTACATTGTATCTATCTTAGGTTTTATTTTTATTTCACAGCTAAGTTTGTATTTATTTTAACTAGGTAGACTAGTGAAAATAAATACACAGTTAACTGTAAAATAAAACCTAACCTGCCTTACACTAACACCTAACATTACAATAAAATTAAATAAATTAAATTAACAAAATACATTTATCTAAATTACAAAAAATAATAAACACTAAATTACACAAAATAAGAAAAGACATGATCAAAAATAAAAAAGGATTACACCTAATCTAATAGCCCTATCAAAATAAAAAAAGCCCCCCCCAGGGGGGCGGAGCCGGGCCACGCTGGGAGATGGCTGCATTCTAAAAGGGCTCCTATCTCCATTGCAAGCAAAAATGGCAATAACATGGCGGAACCCCAGCAGCCCATAACTATTATTGACACCAGATTGAGGGGAGACCGGGGCATCAATCCTGACCCGCGGGAGCAGAGGGGAGGAACCGACAGCAACAAAATGAGAGATCGTTCATCCCCATTGCAGCCTGAAGGGAACAAGCAGTGAAGGGCGCAGCTACTCACCGGAGGCCGTCGCAGCTCAGAAAGGTAGCGCCAGTCCCATCCACAGACCGAGATCGCTCTTCCCCCAGCTGGAAAACTACAGAGACCGGCAAAGGGGACAAGTGCATACTTAATGGGGCTCCTCGTGATTGCGCTCGTGACGGAGTGAGAGCGCTTACGAGGTAAACTTTGCCCCATACCACGATAACTGTCTACCCTGCTGTTTATCCTCATGGAGGGCTTGTGGATTACAAGTAGAGGGGCTATAAAGATAAAGCCATATTAATAAACTCCTCTACCCCTAAATATTTAAACGCAATTGGATTTGAATAAAGTTACAGGGCGGATCAGCTAGGCTCTAACACAGTATAAGGGATTGCATCACAGTTTTAGTACACACGTGGTACCTTTTTTCTCCCATATAACTGAACAGGCCCCAATCTACACTGCGGCACACAAGGTTCTCACCCAAACTGAACTCCTCTCAGTGCCACCTCAAACCCAGAATCACTGTTACTTAATACAGGGGAACTGAAATATTTCACTTTTTTTTTCTTTTCTCTGCCAATAACACCCAGCAGACAGGGTGTTCAACATTGAGCAAAAATTCACATTATTTCTCCTCAGTTCTCCTGCTATATGTAATGCCTTGCAAGAGACAGAATAAATCAGGGAAATCTGGGCCCGCTAACTCCCTTAACCAATATCTAAAACCCATTGAACCTAGGACAGACATTTGCAGAGAAAGCATGGCTGGGAAGCATGATGACATAACAGTTCAGGGCAACCAAACTTATATCCCCCAGTCACCCTATATTACTAGAACAGACATACAGCATCTATCTTCTAAAGAAGATATTCAAGGTGTTCTTAAAGAAATGAGGTCACTTTTTGGAGACCTGAGGAAGGATATAGGCGCACTAGATCAAAGAGTCCTGAAGATAGAGGAACAACACAGCTCCATTACAGAAAAGATCAAGCATAACTCAGAGGACCTGCGCAGCCAGTCAGAACAAATCTTCTATCTAACAGATAAAATGGAGGACTTGGATAACCGTTGCAGACGCAACAACCTAAGGTTTAGGGGTATTTCAGAATCCATCCACCCCCCTGCAATAGAGGGTTATCTGCAAGCTCTATTTAGGGTGATAAAAGATGCCCCCATGGCTAAAGAAATTCCACTTGAAAGGGCCCACAGGGCTCTTTGGCCCAAGCCACCCCCTAAAGCTCCACCCAGAGACATCATAGTGAAGTTCTTAAGTTTCAAAGACAAGGAGGATATCCTCAAAAGTGCAAGAGCAAAACGTGCAATTTCACATGCCGGAGAGGAAATCCACATCTTCACAGACCTGTCTCCGGTCACATTACAGAAACGCTGGGAACTCTCACATATAACATCCCACCTCCGCAGGAACAAAATTCAATACCGATGGGGTTTCCCGGTATCTATCAATATGATGCATAATAACAAAGCGGTCATCTACAGACCGGGCTCTAACCTCCAACTTTTCTACAAGGATCTAGATCTACCAGGGAGCACGGATATAGCTCCACAGACTTCATGAAGAGGAGAACCTTCCAGGCCCATCATACCCAGGGACAAACCCACCTCAGATGAGTAGATGAGTTCTGTTTTTTGTGTTTTTATGTCTGAATCTGTGTTTTCTAATAGCTAGTGCATAACTCCTCTGGGACTTAATGCTTCATCTGAAACTGTTAATTTTATGTTCACAATAATATATTATATCATACACTGGACGTAATGGGGTCTAGACTCTAGATTTAAATATTGACTACCCTATCTCATGGAGGCTCCTCCCATATCAACCACTTCACACCACACATGTTTATATCATTCTCTTTATATATTTGTGTCGCTGTTGTCAGTTTGATTTTGTCCTCTGAAATGTGAAGTTTAATGGTGCCCACTAGATTCTTTTCCTCTCTTCGCTTTCTAGCACCAGGTGATCCCCCCCTTTCCCCCCTATTCCCACCCACCTTCCCCTCCCCCAGTATCTCGTTCTCCTCCTCTACCCCCTCCATCCCCCCTTTCCCTTCCCCCCTCCCTCCCCCCTTTCCTTTCCCCCTCCCCCACCCTGATTTCCCTCCCCCTTCCCTCCTTTCAGGTTTTACCTTCCCTTCCCACTCATTCCCCCTCTCCCTCCCTTCTAGTCTTCTTCCTCTTTATACCTTCTCCTCTATCCCTCCCCCCCATTTTCTCCTCTGTCCTCCCCTTATCTCATCCCTACTTTTTCTTTTCCTTCCCATGCGCTTCCTCTTCTTGTGTTCCCCCCCTCTCCTTATCATTCATTTCCCCCCTTCATTCCCTATCCAACCTCCCTTTGTCCTCCTGTCTCTCCCATTCGCTAACCCCTACTGGTCCCTTCCCTGTCACCCATACCGCATCCTTGCCGCCCTCACCATCATCCCTATTATCCCTCGCCTCACAGATCTGAGGAGATTTCTTTTCCATACCAAAGCCCAATGCCCACCTTTCCCACCCTCCATTCCTTCCTTCCTCTTCTCTCTTCACACTACTTTCTCTCCTGCCCCCTCCCAAATCCTGGCCCAATGCACTTCTACCTCCATAATTCACTTTGCCCCATTCTGGTCTACCTCTCTACATTTCCTAAAAGAGGGTTTTTGGCTTGTTCTCTCTCCTGTTACCTCTACAAGCATGCAGCCTAGGATTAGTAAATTTCAGGACCATACATTACAAAATACCACCATTAACGCTAAGGGACTGAACAACCCTGGGAAGAGGTCAATAGCCTTCCAGAAACTTAATAAACTTAATAGCCAGATACTTATGATTCAGGAAACCCATTTCCAAAGGGGCAAAGAACCTAAATGGCACAATAGACAGTATCCCATAGCATACTTTGCATCAGGCCCAAATAAAAGAGCAGGAGTAGGTGTCTTATTTCATAGATCACTCCCTATACAAATTCTACACATCGGAAAAGACACCACAGGCAGATACATTTTGCTAAGGGGCCTTCTATACGGCCACTCAATTACAATTATTAATGTATATGCCCCAAACTAGGCACAAACCGTTTTTTTCAAAAAAATAGCTAACCTAATTCTAGACCACTCACAGGGGATAGTCTTCATAGCCGGAGATTTTAACACAGCCTTAGATCCACAAGTGGACTCCTCAAGGGGGACATCTTGTTTAAAAGCCAGGAAATTAAAAGTAATCAAGAACATATTCCATAATCTCACACTCCATAACATATGGAGGACCTTACACCCATCCAACAGGGATTACACTTTTTATTCTAATCCCCGCAACTGCTATATCCGGATAGATCACATGTCCACCTACTTGCAGGACCTTGCTATCACAGGTGATTGTACTATTGGTCCCATAACCTGGTCGGACCATGCCCCAGTAACTTGCAGAATACTCGGGCCCGATATTCCGATCTCTCACAAAGTGTGGAGACTGGAGGACTCCTTATTAAACGACACACCGTTCTTGGACCTAGTCCAAAAAGAAATCACTGACTATTTCGCTCTAAATTCCCAAACATCCTCTTCTCGACAATTAGAATGGGAGGCACATAAATCTGTGATTAGGGGTATATTAATAAAACAAAAATCTAAATTGAATCAAATATACAGAGATAAACACTCTAAACTTTTGCAAACGATTAGCTCACTAGAGAAAGCACACAAACAGGATCCCTCCGATGAACAAATCCTCTCCGATCTTACAGACAGCAGATTAATGCTTAAACACCACTTGCTTGACAGAAACCTATCAACGCAAGGCGCTATATCTTAAACAATACTATTATGAAGGGGGAAACAAACCAGGTAAAATATTGGCCAGAAACATAAAGAGGAAGCAAATAAACACTTATGTTCACTCTCTAGTTACCACAGAGGGTAAAACGGTAAAAGATAGTATAAGGATAGCTGACACTTTTCGTGACTATTACAATAACCTATATAACCTGGAGAGCCGGGAGGCCCGAGATATCCCTACTACCGAAAGTAAATTAGATCAATACTTTCGAAACGTGCATCTTCCTACAATTGACAAACAATCAGCTGATTCTCTATCTGCTGACATAACTTTAGAGGAACTCCAACAAGCTATAAAAGATATCCCTTCAGGTAAAAGCCCCGGCCCAGATGGCCTTACCTCTGCTTATTTTAAAAGATGTGAGGGAGTACTAGCCCCCCACATGGTGCAACTATTTAATAAACTTAAAGAGGACCCAGTATTAACTAGAACATTATTAGAAGCCCATATAACCGTTTTGCCCAAAACAGGCAAACAGGCCTCAAACCCAAGTAACTTTAGACCCATTTCACTAATCAACACAGACATGAAAATTTTGGCCAAGGTTTTAGCAAATAGATTAATAAACTTCTACCAGATTTGATAGACAGGGACCAAGTTGGCTTTATCCCCGGCAGAGAGGCGAGAGACAATATAACCAAAGTTATTCAATTAATTAATTACGCGAAAGTGACAGGTACCCCCTCGGTCTTGTTCGCAACAGACGTGGAAAAAGCCTTCGATAGGGTAGGCTGGCCCTTTCTGCAGAGGGCAATGAGGACAATGGGAATACCACAAGCCTTCCTAAATATGACAATGGCTCTATATTCTGCGCCAAACGTGAGGGTTCGAGTCAACAGGACTTTATCTGACACACTCCACATTAGTAAAGGGACTAGGCAGGGCTGCCCACTTTCACCCCTGCTGTTTGCTATTTCTATAGAGGTCCTAGCCCAAAAAATCAGATTAAATGATAAGATCACAGGCATCAGGGTGGGAAACATAGAGAGTAAACAAGCATTATACGCTGACAATGTGCTTTTCACATTAACTAAAGCCGAAACGTCGGTCCCGGAGTTATTGAAAGAATTAGATGCTTATGGAGCCATATCCAACTTCCTCCTCAACCTAAATAAATCAGAGTTATTAAACATTAACACCCCCTCCCATCACTTAACCTCTTTACACGAACAATACCATATACCACTAGCGCAACAGAAGCTCAAGTATCTAGGGATACACTTAACACCTTGTGTACAAGATCTTTTTAAGCACAATTTCATTCCCTTGAAAAACGATATAGTCAGAGATTTATCTAGATGGAAGAATAAACCTATTTCCTGGCCGGAACAATCTATAATAGAGAATTATATCTGGGCAAACGTTAGACCGCGGGTCCCAAAGAAAACAATGTACATGCCAAGGGATAAGGGGGGCCTCGGGTTTCCAAATTTGGCTGCATAAAGAAGAGCGATCTTTCTACAGTGAATAACAGAATGGTCCCAAAACAACTTGGATAAAGCATGGCTGCAACTAGATAGGCAAATATTTTCATTAAACAACGTGGGCACTGTTGCATGGATTCCCCCCTCATTTAGGCCGAATCACTTACATAAGTATATTATAACGTCAGAGACACTTACAGAATGGGATAAAACACTGGCAACTAGCACACATATCTCATCTAAAAATTCACCTTTAACACCAATAATTGAAAACCCCGGTCTCCCATACTGGAGATTAGGGTTTCGTAATAATCAACCCTATAGCCTTAGGGTGGGATCAATGCAGTTCCTTAAAGAAAACAACTCTACTAAAACACAGGCCCAAATGGCGGCGATCCACAGGGAAATTTTCTCTCCCTGGCTCAACTTTAATCAATTACTCCACTATATCTCTCATCATAAAAACAGGTCTGAGTTGGGACGGGTCCTTACACCCTTTGAGGAACTCTGTGTCCTACCAAAAATACCCAGGAATTTGATATCCCTTTTGTATAGAATCACTTCCTCTGAGGACGGCACGTCCCTTCCCTCGTACGTCTCCGCTTGGAACAAAGACTTACATCAAGAAGTCGAGACAGAATCATGGTTGAAAGCTTTTGCATTAGCAAAACGCTCCTCTGTTTCTGCGAATATACAGGAAACACATTTCAAACTCATTAGCAGGTGGTATCTCACACCTGCCAGGCTTCATAAGATATTTCCCACTCTGAGCAGTACTTGTTGGAGGGGACTACGGAATAGAAATATACAGGCGCTCTACGTGAGTCACACAGAATCCCAAAATAATGTAAAAAGTAAAAACAACAGAGGTGCTAATTGTCTATATAAAGCTGTAAGTAATACTAACCGGCTTATTTATGTTAAAAGCTAAGCTCGTATATAAAAATTAGATAAAGCTCATATATACCTTGTTATTATATCATATATTGTATTATGCTATTATGCTAAGGAGATATACAACCTGAAGCCCAAGGAAGGAAATGGGTCTGTCCAGAAAATACAAATATAGTATTGATTTGTCACAGTTCACTTTGATTTATTTTCCTTTTTTCCTTGTTAGTAGATCACAGTAAAGTGTTACACACTGCAGGCAAAGTATCCAATGATAAGTAAGCTTGTGTCGGGTGCTGCTCTTTGATCTGTTGCCTCTTGTGCTTCAGATGAGAAATGCAGAAATCTAAGAAAAAAAGAAAAAGCGCATCCTCCGATTCAAGTGATAGAATTTATTAACAACAAAAATAAGCGCTAACAATATGCACTTACAAGATTAAAAATGAATTGAGCCTGTAGAGTAACCTTTCCAGCTGCCGCTGAAAGAGACTGTCTTATGCTTCCTCCCAAGAACACCGCTCACACCTGCAATCCTGCAATTTCAGTATGCGGTTCGTTTTTTACCCTGAAGTGTCATCCAAGTCTGTGAAGGGTAACAGCGGGTTGGTCGTTTGCAAAGACAGAGTTCTTTGTCTGAAGTTTAATGAAAATGTTGGTCCTTGATCCTCAACGCGTTTTCCCCGACGCCGGTCGGGCTTTCTCAAGAGGTGATAGTCTGGTTTGGTGACTGAGCACTCGCGGGCTTTTTTTGGTTTGTAACAATAACGCCCCCAGGTTGAAACAACCAATCAGTGCGGTCTCAGTAGTGACGTTGCCGGAGACTGTCCAAACTCCGATATTGAGCACAGTCTGTTAGCTGGAATAGTCTCTATGCTTTACATATGATTCCACAAAATAATAGCCATCTGTTTCATATATATCAATAACATTCCATTATATACACACTTCAACAAAGTATCTAAATTTGGCATTGGAAACATATGAACAACGAACATTGCAGAAAAAAATATCTTAAAAGTTACGATAAGAAAATCATAAATACATTTTCAAAATAATATTATAATGCATATAAACACTCGAATACCTAAATACATCGTGAGTTCTAAAATTAATAAAAAATTCATTTTTTATAAACTGTATAATCTGTCATATTAACTTTAATAGATACGATCTTAGGAAATTCTGATTTTACACTTACTATCTATTAATTGATATTCCTATCTTTATCAAAATATTTTAAAACTCGCCTATAATTATTTAAAATATTTTTTTAAACAAATTAAAATGTAGAAAGTAAAAAAGATTCAGTTTAAAACCCTAAAATTTATATTAGATCTATCTGAATGTGTCTTAATCACATAAAAGCCTGAATATCTAGATCTACGTTTAACCCTTTTGGTACTGAGCTATTTAATTTATATATCCAGTATGTTTCTTGCTTTCTTAATTGTAGTAGTCTATTATCCACTGATGGTGGTATCCAATCAATGACCTGAATTTTTAGGGACCTAGGGTCACAGTTATGAGTCTCTACGAAGTGTTTTGATACACTGTGTTTCATGAATTCAATTTTAATATTGTATAGGTGTTCACTAAAGCGTCTTCTTATTTTCCTTTTAGTACGGCCTACATACTTTAGGCCACACCCACAGGTGAGAAGATATACTACATATATAGCATCACAATTATTTTTAAATGTGATTTCAAATTCCTGAGAATGACCTGGATTACTGAATTTGATAGAGGGATTAATATGAGTACACATACTACATCTGGATTTACCGCATCTTTTTGTCCCTTTTTGGTTGGATAACCAGTTACTGTTATTACTATTGGTAGTAGTAATGCTCTTTAATTTACTGGGTGCTAAAATATTTTTTAAGTTCCTGCTTTTTTTATATATAATTTTTGGATATTCATTCAATGTGGATCCTAGAATTGGATCAGCTCTTAAGATTGGCCAGTGTTTATTCAAAATTTTTTGAATTAGGTGTGAACCCTCAGTGAAAGTAGTGATAAATTTTGCATCTTTATTAATATCACTATTCTCTTTTTGTTCCCCCGTGACTTTGTTCTTTATTGTATTATTTTTGTATTTTAGTAGATCTTTTCTATCTTGATTTAATGCTCGTGATTTAGCAGTTTGTAATAAACTGTTTTTATACCCTTTCTCAATGAACTTGTCATCTAGAATTCTCGCTTCATTTTCAAAATCCCTCATGTTACTACAATTTCTCCTAACTCTTAGATATTGGCTATAGGGAACATTTTCTATCCAGCTCTTTTTATGATTACTACTGGCATTTATAAAGCTGTTTTTCTCTGTAGGTTTTCTATAGTTCTTGACCGATACCTGATTCTGTTCATCCTTAAAAAGTATTAGATCTAGAAATTCTATTTGATCCTGAGAGTGTTTTCCTGTGAATTTTAGATTATAACTATTATTGTTCAAATAGTTATAGAATTCCAAAATACTCCCTACAGTGCCCTTCCAAATAATTACAATATCATCTATATATCTATTGTAATATTGAATATTGGCACTGTAGGGATTATTTGTCCAAATATGTTTTAGTTCAAACCCATTAACGTACAAATTGGCATAGGATGGGGCAAATGTTGTCCCCATCGCTGTGCCTCTCTGTTGTAAATAGCATTTATCTTCAAATTTGAAAGAATTGTGTGTTAATATGAATTTTATACTGTCAATTAGGAATTCTATATGTTCAGTTGGAATCCTCCATCTACTTAATTCTGATCTGACCTCCTCCACACCTGCATCATGTGGGATGCAGGTGTAGAGAGAGGACACATCACAAGTTACCCACCAAAAATTATCATCCCAGGATATCCCTTCATATATTTGTATTACTTCTAGGGTGTCCTTGACATATGCTCTAGTTCTTTTTACAATGGGCTGGAGATAGTAGTCAACATATTTTGACAAGTTATCACACTTGTTGGAGGGGATGTGGAGGAGAGGGCTCCCTCTCCCACATATGGTGGTCATGCCCTAAACTAAATATTTACTGGGCAAATATTTTCTCGATAGCATCAGGATTACTGAACATAAATTTAAACAGCTCATTAGAGAACATTCTGTTTTGCTCCCTGCCCACAATTAAAGAACCGGCCAAACTACCTCTCCTGTTGATTATGATTACAGGTGCTAAAAAACTCATTCCTAAAAAATGGAAAACTCAGGTAGTCCCAACAGTGGAGGAGTGGAGGATGGAGGTTACAGAACTCCTTGCCCTGGAGAGATACCATTACCTTAAAATAGACAAATTAGACACACACGAGATGATCCTGGCTGTATGGAATGGCACCATATAATAGGTGACCTCTCCCCCCCCCCCTCTTTTTTTTTTCTTCTTCCCTTCCCTCTCCCCCTCTTCTCTTCTTTATAAATCTTTGCTTTCTACCATCCCACACTATCTGACCCACCAACATCATAACCCTACCCTCAATGGTTAAAAATAAAAAGTTTCACAGAGACCGTTGCTAAGTTAATATTGCTTTTATTGTTACTTAATTCATTCATGTAAGCAAAGCAGTTGAAGATTTTATCATTTGGAAATAATTATAAAACTGTTTAACTTAAAAAGAAAAAGAGAGCATTGAAATGTTGTACATATAGATTCTCACAGTGGCAAGACAAGTCTATGTTGAATCGTATGTATGTCTATAATTATTGTTAACCTGTGAATTTCTTATTAAAGCTCCTTTGAAAAAAAAAAAAAAAAAAAAGCCCCCCCCAAAATAAAAAACCCTAGCCTACACTAAACTGCCAATGGCCCTTAAAAGGCCCTTTTGCGGGGCATTACCCCAAAGAAATCAGCTCTTTTACCTGTAAAAAAAAATACAAATAACCCCCCAACAGTAAAACCCACCACCCACACAACTAAACCCCTCAAATAAAATCCTATGTAAATAAACCTAAGCTCCCCATTGCCCTGAAAAGGGCATTTGGATGGGCATTGCCCTTAAAAGGGCATTTAGCTCTTTTACTGCCCAAAACCCTAAGCTAAAAATAAAACCCACCTAATAAACCCTTAAAAAACCTAACACTAACCCCCTACGATCCACTTACAGTTTTTTAAGACTGGACATCCATCCTCATCCAGACGGCAGAAGTCTTCATCCAAGCAGGCAGAAGTCCTCATCAAAGCTGGCAGAAGTCTTTATCCAAGTGGGCAGAAGTCTTCATCCAGATGGGATCTTCTATCTGCATCCATCCAGCGTGGAGTGGGTCCATCTTCAAGCCATCCAGCACGGAGCATCCTCTTCTTCTGATGTCTGTTGAAGAATGAAGTTTCCCTTTAAATGACGTCATCCAAGATGGCGTCCCTTACATTCTTATTGGCTGATAGAATTCTATCAGCCAATAGGAATTAAGGGGGGGGAATCAAGGGGGGGGAATCATATTGGCTGTTGCAATCAGCCAATAGGATTGAGCTTTCTTTCTATTGGCTGATTGGATCTGCCAATAGGATTGAGCTTGCATTCTATTGGCTATTCCAATCAGTTAATAGAATGCAAGCTCAATCCTATTGACTGATTCAACTTGGGTGGAATTTGGCTTCATTTTCTATGGCACTCCAATCCAATGGAATTAGATAAACCACAAAAATGGATTATAATATTTTCTTGTACTCAGAGTAGGTAAACATATGAAAATCTATAAGAAACAGACTTTTCTAAGAGTTTTGCAGGATTGGTTTGCTTGGGATTGCACACATCCTCACAGAAGAAAAATATATACCTGAATAACCGAAAAGTAAAATGAGGTGGCTAAATGTTTCAATATTGCTTATAACTTTAATATATTTAAATATTTAATTTTCTTTAATGTTGTTACATAAACAAATTAGTATTTATGGAATAAACAATTTCATATAATTGTCTATGATTTCAATTAACATTTATATAATGTCTACACAATCTTAAATGAGCTTTATGATGATTTTTAGTTGTTCACATGTTTTGCTGTTACAATATAAGATTGTATCTACATTGTTAACTTTTTATTAAACCAGGAAATGATTGTTAAAAACTAGTGAACTGAGCATGAACAAAGACATAAACATTTTAAAACATTTTCAAATATGTGCATAAACCCATAGTATAAAACATCCGCATGTGAAATTAAAATGGTTGAATGATTAATTTAAGCCCTTAAGAGGATTGATTTTGCTACTAGCCTCAATATATCAACAATTTGAAAATCTATTTTTGGGTGTATTTTGGTGTGAAATACCAGCAAAAGTAATTCTCTATTTAATAAATCAGCCAACATGATTATGAACTTGGCACCTCTTTACTCAGATAGATAAGATTTAGATAAATCTGTGCAAAAATGTGCGGGATTAGTTATGTAAGCATTAACTTTGAAATATAATTCAACATATTCCAACATTGGTTGACTAAGTGATCAACTAACTGAGATAACGTGTTTTACAGGAAAGAACAAAATATGGAATTAAGAAAAATATATTGCATTGGAACAATCTTATTCCATTTGATCCAAAACTGTCTTCTTTGTGGGTCCATTGTTAGAATTAACCATTTCTATAGTACTTTCAAATTAATTGTTAAATTGATATTATATTAAGGGCTAAAAATGAACATTTTCACTGGTTATGTTCCAGTATATGTATTATTTATATAGCAAGGTCCAAAGCTTCTGCTTTGGTACATTCAGTATAATTTTTTTTTTTATGTTTGCAAGCATTTCTTATTTGTTTGAATCAAAACATTTTTTTTTTAATAAATGTTTACATAACTGTAATCACAATCCGTTAGTTTTGACTATATGATTAGGTTGATTTGTTAAATCTCATTAGATGTGAAACATTTCTTTCCTACATCTTCGTGCATTATCCATGAAGCCATCATGTCTTATAATTTGAAGCATATGCATGCACACATTTGAAACATAAATTGCATTGAAACAAAGAGTCTTTTTCACATTTATTTGAATAAACAGGAGCTCCAAAAGTCTTAAATCAGATTTAAAGGCTTTTAAAACTTTGAAGTAGACAGTAATTGCTTACATTTGCACTCACTTAATTTAGTGTTCATGGACTGTGAAGCACCCTCAGGAAAATATTATATGTTAGACAGCAAATAAGGTATTTCCTTACAAACATATAGTAGGAATCCTTTCTGGAGTCCAAAGTAATTCAAAGGAATTCTTTAATAAAAAAATGATTTAAATATTTTCTTTATAAATACAATATAGAAATATACGACAGCTTTTTGTTTTAAAAAATATTTATTTAAAGCAAATTTCTTCAATTATATTGCAGTATATTTTAAGACGACCGGAGATGAACTCCCAAGTTAAACCCAAATCAATTGAACTCAAATACCCACCTTCTGAAGAATTTGTTACATGTCATTTGAAATGCTGGCTCCCAAACTAATTGAAAGGATTTGAATTGTGATGTATCTGATAAAATACAGTAATTTATTCAATGTGTCAAGCCCATTTGCGTGTCTAAAGATTATGAATTAAAGTCAACTGTTAACAGTTTCCAATTATTTATGAGCAGGCATATGCCATGCTCAGACATGTTATATATCAAATATATTACTATTTGTATTGTATATCTGTACAAAAGATCTGATGACAACTGCTATATATAACGTTTGCTTATATCTGTATTTTAACAATTGCTCATTCAGGATTTTTTTTGTATTTTCTTAATTATTTTCTTATTGTCTATCAGGGTCTTCAGTAAAATGGCATTTCAAGCAAAATTAGATATCATCAAAGGCCAACTGCTGTCTTGAAACATTGTCATTTTACTGTGGACCTTTGTGGGAGAATAAAGGTTAATTTTATGTAAAGCTGGTGACTGGCTTATTTATGTATGTGAACTGGGAGGTGGCAATCCTTGTCCGTGCCTAAGTTAAAAGCATCAAGATTTATGCATTTTTTTTAACACACACACATATATATATATATATATATATATATATATATATATATATATATATATATATATATATACTGGTGCAGTGTAAAAAAATGTGTTTTTCTGGAAATGCTAATGGATAATATATCCTGCATCCCCCTTTCTTATGTGATAAGGATGAGACAAACAAATTCCACCAAGGATGGTTGTTGGGTAAGGACCTATGTCATTCATGTTTTTATTCTTGTGTCATACCTTGTGTGAGAATGTGTGTAATTTGATGGTAAGTAAGCAGTTGTATTGTGAGGTTTTTAAATTAAAGGGACATAATACTCATATGCTAAATCACTTGAAACTGATGCAGTATAACTGTAAAAAGCTGACAGGAAAATATCACCTGAGCATCTCTATGTAAAAAAGGAAGATATTTTACCTCACAATCTCCTCAGCTCAGCAGAGTAAGTTCTGTGTAAAAAGTTATACTCAGCTGCTCCCAGCTGCAGGTAAAAAAATTAAAAAAAATTAAGAAATGAACAGCAGCCAATCAGCATCAGCAGTGCTGAGGTCATGAACTCTTACTGTGATCTCATGAGATTTGACTTAACTCTCATGAGATTTCATAGTAAGCTTCCTTTACCTGATTGGTGAAATAATATGAGAGTGCACAATGCTAGTGCCTTCAGATGTCCCAGGACAAACACACTAAAATGCTGCTTAGAAATCCTTTACAATGGGAGGTGGCTACTGAGGAACTTTAGAGGTAAAATATCTTTCTTTTTTACATAGAGATGTTCAGGTGATATTTTCTAATCAGCTTTTTACAGCTATGCTGCATCACTTTCAAGTGTTTAAACATTTGGGTATTATGGCCCTTTAATGGTTTTGAATAGGCTCAGTTGTTATGACCATTCATAGTCAAATCCAAGTTACACATTTTATGACTCTCTGGGCCAGATTATAAATGGAGCACTAAATATCACTTTCTTGAAATCAATATAAGTGCTCCACTTAGGAATTTCAGTGCACGCTAATGTACGATGGTATTACAAGTTCACAGCAATGCGAATGCAAGCTTGTGTTTGCATTGCTGGGAAGCATTGCGCTCATGAGAGCGTGTTTCTAACGGTTTAAATGGGAGTCTTGTTCTCATGAAAATACCGGTGATTGGATAGCTGGGTTCACACAATGTCTCCACAAAGCTCAACCTTAGGCCTCACCCTTGATCCCACCACATATATTTTTCACAACTAAGCAGTCATTTTATCCCGTTGGTTGCCAGTAACACATGTACATAGTAGTGATGTGACCCCCTTGATGGCCAGAGGAACACACCCAGCAATGATTGAATACCCCCATGGTTGTCTGTAACACATATAATAGAAAATGCACAGTGTAACTTCTTTTTGAGCCATATTTATAATGTATATGCTTATATTCATATATAGTTAAGTGTTTATATGTGTATATATACATATTAACACATAAATATATATGTATTTAAGCATATATGTATAGATATTTACTAGACATGTGCACACCGAAAAAATTTGTATAGTTTCATTTCATTTTCATTAGTTAAGTAATTTTGTTTTGGCATATTAGTTATATTAAGTTAAATAAACAATGATGTTTCGGCATATTAGTTATGTTAAAGTGCATGTAAAGTCAACAGTATCGCCTATCCTCATATTATCAAGCGCAACAAATAAGGTGGACTTTAATTCATCTTTTTTTTTTTTCTTCTAAATCCAGATATATATATATATATATATTTACTTTTTTTTACATCATTTTCTGATCCACAATTCTTCCGCCCACCATTTTGTCCCTCCTTTCTTAATTGATTGACAATCGCGATCGCCAATCCACTTCTCACCCCCCCCCCCCCCCCCCCCCCCCGGGGCATTCAACCCCTTTTTTGCAATGTCATACACTGCTTCTGCGCATGCATTTGCAACTAATCCCGAGATTCAGAAGGTATCCACGTCCACAATTGCGCACATTAAGTGTTTGGATTTGTAAATTCATGAGCAGATTAAGTCACAAAGTTTTTCACGCATGCGCAAAATAAGGGCTCCATGGGTGCGTGCTTCAGAGATAGAGTGGGTGGGACCGCTCTATATGTCACACTCTGCAAAACAAGGAAGTGATGGGTGGGAGCAGTTGAGCTTCAAAACAGAGCGAAGTTTGTATATCAAATATATTATAAATTATTTATTTTATTTCTTTTTTAAAGTTGGCGGTTTAAGTCAGCATGTGTAATGGAAGTATTAGGAGCCTTAAATAGTTGGAAAATTCACATTCACTTTAAGTTAAAT
This sequence comes from Bombina bombina, assembly GCF_027579735.1. NCBI lineage: Eukaryota > Metazoa > Chordata > Amphibia > Anura > Bombinatoridae > Bombina > Bombina bombina. The sequence goes on from NC_069504.1 coordinate 322,105,203, forward strand.
CATTTTTCATATCCATTCGTTATTTCGGATCCATTCGTTATTGCGGATCCATTCTTTATTCATTTTAATTATTCTATTCTAAAGTTTAGAATAGAATAATAAATATGAATGAAGAATAGATCCAAAATAACGAGTTAATCCAAAAAATGATTTAACTTAACATAAGGAATATGCTGAAACGAAATGATCTAAACCGCCATCCCCCCACATTGCCAACACTAAATAAAAACCTATTAGCCTCTAAACTGTCCCCCCCCCCCACATCACCAACCATTAATAAAAACCTATTAACCTCTAAACCGTCGTCCCCCCACATTGCCAACACTATTTAAACCTATTAACCTCTAAACTGCCGTCCCCCCACATCGTCAACACTAAATAAACCTATTAACCTCTAAACCGCCGCCCCCCCCCACATTGCCAACACTAAATAAAGCTATTAACCTATAAACCACCACCACCCCCCCACATCGCCAACACTAAATAAAGCTATTAACCCCTAAATTGTTGTCCCCCCACATCACCAATACTAAATAAACCTATTAACCCCGAAACTGCTGCCCCCCACATTGCCAACACTAAATAAAGCTATTAACCTATAAACCGCCATCCCTCCACTTTGCCAACACTAAATAAAGCTATTAATCTCTAAACAGCCGCCCACCCACATCGCAACTACCTAAATTAAACTATTAACCCCTAAACCACCGTCCCCTCACATCACAAACACTAAACTTTTAACCTCTAAACCGACATCCCCCCACATCGCAACTGCCTAAATTAAACTATTAGCCCCTAAACCGCCGCCCCCCCATCATCAACACTAAACACTAAACTACCTAAATTAAAGTATTAACCCCTAAGCAGCCACCCCACCACATTGCAACTACCTAAATTAAACTATTAACCCTTAAACCACCGTGAAAAAGAACTGAATGTCCTTTTAAGGGCAATGCCCATACAAATGTCCTTTTCGTGGGCGATTGGTAGGTTTGTTTTTTTTTAGTTAGGTTTTTTTATTTTGGGTGTTGGGGGGGTTTAATGTTAGGGGGTATTTGGTTTAATTTATTGGCAAAAGAGCTGTTAATTTTAGGGCAATGTCCTACAAAAGGGCCTTTTAAGGGCTATTGGTAGTTTATTTATAAATTAGGTTTTTTTTTATTTGGTTTTTTTTTTTTAAAGCAGGGTTATTAGAATAGGAATATTTCTTATTATTTGGATAATTTCATTTGCTATTGTTTCTAATGGTAGATTTTTTTTATTTTTTGTAATTTTAGTGTTTATTATTTTTTGTAATTGTGGTTTTTATTTTTTTGTAATGTTAGGTTTTATTATTTTTAGTAATGTTAGGTTGGGTTTTTTTTATTTGTTTTTTTTAAACAAGTAATGTTAGTTCGTTTTGTTTAAGCTTAGGTTTTGTTTTTATCTCACAGGTAAGTTTGTATTTATTTTAACTATGTAGTTGGTAAATAGTAATATTGTAACTAGCTTAGGTTTTATTTTATTTCACAGGTAAGTTTGTATTTATTTTAAGGTAGTTAGTAACATTGTAACTTTAATTTAGGTGTATTTTAATTATGTTAACGTTAGGGGGTGTTAGGTTTAGGGGTTAACTTAATAGTTTAATTTATGTAGTTGCGATGTGGGGGGATGGCGGTTTAGAGGTTAATAATTTTATTTAGTGTTTGCGATGTGGGGGGTGGCGGTTTAGGGGTTAATAGATTTATTTAGTGTTGGTGATGTGGGGGACAGTGGTTTAGAGGTCAATAGATTTATTTAGGGAGTTGCGATGTGGGGGGGTGGAGGTTTCAGGGTTAATAGGTTTATTTGGTGTTGGCGATGTGGGTGGACGGCGGTTTAGGTGTTAATACTTTAATTAGGTGTTTGCGATGTGAAGGGATGGCGGAATTGGGGTTAATACATTTTATTAGCGATTGTGATGTGGGGGGATGGCGGTTTAGGAGTTAATAGGTTTAGTTAGTGCTGGTGATGTGGGGGATGGTAGTTTAGGAGTTAATAGCTTTATTTAGTGTTGGCAATGGGGGGGCGGTTTAGGGGTTAATATGTTTATTTAGTGTTGGCAATGTGGGGGATCAGCAGTTTAGGGGTTACGATGTTTATTTAGAGTTGGCGATGTGGGGGACGGGGGATTAGGAGTTAATTGCTTTATTTAGTGTTGGCGATGTGGGGGGATGGCAGTTTAGGAGTTAATAGCTTTTTAGTGTTGACGATGTGGGGGGTAGGTGGTTTAGGGGTTAATATGTTTATTTAGTGTTGGCGATCTGGGGGGAAGGCGGTTTAGGAGTTATTTGCTTTATTTAGTATTGGCGATGTGGGGGGTTGGCGGTTTAGGAGTCAATAGCTTTATTTAGTGTTGTCGATGTGGGGGATGGTGCTTTAGGGGTTAATAGGTTTATTTAGTGTTGACGATGTGGGGGGTTGGCGGTTTAGAAGTCAATAGATTTATTTAGTGTTGTCGATGTGGGGGATGGTGCTTTAGGGGTTAATAGGTTTATTTAGTGTTGACGATAGGGGGAGATGGTGTTTTAGGGGTTAATAGCTTTATTTAGTGTTGGCAATGTGGGGGGACGGCGTTTTACATTAGAATGAGAATATGAATAAAGAATGGATCCAAAATTTCGGAAACTGATTTATTAGTTTTCGGGATTTTAGTTATGGTGCCAATTCGGAAATTCGATTGATCTGAATCTCCGAATCAGTTTAAATTTGTCCAAAAACTAAATTCAACTGAATCAAAGGTTTTGTGCTATTTTTGAGGGTTAAGCACGGCCATTTTGTATCAAACAGCTGCTGCAGGGATTACTTGAATACCGAAAACTAAATTCGGCTGAAACGAATTGCACATATAAGCATATAGATATATATTTACTGGCAACACACAGTTCCCATAGACCACAATTTAAAGGCACTTTTCATTGCCATTTTTTTTCTAACAACCCAGCATATTTTTTTAATAAAAACTATAATGCCCTCTATTTTGAGGGCATTTAGGGCATTTTAGAAAATTAACCAGAGATCTAATCTCTGGTTAATTTTCTGATCGCTAATTGCTACCACAACCTCACAGTAGCAATAACCAGCCACTTGTAATGTCTGGTTATCTATCGCACGCCCACAAACGGGCTAATTTACCCATTTGCAGGTGCACAATAATTTAGCTCTCCACTTGTAATCTAGCCCATTGTGTATTATTAAAATGATAGTTTTGTTACATGCATTGCAGACACTGACACTTTCAAAACACTTTTTAAAAGGTCACAGTATGTTAACCAAATATACATGACTAGTTTTATCAAAAGAACCTGCCTAGTTCAGTACCTGTGTCCTGGATAAAAGTGACGCTTATTAATATATAAATAATAATATAAAAGGGGTACCTTTCATTCAATCTTCAGTGTGTGGCGGACGATCACATGAAGAGGACCTCCATGTTGGACCGATGGACCTCCGCCTCTGCTCCGCTTCTGCGCATCCACCGACCGCACTGCCTCCGCCATGAAGATAGAAGATGGACCTGCGATGGATGAAGATGTAGTCACCTGGATGAAAATGGATTTTGGGGTTAGTGTTAAGTTTTTTTTTATTTTTGGGGTGTTTTTTTTTTTAGATTAGTTTTTTTTTTTTTTTTTTTTTTATGGGCTGAAAAAGAGCTGAATGTCCTTTTAAGGGCAATGCCCATACAAATGCCCTTTTTTTGGAGCAATAGATAGATTTTTTTTTTTTAGTTATGTTTTTTTAATTCGGGGGTTGGGGGTGTCGGTTGTAATGTTAGGCAAAAGAGCTGTTAACTATAGGGCAATGCCCTACAAAAGGCCCTTTTAAGGGCAATTGGTAGTTTATTTATAGATTATGGTTTTTTTTATTTTGGGGTGCTTTTTTCGTTTACATTAACATAATTAAAATACACCTAAATTAAAGTTACAATATTGCTAACTACCTTAAAATAAATACAAACTTACCTGTGAAATAAAAATAAAACCTAAGCTAGTTACAATATTACTATTTACTAACTACCTAGTTACAATATTACTATTTACTAACTACCTAGTTACAATAAATACAAACTTACCTGTGAAATAAAAATAAAACCTAAGCTTAAACTAAAATTTTTTTAAAAAAAAAAACTAACATTACTATAAATAATAACATTAGAATAGTATTGGAATAGGAATATATTTTATTATTGTGGATAGTTTTGTTTGTTATTTTTTGTAATGGTAGTTTTTTTTATTTTTTGTAATTTTAATGTTTATTATTTTTTGTAATTGTGGTTTTTATTTTTTTGTAATGTTAGGTTTTATTATTTTTTGTAATGTTAGATGTTATTATTTTTAGTAATGTTAGGTTTCTTATTTTTTGTTATTCTTTTAAAAACAAGTAATGTTAGTTTTCTTTAGTTTAAACAGGTTTTATTTTTATTTCACAGGTAAGTTTGTATTTATTGTAACTAGGTAGTTAGTAAATAGTAATATTGTAACTAGCTTAGGTTTTAATTTTATTTCACAGGTACGTTTATATTTATTTTAAGGTAGTTAGTAACATTGTAACTTTAATTTAGGTGTATTTTAATAATGTTAATGTTAGGGTTTGTTAGGTTTAGGGGTTAACTTAATAGTTTAATTTATGTAGTTGTGATGTGGGGGGATGGCGGTTTAGAGGTTAATGATTTTATTTAGTGTTTGCGATGTTGGGGGATAGCGGTTTAGGGATTAATAGTTTTATTTTGTGTTTGCAATGTGAGGGACGGTGGTTTAGGGGTTAATAGTTTTATTTAGGGAGTAGCAATGTGGGGGATGGCAGTTTAGGGGATAATAGGTTTATTTGGTGTTGGCGATGTGGGGGGATGGCGGTTTAGGTGTTAACACTTTAATTAGGTTTTTGCGATGTGGAGGGATGGCAGATTCGGGGTTAATACATGTTATTAGTGATTGCGATGTGGGGGGATGGTGGTTTAGGAGTTAATAGGTTTAGTTAGTGCTGGCGAAGTGGGGGGATGGCAATTTAGGAGTTAATAGCTTTATTTAGTGTTAGCAATGTGGGGGATGCCGATTTAGGAGTTAATAGCTTTATTTAGTGTTGGCGATGTGGGGGGATGGGGGTTTAGGAATTAATAGGTTTATTTAGTGTTGGCGATGTGGGGGGACGGTAGTTTAGGAGTTAATAGGTTAATTTAGTGTTGGCAATGTGGGGGCAGCGGTTTAGCAGTTATAAAGTTTATTTAGTGTTGGCGATGTGGGTGGGCGGCAGTTTAGGAGTTAATAGGTTAATTTAGTGTTGGCAATGTGGGGGGGCAGCGGTTTAGAGGTTATTGGGTTTATTTAGTGTTGGCGATGTGGGGGGCGGAGGTTTAGAAGTTTATTGCTTTATTTAGTGTTGGTGATGTGGGGGGATGGCTGTTTAGGAGTCTATAGCTTTATTTAGTGTTGGCGATGTGGGGGGATGGTGGTTTAGGGGTTAATAGGTTTATTTAGTGTTAGCGATGTGGAGGGATGGCGGTTTAGGAGTTAATAGCTTTATTTAGTGTTGGCGGGGGGTGGCGGTTTAGATTAGAATGATAATATGAATTAAAAAAGGATCCGAAAATTCAGAAACTGATTTATTCATTTTCGGGATTTTAGTTATGGTGTTGATTCGGAAATTCGGATTAAAACGAATCTCCGAATCAGCAAAAAATTGTCTGAAAACTAAATTAAAAAATGTTTGTAGGAGGGCAAATATATGCAATGGTAAGGATGAAAAGACAACAAAAAAATCACAGGTAGCTGTGTATATCACCTGTCAGCAAGTTGCTGTAAGACATCCAAGAAGAAGGAGATCATTGGACTACAGTCCCAAATGAAAGAGCATTTACATGATCCTAATTATTTAGAATATGACGAACATCTCAGTAAGGAGCTACAAGATCTGGAGAAAGAGCTAATGACCCACAAGAATAACAAATTTGCGAGGGATGAGAAAGATTATTACCTGAAAATGGTCTATAGCTGGACTCAAGCCATTAAAAAAACATGGACACCAAGAAGAAATAATAGTTCTGCCAGACAGCAGACTGAAGACACAGGCTACAAAAGAGGCCATCAATATCAACAAAAAAAGAAAAATTCAACTAATAAAAAGAACAATAATATTAACAGGAGACAAGGAGGAAACTCCCAAAATAAAGTTAGTTTTTCAGAATCAAATATATCAGGCTCACATTCAGCATCCACCCCTATAACAAGATCGCTTGACTTCACAGGGTTTGCAGTAAGCAAAATCGTGGATGATACAGATAATTTGGAGGAGTCAAAAAATGACAAGGCAGAGGGAGGTCATGCACCAATAGTAGAAGGAGAAACAACCAAAACTACAAACAGATGCCAACTGGTCCTAAGGAACAAGAAGGAGAGCAAGAAGAAATATGGGCTGTAATAAATGTGATTATTAAATCTGATTATCACGTAGTGATGTCGCAAATAGTTCGCCGGTGAATAGTTCCCGGCAAACATAGCTTGTTCGCGTTCGCCGAGGCCCATTGTTTGCGTTCGATCCGCCCCCTATTCGTCATCATTTAGTAAACTTTGACCCTGTACCTCACAGTCAGATGACACATTCCAGCCAATCAGCAGCAGACCCTCCCTCCCAGACCCTCCCACCTCCTGGACAGCATCCATTTTAGATTCATTCGGAAGCTGCATTCTTAGTGAGAGGAGGGACAGTGTAGCTGCTGCTGATTTAATAGGGAAATCGATAGCTAGGCTAGTGTATTCAGTGTCCACTACAGTCCTGAAGGACTCATCTGATCTCTGCTGTAAGGACAGCACCCCAAAAAGCCCTTTTTAGGGCTAGAACATCAGTCTGCTTTTTTTTTTCCTGTGTAATCTAATTGCAGTTGCCTGCCTGCCAGCGTGTGTGTCAGACTCACAGCGTATACTGTGCCCACTTGCCCAGTGCCACCACTCATATCTGGTGTGGCAGGTGGTGTGGGTTGGTCTGTGGGGGGGGGAAGCTACACTACAGAAAAACAAACAAACAGAAAAAGCTACTTTTTTTTGCAAACTGGGTACTGGCAGACAGCTGCCAGTACCCAAGATGTCCGCCAATAAGGCAGATGGGGAGGGTTAGAGAGCTGTTTTGGGGGGGATCAGGGAGGTTGGGGGCTAAGGGGGATGCTACACCACAGCATATGTAAATATGCTAAAAAAAATAATTTAGTACTGGCAGACTTTCTGCCAGTACTTAAGATGGCGGGGACAATTGTGGGGTGGGGGAGGGAAAAAAGCTGTTTGGGAGGGATCAGGGGATCTGATGTGTCAGGTGGGAGGCTGATCTCTACACTAAAGCTAAAATTAACCCTGCAAGCTCCCTACAAACTACCTAATTAACCCCTTCACTACTAGCCATAATACACGTGTGATGCGCAGCAGCATTTAGCGGCCTTCTAATTACCAGAAAGCAACGCCAAAGTCATATATCTCTGCTATTTCTGAACAAAGGGGATCCCAGAGAAGCATTTACAACCATTTGTGCCATAATTGCACAAGCTGTTTGTAAATAATTTCAGTGAGAAACCTAAAATTGCGAAAAAATTTTTTTAAAAATTTGATCGCATTTGGCGGTGAAATGGTGGCATTAAATATACCAAAATGGGCCTAGATCAATACTTTGGGTTGTCTACTACACTAAACTTAAGCTAAAATTAACTCTACAAGCTCCCTACATGCTCCTTAATTAACCCCTTCACTGCTGGGCATAAAACACGTGTGGTGCGCAGTGGCATTTAGCAGCCTTCTAATTACCAAAAAGCAAGGCCAAAGCCATATAAGTCTGCTATTTCTGAACAAAGGGGATCCCAGAGAAGCATTTTCAACCATTTATGCCATAATTGCATAAGTTGTTCGTAAATAATTTCTGTGAGAAACCAAAAGTTTGTGAAAAAGTGAACAATTTTTTTTTATTTGATCGCATTTTTCGGTGAAATGGTGGCATTAAATATACCAAAATGGGCCTAGATCAATACTTTGGGTTGTCTACTACACTACACTTAAGCTAAAATTAACTCTACAAGCTCCCTACATGCTCCCTAATTAACCCCTTCACTGCTGGGCATAAAACATGTGTGGTTCGCAGTGGCATTTAGCAGCCTTCTAATTACCAAAAAGCAACGCCAAAAGCATATAAGTCTGCTATTTCTGAACAAAGTGGATCCCAGAGAAGCATGTACAACCATTTATGCCATAATTGCATAAGTTGTTTGTAAATAATTTCTGTGAGAAACCTAAAGTTTGTGAAAAAGTGAACAATTTTTTTTTTATTTGATCACATTTGGCGGTGAAATGGTGGCATGAAATATACCAAAATGGGCCTAGATCAATACTTTGGGATGTCTTCTAAACAAAATAGACATACATGTCAAGGGATATTCAGGTATTCCTGACAGATATCAGGGTTCCAATGTAACTAACGCTCATTTTGAAAAAAAGTGGTTTTGAAATAGCAAAGTGCTTCTTGTATTTATTTCCCTATAACTTTCAAAAAAAGCAAAGAACATGTTAACATTGGGTATTTCTAAACTCAGGACAAAATTTAGAAACTATTTAGATATTGTACCCGCTGCGGGAGTTTGGTCTGTCACTGTGAAGCGGGCGTAACCGTTACACTACCTGATCGATACAACATCATACCTGATGTTTTAAAGCACGTTATTCCAAACAATTTAGGAATGTTAGATGATTTATGCCCTTTATGGATTAAAACCAGATGCTGCATCAACTATGTAATTTTCTATAGGAGTTTTGCCATGGATCCCCCTCCGGCATGCCACAGTCCAGGTGTTAGTCCCCTTGAAACAACTGTCCATCACTATTGTGGCCAGAAAGAGTCCCTGTGGGTTTTAAAATTCACCTGCCTATTGAAGTCTATGGCGGTTCGCCCGGTTCGCCCGTTCGCGAACATTTGCAGAAGTTCGCGTTCGCCATTCGCAAACCGAAAATTTTATGTTCGCGACATCACTAATTATCATTTAGATGAAGCAGAAATAAGCCTACTGGAAAAAGGATTAGGATTCTCCCCTACAACGGACTTTAATCGGATTGACAAAATTGTGAACGTTAATAATTTTCTGATAAAAATAGTTTTGAAAAAGTATTTCTTTGATCATGATGAAGTTTCAGGAGACATAGGCAGTGAGTTATATCAAAGAGCAACTAAAGAACACAGTTTATTAAAAGATAATCTGAGATTTGTAGATCTTTGTGCTGGACATTGATTCTCTTTTAGAACTGCAGTCAGAATCAGACAGGGAAATAAAGGATTTTGAAATCCATAAAAGGATAAATAGCGGTCTAAAAAATAGAAGCAAATTTTACCCAGTAAATAGCAGAGACAGAATTATTTAATTGTTTCAAGAAAAAATCTATAAAGATCTAACCAACCTCAAAGAAAACCTTGTACCAAGAGATAACAGATATGAGAGAAATAACCTAACAAGAAAAGAGAGAATAGCATTAGAAAAATTAAAATCAAACAAAGATATAACAATAACTCAAGCAGATATGGGTGGTTCTATAATAGTACAAAATAAACCGGATTACTATTTAGAAGCCCAGAGACAGCTAAGTGACAAAGATACATACAAGGAATTGAAGCATGATCAGACAGATCTAATAAAATATGGGCTTGCTCATCTAATAGATAGGTAAACACCTAGGTATTTTGGATGAGGAAATAGGTGAATACCTACTACAAGAGAATCCCACAGTACCCAAATTTAGACTTGTACCAAAGGTGCATAAAGATCCTCTAAAACCGCCCAGTAGGCCCATAGTTTCTGGGGTGGGCTCACTGATAGAACATCTGGGAGAATGGGTAGACAACTTGTTACAGCCCTGTGTTATTCAGCTACCTGGATTTTTGAGAGACACAACCCATCTATTAAATAAAATAAAAAATGAAGAATGTGAATCAGGGTGTGCCTGGCTCACGGTAGATGTCAGCTCTTTGTATTCGTGTATCCCACATGTTTTGGGGCTTAAGGCAGTAAGACACATTTTTGGTATCTATAGTAAATACCCAGAAGAGCTGATAACTACATTGTGCATGTGCTAAACTTTTTATTAACACATCATTTTTTTCAATTTGATGGACGTTACTACTTGCAACAATGCGGTACTGCGATGGGGGCAAAATTTGCCCCTTTGTACGCAAATATATTTTTGGGGTGTTTGAGTCACAATACATTTTTTTCTCGAGGAATTTATTTGCAGATAATATTGTCATGTTTACCAGATATATCGACAATTTGTTAGTCATATGGAGGGGAGAAAAAGAGGTGGCACAAGATTTAATCTCCTTGAATGACTACAATCTTAGGTTTACCTGCTGTGAATACAATGACAATACTATTAAATATTTGGACATAAGTTTGACAGATGATATAGTCAAAAGAAGAATAGTTACAGAACTATATAGAAAAGAATAACTGGAAATACTATTCTACGCTCAGATTCATGTCATCCATTACATTTAAAAAAAGGAGTCCCCAAGGGTCAATTTATTCATATTAGACTAAATTGTACCACACTAGAGGCTTATGAGAGACACTCAAACCAATTGATCAAAAGACTTGTGAAGAGGGGCTACAATATAGAAAGCTTGACAATAATTCAGAGAGAAGTGAGAGAAAGAGATAGGAAGTTACTATTAAAAACAAAAAACAGAAAAATAAGCAACAAAGATACAACACAACAGGGTACAAATTATATAACAGCATACAGTAAACAGTTTAACAAAATAACAAATATTATAAAGAGTAATTTAAACATATTACAGACGGACTCTATTTTGAATAAAATCTTGTCTAGAGGCTGTAGATATATAGCTAGGAGGTCCCCGACAATAGGAGACAAAATGATTCAATATGCATACACTACTAAAGGCAAGAACCAAATGAAGGAACATTGGTTATCTAAAAAAGGCTGTTTCAAATGTGGTCATCATCTACAAAATTAGATATCGATTAGATTGCACATCGAAATATATAGTATGTAGGATGCTCTAGTCGTATGTTGAAAGACAGAGCAAGGGAACACCTGAATGATATACAGAGCGATCCACCAAGAACTAGAGTAGCTAAACACTTTTGTATGCATCAAAATCCTACTAAAGCATTTTACATACAGGCAATAGATTACCTTCCAAAATCTCCTAGGGGAAGCAATAGATTCAGAGATTTACTATTTAAGGAGACAAAATGGATTTTCTTTTTGCAAACAAAAGAACCCAATGGAATAACTGCGAGATGGGATGTAGATCTTTTTCTAGGGTAACACCGATAAATTAGTTCACTTTATTGGTAGACAAATTTCTATATTTTCTTATGCCGTTGTGAGTATCAATTAGACAAACACAGAAAAATAGGTTACATGTAAGGGCATAAATTAACATGAATTTGGTTTCATAACAATAGTAAAGTATAGTATTAGTGCTGTAACCCTCTAGATAAAATTCTTAAAAGAGGGCTGGTCTAATATCCATATAAAATATAAAATAAAATATACACAACTCATTGTCTATTCTAATTCAGCTTGTTTTACCTGAATACAAATATTGGATTTAACACCTTTTAATACTTGAAGAATTTAGATAGTTTAGCAAGGAATCAATAATTAATTGTAACAAACCAGTTGAACATACATAAAGATATGACTTTGTATCAAAGTGTACTGACAGGTATTCTGAGTCTGACTAACATCTGCTTAGCATCTCTTGCTTTTTTTTCAATTGGGCGAAATATCGCCGAAACAAGACTTCCGGTTCTTAGTCTGGAGGTCACGTGATCGGAGCGATATTTAAAAGCTGGTAGTTTTGGTCAAACTATCAGTCACTATCGATAAAGCTATGGCGAAACGCATCTAGTGACGCTTCATGGGGGTCGGAGGTATTTTCAATAGTACACAGTACTTCATAGACAACCCAGGTCTGTAATTTTTACTTCATGCTTTGTCATTTACTTCATCTGTGTCATTTACTTGAAATGACATGGATGTGAGGAAAGTTCTTCTTGGATGTCTTACAGCAAGTTGCTGACAGGTGATATACACAGCTACAAAGAAAAAGATAGGCAGGCACTACTCGGGGTGTAAAAAACAACAAAATACCTTTTATTAGCATCCAGTAAAATGTAAGGAAGCAATAAACACCAAAATATATGCAGACAAACAGACAGTCAAAGAGGGGCAAATGGCCTGATGCATTTCACGCCCCCTAGTGGCGCTTAATCATAGGCGACACTAGGGGCGCGAAACGCGTCAGGCTGTTTGTCCCTCTTTGACTGTCTGTTTGTCTGCATATATTTTGGTGTTTATTGTTTCCTTACATTTTACTGGATGCTAATAAAAGGTATTTTGTTGTTTTTTACACCCCAAGTAGTGCCTGCCTATCTTTCTTTGTGGCATTTGATTTGGGGCTGATCTCCCTGGCTACGGCACTCCGGTATAGCCTGCCTCCCATTGGATGACCTCTTTCCACCTTGTGTGTACCGGTTCCGGATTAGTGCAGCCGCACGCCCTGGCTTTCCTCCTTATATACACAGCTACCTGTGATTTTTTTGTTGTCTTTTCAACCTTACCATTGCTTACATTTGCCCTCCTACGAACTTTTAAGTTTTGGGATATAATACACCTGCTGCAGGGAGCTGTAGGTGCTTTATTTGCTGTCCTGGCTTTGTGCTGTTTTTAAAAAGTTAAGCACAGGCATTTTGTATCAAACAGCTGCTGCAGGGATTACCTGAATGCTGAAAACTAAATTCGGCTGAAACTAATTGCACATATAAGCATATACATATATATTTACTTGCAGCACACATTTCCCATAGACCACAATTTAAAGGCACTTTTCATTGCCATTTTTTTCTAACAACCCTGCATATTTTTTTTAATAAAAACTAATAGGCCCTCTATTTTGAGAGAATTTAGGGCACTTTTAGAAAATTAACCAGAGATCTAATCTCTGGTTAATTTGCTGAGTGCTAATTACTACCACAAAATTTCATTAGCAATAACCAGCCACTTGCATTGCAATGTCTGGTTATCTAACGCACGCCCACAAGCGGGCTAATTTGCCAGTTTGCAGGGGCACAATAATTTAGCTCTCCACTTGTAATCTAGCTCATTGTGTATTATCACAATGATAGTTTTGTTACATACATGGCAGACACTGACACTTTCACAACACTTTTTAAAGGGTCACAGTATGTTAACCAAATATACATGGCTAGTTTTATCAAAAGGACCTGCCTAGTTCAGTACCTGTGTCCTGGATATAAGTCACGCTTGTTAATAACAATAGCATAAATAAAATCTAGAACTTTGTAGACTGTTAGAAGCTGTTTCATTTTCTTTAACAGTGATGTTAGAAATGCCAAGACTTTTGCCATCAAGCAAATGATAAACATAATGTTTTTGTTAATATTTACCTTCTGATAAGCTTTGTTAACTATTTACACTGTGGTACAGGTTGTGCAGCACAATGGGCTCCATGTACTAGGCAGCAAAAACTGTTTTGGAGCTGTTGCAGTACAGGCTTCCTCTTGCACTTCTGCTTTCTGCAAATTTAGAGGCAGAGGTTGTATCTTAAATGGGCATGAAACATAAAATGTTGCTTTTATGATTAAAGGGACACTCAACTCAATATAAACTTGTATGATTCAGATAGAGCATGCAGTTTTAAGACACTTTCCAATTTACTTCCATTATGAAATTTTGCTCAGTCCTTTTATATTCACACTTTCTGGGGAACAAGATCCTACTAAGCATGTGCACAAGCTCACAGGGTATATATATATACTAGTCTGTGATTGGCTGGTGAAGTCTGTCACATGATACAGGGGGCCAGAAAATGGGAGAAAAAATAAAATTGTCAGAAAAAAACGTACTGCTTATTTGAATTCTACTGCATTGAGGGGCCCTTTAAGATACAGCATACAATTTTAAACAACTTTCCAATTTACTTTTATTATCACACTAGGTGATAAGCCTGCCCAGAGGGCAGTCTATGGTTAAAAAATACAAAACCCCAAGCTAAAGTTACAAAAAAATAAAAATTTTAAATTACAGAAAAAAACAAAGCTATCCAAAATAAAAAATTTAAACTGAAACTAATACCCCTATTAAAATAAAAAATCCCCCCAAAATAAAAACACCCCCTAATTTAATACTAAACTACCAATAGCCCTTAAAAGGGCTTTTGTAGGGCATTGCCCTAAGTTAAACAGCTCTTTTACTTACAAAAATTACCAATTACCCCCTAACAGTAAAAACCCCCACCCAACCAACCCCCCCAAAATAAAAAAACTAACATTAAAAAAACCTAAACTACCAATTTCCCCTAAATGGGCATTTGTATGGGCATTGCTCTTAAAAGGGCATTCAGCTCTTTTACAGCCCATTAAATCCCTAATCCTAAAAATAAAAAAAATAAAAAATCCTAAAACTAAGCCCCAAATAGGTACTCACAGTTCCTAAAGTCTGGCAGAGCAGGTCTTCTTCCCAGCGGCTCCGTCATCTTCTATCTTCATCCTGTGCAAAGTTGGCGTGGAGCAGAGGTGCTGAGCTGTCTTCCCCGATGCGTGGATCCCGAACGGCGGTCCTCAGCGGTGGCAATCCTCGGCGGCGTGGAGGCTCCTCTTCATCCGATGTCCGTTGCACACTGAAAATTGAATGCAAGGTACTGCATTCAATTTGGGTACCTTGCATACCTATTACCTGAAATATTAAAATCAGCCAATAGGATTAGAGCTACTGAAATCCTAAGATTTCAGTAGCTCTCATCCTATTGGCTGATTTAAAAATTTCATTCCATATATATTGGGGTACCTTGCATTCAATCTTCAGTGTGCGACGGACGATCGCATAAAAAGAGAAGCCTCGCGTCACTGCCGCTGAGGATCCATGCATCGGGGAAGCCAGCTCTGCACCACCGATCTGCGCCGCCTTTGCTCCAGATGAAGATAGAAGATGATGGAGCCGCCTGGAAGAAGACCTTCTCCGCCGGACTTCAGGAATGGTGAGTACCTATTTGGGACTTGGTTTTAGGATTCTTTTTTATTTATTTTTTATTTTTAAGATTAGGGATTGGGCTGTAAAAAAAGAGCTGAATGCCCTTTTAAGGGCAATGCCCATACAAATGCCCCTTTAGGGGCAATGGGTAGTTTAGGTTTTTTAGTGTTAGTTTTTTTATTTTGGGGGTTTGGTGGGTGGGTTTTTTTTACTGTTAGGGGGGACTTAGTATTTTTAAACGTAAAAGAGCTGTTAAACTTAAGGCAATGTCCTACAAAAGGCCCTTTTAAGGGCTATTGGTAGTTTAGTTTAGATTAGGGGGTGTTTTTATTTTGGGGGGCTTTTTTATTTTCATAGGGATTAGGTTTATTTTTTATTTTTTTTGATAATTTTGTTTATTTTTTTCTGTAATTTTAGAGTTTTATTTTTTGTAATTTTAGATATTTTTTTTTGTAATTTAATCTTAGGTTTTATTTAAGTGTAACTTAGTATTGGGGTTAATTTAGGGGGTGTTAGGTTAGGGAGCTTAGTAATTAAATTATTTATTTGCATTGTGGGGGTTGGTGGTTTAGGAGTTAATAGGTTTTGTCGGTTTAGAGGTTAATAGATTAATTAGGTTTATTGTGATGTGGGGGTTTGGCTGTTTAGGGGTTAATAGGTTAATTAGGTTTATTGCGATGTGGGGGTTTGTCGGTTTAGGGGTTACTAGGTTAATTAGGTTGATTGCGATGTGGGGGTTTGGCGGTTCAGGGGTTAATTGGTTAATTAGGTTTATTGAGAAGTGGGGGGTTGGGGGTTTAGGGGTTAATATTTTACTTATGTTATTTGCAGATTAGGGGTCAATTACTTTACTATTTGGCGATGAGATGGTTTGCGGTTTAGGTGATTGTTAATACTTTGTGCGGGAGGTTAGTTTTTTTTTGTTATACTTCGTGCGAGCGGTTACGTGTGGGCGGTTACGTGTTTTTTCATTATTTCGTGCTGGTGGTTGCGTGTTTTTTTTTTTTTTTATGGCTTCGGGTTTGCCTACGCTGCATCCAGGTAGATTCGCAGCTTTGCTGCATTCAGGTGGATTAATTTGGTGTTGTGCGCAGCCAACATTCTTTTGGCTGCCTTGCACAGCCAACATTTCTTTGAGGATGCAGATGCAACTGGCGACACCGACGGATGCGTTACAAACGAGATTATAGTATAGATTTACATCATTCTCATGGTATGCTTTGTTGAAGGACCAGCAATGGACTACTGGGTGTTGTCTGAAAATCAGGTGAGTCAATGACATGAGGCATATATGTGCAGCTACTAATCAGCTATCTAGTAGTGTATTTCTGTTTCCAAACCTAACTAGGTATGCTTTTCAACAATAGATACCAAGAGAAGTAAGCAAATTAGATTAAAGAAGTAAAAGGGAAAGTTGGTTAAAATTGCATGCTCTATCTGTTAATTGTAAGGTCTCTTTAACATATCTGCCACCTCTAGGGTTGTGCAAGAACAGGAAATCGTTGTGCAATGATAACTGCAGGTAGGGGATGAAAAGAATCAGCTGCCCACTCGCTAATTGGGCGCCATGTCCGCTAGTATATGGGTGACAATATGTTTTGTATTGTTAATAATGTACATTGATGCTATTAGAATGGGATTCTTATCTATAAAATGTATATTACCATAGATAACATCCATTTATAAAACAATACATGAATTTATCAAGGCATACCCATATGGGGCGCGATCCGATATAGATCGTAGTTTGCGGCGCAAGCGAGGGAACCCCTGCCGCCCATAGTTTCAGCTCACAACTTGAGCTATCCCATATACGACGCCATCAGAGGCTAAAGTGCCGTAAGTCTGACAAACCAGCGATGTCCAGAAATCTGCGTAAGTACAAATTTCTGGAGTCGCCAGTGACTTACGGCACTTTAGAAACTGCCGGTGCCTACAAAACCTGACTAAGTTATAAAATCACCCATACTGTCTAACACGCCTCCCAAACATAGCCCGACACATCTAACCCTCTATCCGCTATCCCCCCCACTATCCTAACAATAAAAAATGTATTAACCCCTAAACCGCAGCTCCCGGACCCTGCCGCCACCTAATAAAGTTATTAACCCCTAAACCGCCACTCCCGGACCCCGCCGCCAGCTATATTAAATCTATAACCCCCTAATGTGAGCCCCTACCCCGCCGCCATCTACCTTACCTACCCCCTAAAGTGAGCCCCTTACACCACCGCCATCTACCCCCTAAAGTGAGCCCCTTGCACCGCCGCCATCTACCTTACCTACCCCCTAAAGTGAGCCCCTACCCCGCCACCATCTACCTTACCTACCCCCTAAAGTGAGCCCCTTACACCGCCGCTATCTACCTTACCTACCCCCTAAAGTGAGCCCCTACCCCAACGCTATCTACCTTACCTACCCCCTAAAGTGAGCCCCTTACACCGCCGCCATCTACCTTACCTACCCCCTAAAGTGAGCTCCTACCCCGCCACCATCTATTTTAAAAATATTAACCCCTAATTTAATCCCCCTACACCGCTGCCACCTATATTAAACACATTAACCCCTAATCTAATCCCCCTACACCGCCGCCAGCTATATTAACTATATTAACCCTAATTATATTAGGGTTAATATAGTTAATATAGTTATTATATTATATATATTAACTATATTAACCCTAATTATATTAGCGTTAATATAGTTAATATCGTTATTATATTTTATATATATACAGGGAGTGCAGAATTATTAGGCAAGTTGTATTTTTGAGGATTAATTTTATTATTGAACAACAACCATGTTCTCAATGAACCCAAAAAACTCATTAATATCAAAGCTGAATAGTTTTGGAAGTAGTTTTTAGTTTGTTTTTAGTTATAGCTATTTTAGGGGGATATCTGTGTGTGCAGGTGACTATTACTGTGCATAATTATTAGGCAACTTAACAAAAAACAAATATATACCCATTTCAATTATTTATTTTTACCAGTGAAACCAATATAACATCTCAACATTCACAAATATACATTTCTGACATTCAAAAACAAAACAAAAACAAATCAGTGACCAATATAGCCACCTTTCTTTGCAAGGACACTCAAAAGCCTGCCATCCATGGATTTTGTCAGTGTTTTGATCTGTTCACCATCAACATTGCGTGCAGCAGCAACCACCGCCTCCCAGACACTGTTCAGAGAGGTGTACTGTTTTCCCTCCTTGTAAATCTCACATTTGATGATGGACCACAGGTTCTCAATGGGGTTCAGATCAGGTGAACAAGGAGGCCATGTCATTAGATTTTCTTCTTTTATACCCTTTCTTGCCAGCCACGCTGTGGAGTACTTGGACGCGTGTGATGGAGCATTGTCCTGCATGAAAATCATGTTTTTCTTGAAGGATGCAGACTTCTTCCTGTACCGCTGCTTGAAGAAGGTGTCTTCCAGAAACTGGCAGTAGGACTGGGAGTTGAGCTTGACTCCATCCTCAACCCAAAAAGGCCCCACAAGCTCATCTTTGATGATACCAGCCCAAACCAGTACTCCACCTCCACCTTGCTGGCGTCTGAGTCGGACTGGAGCTCTCTGCCCTTTACCAATCCAGCCACGGGTCCATCCATCTGGCCCATCAAGACTCACTCTCATTTCATCAGTCCATAAAACCTTGAGATATTTCTTGGCCCAGTCTTGACGTTTCAGCTTGTGTGTCTTGTTCAGTGGTGGTCGTCTTTCAGCCTTTCTTACCTTGGCCATGTCTCTGAGTATTGCATACCTTGTGCTTTTGGGCACTCCAGTGATGTTGCAGCTCTGAAATATGGCCAAACTGGTGGCAAGTGGCATCTTGGCAGCTGCACGCTTGACTTTTCTCAGTTCATGGGCAGTTATTTGCGCCTTGGTTTTTCCACACGCTTCTTGCGACCCTGTTGACTATTTTGAATGAAATGCTTGATTGTTTGATGATCACGCTTCAGAAGCTTTGCAATTTTAAGAGTGCTGCATCCCTCTGCAAGATATCTCACTATTTTTGACTTTTCTGAGCCTGTCAAGTCCTTCTTTTGACCCATTTTGCCAAAGGAAAGGAAGTTGCCTAATAATTATGCACACCTGATATAGGGTGTTGATGTCATTAGACCACACCCCTTCTCATTACAGAGATGCACATCACCTAATATGCTTAATTGTTAGTAGGCTTTCAAGCCTATACAGCTTGGAGTAAGACAACATGCATAAAGACGATGATGTGGTCAAAATACTAATTTGCCTAATAATTCTGCACTCTCTGTATTAAGTATAATAACCCTATCTAACTCTAACATCCCTAACTAAATTCTTATTAAAATAAATCTAATTAATATTAATATTATTAATTAAAATATTCCTGCGGGGTCCGGGAGCGGAGGTTTAGGGGTTAAGTACTTTATTAGGGATTGTGGCAGGGGATCGCGGTTGACAGGTAGATAGACATTGCGCATGTGTTAGGTGTTAGGTTCTATTTTGCAGCTAGTTTAGGGAGTTACGGGGCTCCAATAGACAGCGTAAGGCTTACTATGGCTGCATTTTGTGGCGAGGTTAAAATGGAGTAAGATTTCTCCATTTTCGCCACGTAAGTCCTTACGCTGTATATTGGATACCAAATTGCGCGGGTTTGGTATACCGGTCTATGGCCCAAAAAACTAAGGGGCGAAGGCAGAAATATACGAGCGTAACTTCTAGGTTACGCCGTATATAGGATACCAAACCCGCGCAAAATTTGGCGTCGCCGACTTTTGCGGGCGACGCTGCATATCGGATCGGGCCCATGATCTATTGTATATTGAGAAGACTGCATTAAAAAAAGTTTTGTCTGTTAAATATTTCATAAAGAAATAGATGCACTAACCTCTTGGTTTTACTGAATGTTTTATGTTATTTAATTAAATAAAATCTTTACACATTTTGAAGCATTATTAATTGTAACACAATTTTGCATTGCGTTTTAATTATGTTTAGTTTTACCTATGTCACAAAATAATGTTTGTTTCAAGTTATTGATTTGTGGTTATTACTTGTTTATATTTACACTTTTAAACAACTTTTCATTTTACTTCAATTATCTAATTTGCTTTGTTTTTCTGGTATCCTTTGTTGAAAAGAATACCAAGTTAGGCTCAGAAGCTGGGAGCTAGCTGCTTATTGGTAGCTGCACATATATGCCTCTTGTCGTTGGCTTAACAATGTGTTCAGCTAGCTCCCAGTAGTGCATTGATGCTTCTTCAATAAAGGATACCAAAAGAATGAAGCAAAATTAATAAACAAAGTAAACTGGAAAGTTGTTTAAAATTGTAAAATTGTATTCTGAATCATGAAAAGTTTTGGGTCCCTTTATTGTTTTTTTAATGTTTGTTAATACTGTCTAAAAACATTTCATACAGAAATAGATGCATTACCGTATTGATTTTACTGAATGTTTCATGTTATTTAATTAAACTAAATCTTTATAAGGTGTACACATTTTAAACTATGATGATATGTAATACAATGTTTGTTTAGTTTTATCTATATCACACCTTAGTGTTTTATTCAAGTTAGTGATATGAATGTGGTCATTACTTGTATATAATTATTTAAGGATTGTAAATGATATCATTTAAGTAACACAACTAACATTTTATAACCATTTAGAATATGCATATGTTTTCATTATATTTATAATTTCAAAGGCACTCTAAGGGAACGATTCATCAAGCTCGGTATGGAGTTCTCTTAAGACAGCTGCTCCTTAACTCATCCGCCACATCTGAGGCGGCGGACAGCAAACCGTCCAATCGTATACGATTGGGTTGATTGACACCCCCTGCTAGCGGCCAATCTGCAGGGGGTGGAATTAATTGCTTGTGCTGTCAGCATTTATTGATGTGCGGCGGACATTATCCACTACAGTTGATCATGTCCGTCCGCAGGATAATAAATCGGCCCCTTAGTGTCAATATACCATGAGATAATACAAGTAGATAGATTTGGAAACAAACAAGACAGAATGGCAAAAAATAACTTCTAATCACAACAACAATATTAATGGACTATACAAAAGCGATTAAGTCTTGCATAGTCTCAAATTTGGGGAAAATGGACAGTTTGCACTTATAACCTGCCAAGTTTTTAACCAGCTGGTAAAATGTAATGCAAAACTACTTAAAGGACCAGTCAACACAGTAGATTTGCATAATCAACAATTGCAAGATAACAAGACAATGCAATAGCACTTAGTCTGAACTTTAAATGAGTAGTAGATTTTTTTTTCTGACAATTTTATGTCAAAGTTATGTCTTTCTCCACTCCCCCTGTACCATGTGACAGCCATCAGCCAATGACAAATGCATACACGTACCATGTGACAGCCATCAGCCATTCACAAATGCATACACACTTATTCTTGCACATGCTCAGAGTAGCTGGTGACTCAAAAATTTTAAATATAAAAATACTGTGCACATTTAGTTAATGGAAGTAAATTGGAAAGTTGTTTAAAATGGCATGCTCTATGTGAATAATGAAAGTTTAATTTTGATTGAGTGTCCCTTTAACCTGGGTGTGAAAAAGGAAAATGATGCAGGATTTTGAGAGTCGATATTATTAGTGTCCTATAACCGCATTTTGGTAACAATATAATGAGACCTAAGTGAACACTCACAGAGAGAAAAGAAAGCTCTGTTTATCATACAGTGCCTGTTTTTACTGCCAGACCACAGATTAGTATTATACAAATTGCCTGTTTTCACTGACAGTCTTCAGTATCAAGGCACATTGGAAAACTGGAAACAGACATTCCAATTTTATCTTTTTATATCAAATATACTATACTCTCTTCAGGTGTGAGTCTATATTATAGAATTAAAGTCCACTATGATGGATTGCCCACACTGCATTTTTTCTTAGCACAGGTGTATTTGTGGTATATGTTATGTAGTGCAGTATGTGTGCTGAGTGTGTGCATAAATGTGTGTTTCCATTGTGGTATATTAAAAAGCTTTTTAAAAAAAAAACAATTTTAGCTGTAGCTTTCCTGTCCATTTTTCTCCAAATAGAACTATGTAGGTAAAATTAATCTAATTGTCTTGTGTATATACGGAACACTAATTTTTTTAAATATGTAGTTGGTCCACATTGGTGGTTTAATAAGTTCTTTGATGGCCTTTGAAAAGCCACCAAAACACTTTGAAGTTCACATTAAATCCTTGATAATGCCCTTAAGACATATATATTTGTGCATTTATCTAATCACGGGCAAAAAAACCTTGCTGACTCTGAGGTTTTGAAATGACTTCAGAAGCTATTCACATGAATTACAAAGGCTTAAAAAAGGAATAGCAAAATCAGCCAAGCTTCCCTATAATGTTTTTGTACACAACTAATAACAAATTGTCATTCATTGGCTGTCATTAACAAATGTTTGCAAGCATTGGTTCTTTTTGGGTACGTGCTTGTTAAATTATAAAAAATATCCAACTTTGTTAGTCTGTAAAAATGTATTTTAGTTTTAGGTGATTTTTCTAATGTACTGTATCCAAGGGACAGTTATCAAGAAATACATCAGTTGATAAATAAATTTGATGTCTATGCACATAAACTTACCTTTCCTGTGTACCATGGAAATGTAAATGTAACAAACTCATAATTTATAATGATGATAATTGGATTCACATATGATCAGCACATAATAGAGGTACAGTAAACTTATGGTTAGGATTAGTCTTTTTACTAAAGATGGGTTAGGGGTAAGATTATTCCTTTGCTTCCCTCTCGTACAGCCAAGGTCTAAGAGCACTCTCCAATATTTCTACAAGCAAACTTTAGCCTAGCCCTAACCTTATAACATTTCAGTTGAGAAATATGCAGTATGGCTCTTTTTTTTAACTGTGACATTTTGAATTGTGACACTTTGCCTCCAAGATTTTCACATTGAATCCAAAATTATTTTTAAAAACCATATTTAGTACTATTCTTAAACAGAGCAAAATTACAGACACTTCTCACTGACACTTTAATAAAATAGTTATAATATTGAACAACAATAGCAATGGCAAAAACTTGACTCAGAGCATATTTCTATGGAGGGTTAATTGTATGCTCCAAGTCTCCAAGTACTTCACTTATAAACCAACAATCAACATGTAGTTTAAAATTACCTAGGGAAATGCACTCTACAAATAAACACAAAGGTATCTAATTAATTACAATTTTCTGGAAAAACATTGCTCAACAGAGTTAAAATAAATGGTAAACAGATTGTTATTTTGGACTCATTATTATTTATTTTGGGTCTCCTTGTATACATACACATATTAGTTTTGATCTTTCTATAATGGTGTGCATTGTATTGTTTTAGAAAACCATAGAAAATATTATTTGTGACACAGTACATTAGTTTCTTAAAAAAGAGTATAAATATGTGAAACGTCTTATAGAACTATATATTATGTAATTCTGATTCTTCTGATTTAGAGCCAGTTTATGAGTGGAGCCCTAATTGCGCTAGAAGTGAACCTTTTGCACGTTGGGTTGCGCTCGTATTATGAGTTGAGCTCTCACGCTAACCTGACATACACAAACAGCTTACTTCTAGCTCAATTTGAATTTCGCTTGCGCGATAACCTATTGCCCCATACAAGTCAATGGAGAAAAAAGTGTGAAAAAAAAATAACACCCTACTCACGCACTAACCTGAACTTAATTCTCATATGTGCTAACCTGATTGCATATTCTCATATCAGCTAACCCGCACGCATGTTCTCAAGTAAGCTAACCCGTCATCAAGAGATCTCTATGTTAAAGCCCTTTGCTTGCCATTTTTTTCTAACACCTGAGACCTCATATCTTTGCGCACTTATAACTTGTGTGTGAAATATTTTTATGTAAAAAATTTTAATAGATGGTGTTATTATGACTGTAAGTGTACTTTGTAAATTATTTTTGATGTGTTTCGTGCAACTTTTTATTTTCGCAAAACAGTTAAAACCACAGCTCTGAAGTCACGGTAATGATTCTAGCATAAATCGTGATTTTGCTCACTTGATTGTGTTTACTTTCAACTCGTAATACGGGCGCAATTTAACCTGTGATCAAACGATAGCAAAAACACAATATCACTTGCGCACAAACGTTTGCGCTCCACTCGAAATCTGGCCCTTACAAAGTTAACGTAGTAAAAGGTCTCAATGTATTTTTTAATGATAAGAACGTCATTTTGCATGTATTCCCATGTAACAATTAAGCTTATAGTTTAAACATAGTGCTTTTCTCTTCAAGCATTGAACAATTTCTGATTTAATGTCATTGTTTTCACTCTTTACTTCAAAGGCTTCATTGTATAGAATGGAAGTTTTTGAAAGAATGTGCCCAAAGTGGAAATAATTTTCTAAAAAATGCTTTTGAGTGCCAATGCTAAACAAATGCCAAACTTAAAGGGACACTGAACCCAAATTTTTTCTTTCGTGATTCAGATAGAGCATGCAATTTTAAGCAACTTTCCAGTTTACTTCTATTATCAAATTTGCTTCATTCTCTTAGCATCATTTTGAAGGAAACAAAGAAAAAACAATGGCACTACTTAAAAATTTGTTAAGACTTCTAATAGCTCAGGATCTCAAAGTAAATTAGTTAATTTTGGTATACATTGAGCGAGGTGATGCTGTGTATATGACAAACTTGAGAAGAGATTAAGGAGGTAAGAGGACCTCCTATGAAAGAATACACATATAGCACTCAGAAGGTAACACATTTATGTGTATATACTAGAATGTGGTCACAAAATATGATCACAACTGAAAATAATAGTTCAATCTCAGAATGAAGAAAAGAGGGTTGGAAAGTATTTGATAAAATGTAACTTTTAATAAGATATGTATGTATTAAAATAAGGGAAACATTCATTAAAAACACTCACACCAATCCACTTGTGCTATGACCTTTGAGTTAGGAATATTGAATTTGGTGTAGCAATAAAGGTGCTGGAATTTAATTGCCTGGAGGGTCAATTAAGATTACGATGAACTGAATTTATCATCTAGAGGAAGTGAATAATATCACTTGAAAGCTGCTACTGTTTTTTTAAATAAATGTGTCAAGAGTGATTGGTGGGGTTCACTTATAACAAGAAAGATCTCCCCTTATTCCATTGCTAGTATCAATGATATTTAGTGATTGGCAGTGACTATCTCCTTAGTAACATATATAAATTAAGGATAAGGAGAAATATCCCTGTGAGCCCAGTGTTGCTAAATCTTAACAAAGGGGTATCATTAAAGGTATAAAATTTGCAATTAAGAACAGTATTACTAATTGTCTACAACATATATTATGCAGGCTTGTTGTGCCTTCTGCTTATATCTATCAGGATAATATAGTTATAGTGATTCTCAATTCTAAAATGATCTCATGAGCGTTGTCTTAGCTTTAATATACACATACCTGTAGGTATGTTAAGTTTGCAATAGCATGTGTGAAATTTGTAGTAAGGAGAGATATCACTGTGAACACAATATTTGTAAATAGTAACAGAAGGATATCATTAAAGATAAAATGTTTCTTAATGTTGACACAATTTGCTGTTTGCAATTGAGGAGAAATATCACTGTCAGCACAGTATTGCTGAATCGTAATAGAGAGATATCAATAAAGATACAATATTTCTCAGGGCTAGCACAATTCAGCTACTTGCAATTGAAGACAGTATTTCTTGTCGTCTACAACATCTATTGTGCCGGCTTGTATTGCCCTCTGCTTATATCTGTCTGGATAATATTGTTTTGTCTAAAGTAATCTCAGAAGTATTGTCTTAGTTTTGACAAACACATTAGTAGGTTAAAGTGAAGGTCAATTTTCATCAATGAGTGCCCGGTTTTTAAAAATATTTTTAAAAACAGGGGCACTTTCATTGATGAAAATTTACATTGCACTGGATTTGAAGAAATACTTACCTTTTACTTCTGCAAAACCAGATCGCCGATCTCAGCCTGAGTTCCTCTGTACTGACGTCAGAAATGACAAAACCGGCTTCCTCCAATCATGGCTTGCACCCCAGAGCGTCCAGTTCGTGATGCCCTGCTGTGATTGGAGGAAGCCAGTTTCGCCATTGCTGTGGTCTACAGCAGGAAGAAGAAGGAGGGGGGTCGTCGATCCGGCTTTGCAGGAGTAAAAGTAAGTATTTCTACAAATCCAATGCAATGTTAATTTTCATCAATGAAAGTGCCCCTGCTTTTAAAAGTATTTTTAAAAACCGGGCACTCATTGATGAAAATTGACCTTCACTTTAAGTTTGCAATAGCATGTATGAGGTTTGTAGTAAGAAGAGATATCACTGTGAACACATTATTTATAAATAGTAACAGAGAGGTATCATTAAAGGGCCACTGTAAGTAAATATTTTCTATGCCTGTTACTAACTACCCCAAATACAATTTTTATCAATAGCATTTCATTAACATATCTCTACCGTATATCAGAAATCTTGTCTGCAAATTTAATTGTTTTCCAAACCCACTCCATGGGTATCCTTTGCTCTGTACCAATCCGCTTACAATACCTAGGTTTCAAAATGGCGCTTTAAACACAAAGTTATTGGTTTAAGTATTTTGAACACGCAGTGCTGAAAATAGTGGGCAGGATAACGTGACATCATCGGCGAATAAAAGATATAACTTTTAGAGCGTTATGAAACTTCGTTTTGGAGAAAATATAGATCAGTAGGTTTTAATTAATGTTTATTAACTTTAATATGTTAGTTGTTTAGCTTAAAAATTATAACAGAAAGTAATCCTTTAAGGATAAAATGTTTCTTAATGTTTGCACAGTTTGCTGTTTGCAGTTAAGAGTAGTTTCTCTAATTGTCTGCAGCGCGTATTTTGCAAGCTTGTTGTGCTTGCTTCATATATAAATCTTAGCACTCTTATTTATTATATAGTTAGATT
The DNA here is from genome assembly GCF_027579735.1 of Bombina bombina. Taxonomy (NCBI): domain Eukaryota; kingdom Metazoa; phylum Chordata; class Amphibia; order Anura; family Bombinatoridae; genus Bombina; species Bombina bombina. Next base: position 322,132,202 of record NC_069504.1, read on the forward strand.
GAGTCACAATCACATCATAATCTCACAATTATTGTGTTGACTTTGATGTACACTTTAATCTGTTACTTAATATATGTAACATGATGTTACTGTTGAGCTGATTATTTTTGCTTGAGGGTAAGGGTCAACTTTATTGAATTATGTGGACAGTATATAACAACACCTCTCTATTTGTGAAACCACAGGTTTTTAATGAATACCAGTACACATGTTTGTAAAATTATCGATCCTGAATGTTTATCACTGCATTCAGATTGAAAAGATATGATATTCAAAGTCGCGCAGTTAAGATTGACTTCCCTTATTTTAACACATACATATCTTATTAAAAGTTACATTTTATCAAATACATTCCAACCCTCTTTTCTTCATTCTGAGATTGAACTATTATTTTTAGTTGTGATCATATTTTGTGATCACATTCTAGTATATACACATACATTTGTTAACTTCTGAGTGCTATATGTGTATTCTTTCATAGGAGGTCCTCTTACCTACTTAATCTCTTAACATCATTTGTTGAAGGAGCAGCAATGCACTATTGGTTTCTAACTAATCACATGGGTAAGCCAATGGTTATTGGTATATATATGCAGCCACCAATCAGCAACTATAATCTAGGTTCTTTGCTATTCCTGAGCTTTCCTAGATAAACATTTCAGAAAAGGATAACAAGCAAATTAAATAATAGAAGAAAATTGGAAAGTTGTTTAAAATTGTATGTTCTGTTTAAATCATGAATGTCTAATTGTGACTTTACTGTCCCTTTAATTGCTGATGTACTACATGGATTCATTAGAAAAATAATTACAGCCAATGATACAAAGCAGTATGGTCATAATCACAGTAAATTTGTTATGTGTCCTAAATATTCTAAAGAAAAAAAATCACAGTGGGCATAATATACTTACTCCAGATCCACAATTATCCCTCTCTAGTTTCCATGTTCTTATGTAGCAGATAAGGATTATACAGAATGTGAGCTTTAGTGAATGAGTCTAAAACAGGAAATGGTGAACCAGAGAAATTGATGAGCCTATTAAGCTAGGGAGACTTCTTTGTGATAGACTGATAAAAAAAAAACTCTGTCTGAATATTTGCATTCAAAAACCCTAAGATAAAATATGTTTATTTTTACTTTGAAACCATTTTAAAATGTAATTTAACTTGAATACATATTAAAATATGCTCTTTTAAATTAACCACCTTCAACATTATGGTACAAAGAGCATATACCAAACTATTATTGCTTTGCAAAGTGTCTTTCATGGGTTTTCATGAAGATCTCCTTTTTAAGACCATTTAACTCCAGAAAAACAATTGTGTGTGTGTTTTTTAATGGATTCACGCCACTTTAAAGGCTATAAAAGGAGGAATAGCTGCTTGCCTTCTAACCCTACTTTGTCATATATTTTCAAGGGACCATCTTCTCCAACATTTTTATTGTTTAAAAATATAGATAACGCCTTTACTACCCATTCCCTAGCTTTGCACAACCAACATCGTTATTTTAATATACTTTATTATCTTTAAACCTCTAAATATCTGCCTGTTTCTAAGCCCCTGCAGGCTGCCTTTATCTCAGGGCATTTTTATAGCTTTTCACAGCAAGACCCTGCTCGTTCATGTGTGCCATATAAAAAACATAGTGCACACTCCCGTGGAGTTATTCATGAGTCAGCTCTAATTAGCTAAAATGCATGTCTATAAATAGCACTGCAATAATGGGACAGTCTGCAGAGACTTAGATAAAAGATAATCACAGAGGTAAAAAATATATTAATGTAACTGTGTTGGTTGTGCAAAACTGGGGAATGGGTAATAAAGGGATTACATATCTTTTTAAACAATACATTTTTTTTAGTAGACTGTCCCTTTAAAGTGATGGTAAATCCTAGTGTTTCAAAAACGCTAAGATACCTTAATTTATGATTTATTTATTTTTTAAAAGTGTGAAAAAAGTACCTTTCCTCTACTGCGGCTTTGCTGCTAAACTAGGTGCCTGTGGATGCCCATGGCAAAGTTATTTGTTTTCAATGAGGTGGCGTTTACACCTCTTAGCCAATAGCCGTGCTGGCCTATGGCACAGTGCCGTACGGCTTGCACTGTTATTGGCTAAGATGTGGAGATGTCATCTAATTGAAAAAAATTAACTTTGCCGTGGGCAACCGGAGGCGCTTAGTTTAGCAGTAAAGCCGTGGCAGAAGAAAGGTACTTTTTACGCACTTTTTAAAATAATGAATCAAAGAAGCCTGTATTTAAAGCGATGGTAAATCCTAGCATTTTGTAAATGCTAGGATTTACCATCACTTTAAACATTATACCCCTACCCCAATGCCTCAACCCTTTTTAACCCTCAGTTTCCCATTTATTATATAAGCATTATACTCCTTCCCCAATGCCGCAACTTTTTTTTTTTTTTTTTATATTTTTTAATTTGAGGTTCATTTAAAGGTATACAACATTGCATAAATAAAATTCTTATGTCACATGAGATAAGATATCAGTGTTACAAGAAGTTCTGACAATGAAAATTAGATTATAGAAAAACACAGAGCTAATAATATATAAACCATGTGAACATTATATTACTGGAGTGTCTGTCACCTAGGGATCTTCTAAATAGTACAGTAGGGCTCTCTTGGACCCTCTAGCATACACAACATTCTGACCTAGGAGACCCCCTATGAATCTCAAATGATAAACCTCATTTTTATAACACTTTATGTCTTGCATATCAAATAAACTTGGATATTTTTCTTGTAGCTTAATAGGCCACTATTAGACCTAACTAAAATATCAACTCAGGGTGGGAGAGAAAGCCACAACTCTTTTTAACCCTCTGTTCCCCATTTATTAACCATTAATTAAACCTTATTTACTTTATTTCTTTAGCATTTTCAGGTTTTTTATAAAGCACACAACAAGGATCAATAGAAAAAGGTTTTTAAAAATATTAAAATGTTAAAAGAGAAAGTGGTATTTTTTTGGTAGATATTACTTGTAATACATGTCATGTCATATGAGCAGCTACTAGTGCTTTGTGCTTTTTTTGTTGTGCACACATACAAATGCTCTGGTTAGATATGTTAACCAACAAGCAATTAACCAATGTATGGATTTTTCTAGTTGGATTCAGCAGATATTATTTGGGCGTTGTTCACAATCTTTTGTTTAATAACCATGTTTGACTGATCAGAATCCAAATTCTAAAAACCAAATGGACTTGATAAACCCAGAACAAAACTTTTTAAATTTTGAACAAATACACCAGAAGGTTTGAGAATGTAACATTGGTTTTAGACATGGGTAAAACACAATAAATCCCCCCCCCCCCACATATTAGATAATGTTACTAAGCAATGTCACAAACAGGTGCGAGTGCTATCTGCTCAGTTATTTCATGTTAAAAAAATAATTATCACTTATACATTAAATAAAACAGTAAAATCAATAATCCAATAAATACACATGCCCACTATACTGATAATCCCTCTACACACCAAGCTCTATAGTTTGAGCACGACACTACACACTATAAAAGGGTCCATCAACATACAGACCCTTCAATCTGTGATGTAATCAATGAACTCTCAAATTGGAAACTTCTTTTAAATTACATGTTCTATTTAAATCATGAAAGACAAAAATTGTGGTTCCTGAACCGTTAATGATTCTAGTAGCAAAGAAAGCAAACTCAGAAACTTTGTTTTCAAATAATGTATTACTTTAAAAAAATGCTGTAACTAAATACTATCATTACTCAAATAAATCAGACATATTTTGAGTGAAAATTCTTAACTGCTTTGAAAGCTAATCTTGCCATATCCAATTATTCTTATATTATGTTGGGTAGATACCATTATTATTTGTAACCTGATATTCCAGGATCTACATATGAGAAATTGTAGCTATTTGTATTGGCATGTTCAATGAAAGATCAATCAGAGGAATGTTTAGGAAATATAACTGTTCATCAAGAAATGTTTTCTAAAGACATTTGGAATTAGATATTTTAAAAATATTAGAATTTTATGTAATTTTAAATTATTTATTTTTTTGGGAAAAAATATGTGTTATTAAGTTATATGTTGTGAGCTCTATATGGAATAGTGCCCTTTTTAAAAGGGACATTAAACATTAGGTAAATGCTAGACACATAATGATGTATTCAAAACAAATAATAAACTGAGATAACAATCAGATGTATCTTTTAATATTATATTAGTTTATATATTGAATAAATAAATAACGTTTTTAAAACTAATTGGGGACCCTATGTTCTAATGTAGGTTTCCCTGTGTTTAAAAGCTTATCTTTTTTTTCTGCTGAGGTCAGTTAGTGGCAGTTATAGGTGAATTACTAAAGTAACAATCTCAAGTTACACAAGTTACAAGTGTTCAGTGTCCTTTAAAAGGACCACTGTAAAATTGCATAATCAACAAATGCATAATAAAAAAGACGATGCAAAAGCACTTAGTTTGAATTTCAAATGAGCAGTAGATTATATTTCTGACAAATTTCAAAGTTGGTTAAATTTTTCTTCCCACTACCTCATGTGACAGCCTTCAGCCAATAACAAAATGCAGATACATATATTCTGTAAATTCTTGCACTGCTAAGTAGGAGCTGGTACCACAGGAAGTGTGCATATAAAAATATTATGCACATTACATAATGGAAGTTAAATGGAACATTGCCTAAAATTGTATGTTTTATCTGAATCATAAAAAACTTCATTTTGACTTTACTGTTCCTTTAACCCCTTGTACGTCGCTGGTCTTTCTATGGGTCTTTTTCAAAAGCGTACCTGCAGGAGGGAGGGGGGTATGATAGCCCAGATAATCCCTTAGCGAGCAGCAAAGTGCAAGGTATGTTGTGGTCATTAAGGGGTTAATTGTTGTAGGATTTCCCCTTGTGATCAATAATTTATAGCTAACAGCAGTATTTATTTGCTTCATTGCTTGCAAGTTTGTACCTATATTACTATATAACTGTTAATAATTCACAAAGAAAGGGAAAAAAGGCATCTTTGATAGGTATGTTCTATTGTACATTTTTTTTTTGTCAGTATGATACATTTAACATAGTATCAGGGGTCAAGTCGAGCGGGAAAGCATGGCAATGGAGTTCCTACACTATTTTTGCAGGAGGAACTAAGCTCCCCCTGGACAGTAAACAGAAATGCTTTAGTAAACACTGGTGCTGTTGGTGGGAGGAGCTGGAGCACAGTCTGGTTAGAAGGATAGTGAGATCCTCTACTAATGGGCAGTAACAATACACTAATTCTAATACTGTCAGTGGTCCTGTGTAATCACCTTGCAATGCGTGTAACACATGGTGCTTACATTTCTATGTGGCTTGCTCTAGGGTTATTTAGCTCCCCTCAGCAGATATAGGACTATTGCACCTTATGTGGGTGAAACTCTGTGACATAGGAGGATTCTAAAGCAACCATTCAACCCTTCATTGGATTTAATTTGCTTTCATCAACCAAAGTGTATAGATTGTATACATATAAATACAGTGTGTGTGTGTGTGTATATATTTATAAAAAAACAATATGAATTGTTAGGGAGGCTGGAAGTCTTAGTGAGTTCCCATGCTTTTTTGTAGGACTTGACCCCTATAGTATAATGTGTAAAATAGATGCTTGTTAAACTTCTACATAACAATAAATAATAGAATTAAAGTTCCAATTCAATAAATAAAACACATAAGTAAAGAATAAACAAAACACTTAAACAAAGGTAATTTAGAAGAAAGAATATAAAAGTTTGGGTTTTTGGAGGGGGGGTTACTTGTAAAACTACATAAATCTAGACAGTTTATTCCTGCATGTTTAATAGTTAAGCTTTACGGGAATTTATCACTCTTATAGACAAACTTCTACTCTTAATTTTTCAAGACTCATTATCCTCAGGCATAGTACCGCAGGATTGGCGTAAAGCTGATGTGGTGCCACTCTTCAAAAAGGGAAGCAGTGCTGATCCAGGAAGCTATAGACCAGTTAGTCTGACATCAATAGTGGGGAAGATACTTGAAGGGATTATAAAGGATTATATTGATTGAGTATATTTATGTAAACAAGATTATGAGTTCAAATCAGCATGGTTTCATGAGAAATAGATAATGTCAAACTAATCTAAGTAGATTCTATGAGGAAGTAAGTAAAAATATAGATAAAGGGGAATCAGTTGATGTGATATACTTAGATTTTGCAAAGGCAATCGATACAGTGCCACATGAGAGATTAATGTAAAAAAATTAAGGAACTGGGAATAGCTGAAAATGTTAGCTGATGGATAAATAACTAGATAAAAGATAGGGAGCAACGAGTAGTAGTAAATGGATCATACTCAGATTGGACAAAGGTAATCAGTGGAGTCCCACAGGGATCAGTACTGGGCCCTGTTCTTTTTAATATTTTTATTAATGACTTGGAGCAAGGATTAAATAGCAACATCTCTATTTTTGCAGATGATAAAAAGTTATGTAAGGTCATTAGGTCAGAGCAGGATGAGCTTTCGTTACAAGGGTATCTGCAAAAATTACAAGTATGGGCAGATAAATGGAAAATTATATTTAATACGGGAAAATGCAAGGTTCTACATTTTGGAAGTAAAAAAAAGGAGGCAACGTATTATTTGAATGGGACAAGACTTAGCCAAACAGAGGAGGAAAAGGATTTGGGAGTAGTAATAGATACTAAGCTAAAGATGGGTGCACAATGCAGGGCAGTGGCTTCTAATGCTAATAAGATACTAGCATGTATTAAAAGAGGCATTAATTCAAGGGAGAAAAGCATAATTCTGTCCCTATATAAATCCCTGGTAAGACCTCACCTTGAGTATGGAGTGTTGTTCTGGGGACCGATCTCAAAAAAGACATTGCAGACCTAGAAAAAGTTAAGAGAAGGGCCACAAAGCTAATAAGGGGAAGGGGAAATGTAAGCTATGAGGAGAGGTTAGCCAAAATGGGTCTGTTTTCTCTAAAAAAAAGGCGCTTGAGAGGTGACATGATTACTTTATATAAATATATTCAAGGCCCATATACAGAGATGGAAGAAGCTCTGTTTATTCCAAGAAAAATTATTTGTGACAAGAGGTCACAATTTAGGGCTGGATGAAAAGAGATTTTGGGGGGTAGTTATCAACGTGTCAACTTTTCTTACTTCGCCGGCCCAATACGCCCGCCTAAGCTCGCCTACCATCGCCGCCGCGGACCTGAAAAAATTTGCCTAAGCTATCAATAAATCTGTCAAAAAGCCACGCACCAATTACGGGGCAATGAGCAGCGGACTGTGAGATTTATCGCTCATCCGATCTCGCTGCTCTTCGGCTTTTTTACAGCTTTATTGCTAGCCTGTCACTAAGCACTAACAGTTATCTACACTGTTCTACCCCCTATACCGGTGCCCCCGGAGCCCCCCGTAACTCAATAAAGTTACTAACCCCTAAACCGCCACTCCTAGACTCCACCGCAACTCTTATAAATGTATTAACCCCTAACCCGCCGCTCACGTACACCGCCGCAAGCTACATTATACCTAGTAACCCCTATCCTGTCCCCCCTATACCGTCGCCCTCTATAATAAAGTTATTAACCCCTATCCTGCTGATCCCGCACCTCGCCGCTACTAAATAAATAGTTTAACCCCTAAACCGCCGCTCCCGGACCCTGCCGCAACCTATATTAAATTTATTAACCCCTAATCTGCCCCCCCTACACCGTCGCCATCTATAATACATTTATTAACCCCTATCCTGCCCCCCACTACACCGCCGCCACTGTAAGAAATGTATTAACCCCTAAACCTAAGTCTAACACTAACCCTAACACCCCCCTAACTTAAATATTAATTTAATAAATCTAAATAATATTTCTATTATCAACTAAATTAATCCTATTTAAAACTAAATACTTACCTATAAAATAAACCCTAATATAGCTACAATATAAATAATAATTATATTGTAGCTATCTTAGGATTTATTTTTATTTTACAGGCAACTTTCAATTTATTTTAACTAGGTACAATAGCTATTAAATAGTTATTAACTATTTAATAGCTTACCTAGCTAAAATAAAGAGAAATTTACCTGTAAAATAAAAACTAACCTAAGTTACAATTACACCTAACACTACACTATACTTTAATAAATTATTCCTATTTAAAACTAAATACTTACCTGTAAAATAAACCCTAAGATAGCTACAATATAATTAATTATTACATTGTAGCTATTGTAGGATTTATATTTATTTTACAGGTAACTTTGTATTTATTTTAGCTAGTTAGAATAGTTATTAAATAGTTATTAACAATTTAATAACTACCTAGCTAAAAGAAATACAACATTACCTGTAAAATAAATCCTAACCTAAGTTACAATTAAACCTAACACTACACTATCATTAAATAAATTAAATAAATTAAATACAAATAACTACAATTAAATACAATTACATAAATTAACTAAAGTACAAAAAATAAAAAAAGCTAAGTTACAAAAAATAAAAAAATAGGTTACAAACATTTAAAAAATATTACAACAATTTTAAGCTAATTACACCTAATCTAAGCCCCCTAATAAAATAACAAAGCCCCCAAAATAAAAAAATTCCATACCCTATTCTACATTAAAAAAGTTCAAAACTCTTTTACCTTACCAGCCCTTAAAAGGGCCTTTTGAGGGGCATGCCTCCAAGAAAACTGCTCTTTTGCCTGCAAAAGAAAAATACAACCCCCCCCAACATTAAAACCCACCACCCACATACCCCTAATCTCACCCAAACCCCCCTTAAAATAACCTAACACTAATTCCCTGAAGATTATCCTACCTTTAGTCGTCTTCTCTCAGCCGAGCCACCGATGGAACTGAAGAGGAGATCCGGAGCGGCAGAAGTGATCCTCCAAGGGGCGCTGAAGAAATCTTCCATCCGATGAAGTGATCCTCCAGGCGGCGCTGAAGAAGTCTTCCATCCGGGCGATGTCATCTTCCAAGCGGCACTGAAGAAGTCTTCTATCCGGGCGATGTCATCTTCCAAGCGGGGTCTTCAATCTTTAATCTTCAATCTTCATCCCGCCGACGTGGAACACCCTTCTTTCCCGACGGACTACCGACGAATGAAGGCTCCTTTAAGGGACGTCATCCAAGATGGCGTCCCTTCAATTCCGATTGGCTGATAGGATTCTATCAGCCAATCGGAATTAAGGTAGGAAAAATTTGATTGGCTAATTGAATCAGCCAATCAGATTGAGCTCACATTCTATTGGCTGATCAGATCAGCCAATAGGATGCGAGCTCAATCTGATTGGCTGATTGGATCAGCCAATCAGATTTTTCCTACCATAATTCCGATTGGCTGATAGAATCCTATCAGCCAATTGGAATTGAAGGGACGCCATCTTTGATGACGTCCCTTAAAGGAGCCTTCATTCGTCGGTAGTCCGTCGGGAAAGAAGGATGTTCCGCGTCGGCGGGATGAAGATTTAAGATTGAAGACCCCGCTTGGAAGATGACATCGCCCGGATAGAAGACTTCTTCAGCGCCGCTTGGAAGATGACATCGCCCGGATGGAAGATTTCTTCAGCGCTGCCTGGAGGATCACTTCATCGGATGGAAGATTTCTTCAGCGCCCCTTGGAGGATCACTTCTGCCGCTCCGGATCTCCTCTTCAGTTCCATCGGTGGCTCGGCTGAGTGAAGACAACTAAAGGTAGGATGATCTTCAGGGGATTAGTGTTAGGTTATTTTAAGGGGGGTTTGGGTTAGATTAGGGGTATGTGGGTGGTGGGTTTTAATGTTGGGGGGGGTTGTATTTTTCTTTTGCAGGCAAAAGAGCAGTTTTCTTTGGGGCATGCCCCACAAAAGGCCCTTTTAAGGGCTGGTAAGGTAAAAGAGTTTTGAACTTTTTTAATGTAGAATAGGGTATGGAATTTTTTTATTTTGGGGGCTTTGTTATTTTATTAAGGGGCTTAGATTACACCTGCAAAAAAGCCGCGTTCAGCTCCTAACGCAGCCCCATTGTTTGCTATGGGGAAACACTTCCTACGTCTGCACCTAACACCCTAACATGTACCCCGAGTCTAAGCACCCCTAACCTTACACTTATTAACCCCTAATCTGCCGCCCCCGCTATCGCTGACCCCTGCATATTATTTTTAACCCCAAATCTGCCGCTCCGTAAACCGCCGCTACTTACATTATCCTTATGTACCCCTAATCTGCTGCCCCTAACACCGTCGACCACTATATTATATTTATTAACCCCTAATCTGCCGCCCACAACGTCGCCCCCACCTGCCTACACTTATTAACCCCTAATCTGCCGAGCGGACTGCACCGCTACTATAATAAAGTTATTAACCCCTAATCCGCCTCACTAACCCTATAATAAATAGTATTAACCCCTAATCTGCCCTCCCTAACATCGCCGACACCTAACTTCAATTATTAACCCCTAATCTGCCGAGCGGACCTCACCGCTATTCTAATAAATGTATTAACCCCTAAAGCTAAGTCTAACCCTAACACTAACACCCCCCTAAATGAAATATAATTTTAATCTAACGAAATTAATTAACTCTTATTAAATAAATTATTCCTATTTAAAGCTAAATACTTACCTGTAAAATAAATCCTAATATAGCTACAATATAAATTATAATTACATTGTAGCTATTTTAGGATTAATATTTATTTTACAGGCAACTTTGTAATTTTTTAACCAGGTACAATAGCTATTAAATAGTTACGAACTATTTAATAGTTACCTAGTTAAAATATTTACAAAATTACCTGTAAAATAAATCCTAACCTAAGTTACTATTAAACCTAACACTACACTATCATTAAATTAATTAAATAAAATACCTACAATTACCTACAATTAAACCTAACACTACACTATCAATACATTAATTAAATACAATATCTACAAATAACTACAATGAAATAAACTAACTAAAGTACAAAAAATAAAAAGAACTAAGTTACAAAAAATAAAAAAATATTTACAAACATAAGAAAAATATTACAACAATTTTAAACTAATTACACCTACTCTAAGCCCCCTAATAAAATAACAAAGACCCCCAAAATAAAAAATGTCCTACCCTATTCTAAATTACTAAAGTTAAAAGCTCTTTTACCTTATCAGCCCTGAACAGGGCCCTTTGCGGGGCATGCCTCAAGAAGTTCAGCTCTTTTGCCTGTAAAAAAAAACATACAATACCCCCCCCCCAACATTACAACCCACCACCCACATACCCCAAATCTAACCCAACCCCCCTTAAATAAACCTAACACTAAGCCCCTGAAGATCATCCTACCTTGTCTTCACCTCACCAGGTATCACCGATCCGTCCTGGCTCCAAAATCTTCATCCAACCCAAGCGGGGGCTGGCGATCCATCATCCGGTGGCTGAAGAGGTCCAGAAGAGGCTCCAAAGTCTTCATCCTATCCGGGAAGAAGAGGCGATCTGGACCGGCAACCATCTTGATCCAAGCGGCATCTTCTATCTTCATCCGATGACGACCGGCTCCATCCTGAAGACCTCCACCGCGGACCCATCTTCATCCGGCGACGTCCAACTGAAGAATGACGGTTCCTTTAAGGGAATCAGATTGAGCTTGCATTCTATTGGCTGATCGGAACAGCCAATAGAATGCAAGCTCAATCTGATTGGCTGATTGGATCAGCCAATCGGATTGAACTTGATTCTGATTGGCTGATTCCATCAGCCAATCAGAATATTCCTACCTTAATTCCGATTGGCTGATAGAATCCTATCAGCCAATCGGAATTCGAGGGACGCCATCTTGGATGACGTCCCTTAAAGGAACCGTCATTCTTCAGTTGGACGTCGCCGGATGAAGATGGGTGGAGGTCTTCAGAATGGAGCCGGTCGTCATCGGATGAAGATAGAAGATGCCGCTTGGATCAAGATGGTTGCCGGTCCGGATCGCCTCTTCTTCCCGGATAGGATGAAGACTTTGGAGCCTCTTCTGGACCTCTTCAGCCACCGGATGATGGATCGCCAGCCCCCGCTTGGGTTGGATGAAGATTTTGGAGCCAGGACGGATCGGTGATACCTGGTGAGGTGAAGACAAGGTAGGATGATCTTCAGGGGCTTAGTGTTAGGTTTATTTAAGGGGGGTTTGGGTTAGATTAGGGGTATGTGGGTGGTGGGTTGTAATGTTGGGGGGGTATTGTATGTTTTTTTTTACAGGCAAAAGAACTGAACTTCTTGGGGCATGCCCCGCAAAGGGCCCTGTTCAGGGCTGGTAAGGTAAAAGAGCTTTTAACTTTAGTAATTTAGAATAGGGTAGGGCATTTTTTATTTTGGAGGTCTTTGTTATTTTATTAGGGGGCTTAGAGTAGGAGTAATTAGTTTAAAATTGTTGTAATATTTTTCTTATGTTTGTAAATATTTTTTTATTTTTTGTAACTTAGTTCTTTTTTATCTTTTGTACTTTAGTTAGTTTATTTCATTGCAGTTATTTGTAGATATTGTATTTAATTAATGTATTGATAGTGTAGTGTTAGGTTTAATTGTAGGTAATTGTAGGTATTTTATTTAATTAATTTAATGATAGTATAGTGTTAGGATTAATTGTAACTTAGGTTAGGATTTATTTTACAGGTAATTTTGTAATTATTTTAACTAGGTAACTATTAAATAGTTATTAACTATTTAATAGCTATTGTACCTGGTTAAAATAATTACAAAGTTGCCTGTAAAATAAATATTAATCCTAAAATAGCTACAATGTAATTATAATTTATATTGTAGCTATATTAGGATTTATTTTACAGGTAAGTATTTAGCTTTAAATAGGAATAATTTATTTAATAAGAGTTAATTAATTTTGTTAGATTAAAATTATATTTAACTTAGGGGGGTGTTAGTGTTAGGGTTAGACTTAGCTTTAGGGGTTAATACATTTATTAGAATAGCGGTGAGCTCCTGTCAGCAGATTAGGGGTTAATAATTGAAGTTAGGTGTCGGCGATGTTAGGGAGGGCAGATTAGGGGTTAATACTATTTATTATAGGGTTAGTAAGGTGGATTAGGGGTTAATAACTTTATTATAGTAGCGGTGCGGTCCGCTCGGCAGATTAGGGGTTAATAAGTGTAGGCAGGTGGAGGCGACATTGAGGGGGGCAGATTAGGGGTTGATAAATATAATATAGGGGTCGGCGGTGTTAGGGGCAGCAGATTAGGGGTACATAGCTATAATGTAGGTGGCGGCACTTTGCGGTCGGCAGATTAGGGGTTAATTATTGTAGGTAGCTGGCGGCGACGTTGTGGGGGGCAGGTTAGGGGTTAATAAATATAATACAGGGGTCGGCGGTGTTAGGAGCAGCAGATTAGGGGTACATAAGTATAACGTAGGTGGCGGTCGGCAGATTAGGGGTTAAAAAAATTTAATCGAGTGGCGGCGATGTGGGGGGACCTCGGTTTAGGGGTACATAGGTAGTTTATGGGCGTCAGTGTACTTTAGAGTACAGTAGTTAAGAGCTTTATGAACCGGCGTTAGCCCAAAAAGCTCTTAACTCCTGACTTTTTTCTGCGGCTGGAGTTTTGTCGTTAGAATTCTAACGCTCACTTCAGACACGACTCTAAATACCGGAGTTAGAAAGATCCCATTGAAAAGATAGGATACGCAATTTACGCAAGGGGATCTGCGGTATGGAAAAGTCGCGGCTGAAAAGTGAGCGTTAGACCCTTTTTTGACTGACTCCAAATACCGGAGGTAGCCTAAAACCAGCGTTAGGAGCCTCTAACGCTGGTTTTCACGGCTACCGCCAAACTCCAAATCTAGGCCTTAGGTTTTATTTTACAGGTAAGTATTTAGTTTTAAATAGGATTAATTTATTAAAGTATAGTGTAGTGTTAGGTGTAATTGTAACTTAGGTTAGTTTTTATTTTACAGGTAAATTTCTCTTTATTTTAGCTAGGTAGCTATTAAATAGTTAATAACTATTTAATAGCTATTGTACCTAGTGAAAATAAATTGAAAGTTGCCTGTAAAATAAAAATAAATCCTAAGATAGCTACAATATAATTATTATTTATATTGTAGCTATATTAGGGTTTATTTTATAAGTATTTAGTTTTAAATAGGATTAATTTAGTTAATAATAGAAATATTATTTAGATTTATTAAATTAATATTTAAGTTAGGGGGGTGTTAGGGTTAGTGTTAGACTTAGGTTTAGGGGTTAATACATTTCTTACAGTGGCGGCGGTGTAGTGGGGGGCAGGAGAGGGGTTAATAAATGTATTATAGGTGGCGACGGTGTAGGGGGGGCAGATTAGGGGTTAATAAATTTAATATAGGTTGCGACGGGGTCCGGGAGTGGCGGTTTAGGGGTTAATACATTTATTATAGTTGCGGTGGGTTCCGGGAGCGGCGGTTTAGGGGTTAATATGTATAGAGTATCTTGCGGTGGGCTCCGGGAGTGGTGGTTTAGGGGGTAATAACTTTATTTAGTTGCGGCGGTGTAGGGGGGGGCAGAATAGGGGTGTTTAGACTCGGGGTACATGTTAGGGTGTTAGGTGTAGACAGCTCCCATAGGAATCAATGGGATGTCGGGCAGCAGTGAACTTGTACTTTCGCTATGGTCTGACTCCCATTGATTCCTATGGGATCCGCCGCCTCCAGGGTGGCGGATTGAAAACCTGGTACGCTGGGCCGGAAAAGTGCCGAGCGTACCTGCTAGTTTTTTGATAACTAGAAAAAGTAGTCAGATTGTGCCAAACTTGTGTGCGGAACATCTGGAGTGACGTAAGAATCGATCTGTGTCGGACTGAGTCCGGCGGATCGAAGTTTACGTCACAAAATTCTACTTTTGCCGGTCTCTAGCCTTTGATAACTAAGGCGAATCAGCCTTGCCACAAATACGCTGTGGAATTCCAGCGTATTTGAGGTTGACGGCTTGATAACTAGAGGCCTTAATCTCTTGCAACGGAAGGTAGTGAATGCCAATAACATAGATACATTTAAAAATTATTTGGATACATTTCTGGCTAGTAACATAATTCATGGATATGATTGCTTGTGTTAAATGGGTCATTTTTTAATGGGATTAATTTAACGTTAACTGGAACATTTTGTAAGTATATTAGATTTATATAGGTTGAACTCGATAGACTTCGGTCTTTTTTCAACCTCATCTACTATGTTACTATGTTACTTTAATGTAAATTTTAATTATCTCAACATACATCTACAGTAATTTTCCTCTGTCAAACGTATTGGTTTACAGCTGTTTTTATTTTGTACTCTCTTCTTACATATAGGAGAAACCAAGGGGTCAATGTTTGGAAATAATTAAACACTTGACCAGTTTTACTTGCATATGTAATTGGTATCAACAAACACTGCATTATAAGACATATTTGTAATGTTTCTACTCTTTCTAACCTCGGATTAGAATAACCAAACTGGCTAACATTTGGTATATCTGTTTTGGCAAAAACTACAGATCTTTGAAGAATTGTAAAAATGGTTAGCTTCACATGGCGAAATATAAAGGTATCATAATTAGATCACAAATGGTTAAAACTTGTTTACAAATAAAAGAGTTAAAAATTAAACAAGCAATGCACGTCACACATTGTTTTAATGTCATTACACTTGTTGGTTAACACTCCATGTAGGTTTATTCAATGGGAAGATTTACAACTAAGAGAAATGTTGTCAATTCACATATTTGAGATCAATGGGATTTTCAATACAATGCTTCATATACCTCATTACCAAGGGGACTCAACTAGTACTTCACTTCTTGTTGCGTATCCATGAATAAAAAAAGGGACAACACACTTACATTTCTAATGATTAATGCCAAATTTCTTAATAGCCAGATGAAAAGAAACATTGCACTAAAAGATGTTAAATCTAAAAGGAGTTATATAGTTTACATACAAGAAACACAATTTTTTCAAAGGTAGGGAACCCAAAACGTTTCATATAAATTTGGCACATGTTACTACGCATCTAACTCCAAGAAATCAAATGGAATAGGAATCATTATTAAAAAAAGTATTCCTTTTGTACCACAGAACATAATTAGACATACAGAGGGGAGATACCTGATAATCACAGGCCTACTATATAACATCCCAACTACCTTAGCATGTGTATATGCCCCAAATAAAAAGCAAGATCCGTTCTTTCACAATTTTTGCAATGTACTCCTAGAACATCAAAAAAAGGAATAGTCTTAGAAATAGAGCCTACCAAAGATAACTCAAATGGAACCTCTTTGGTGCTGCATAATGTTATATCCAAAGTGAAAAAAGATCTTAAAGATCCTTATTATATGACGCATGGAGAATACTTAATGGAAATAATGAGGATTACACGTTCTATTCCCCACCCCACAAACATTACTCTAAGATAGATCACATTATGTTAGATATACACAGTTTACCACTGGCTACTAAATCAGAAATCCACCCTTGTACATGGTCAGACCACTCAGCAGGTAATTGCGTACTCAAAAGGCCTAATATGCCACTCACAAAATACATATGGCGGTTAGATAATGCTATATTAGAAGACCCCCATACACATTCAAAAAATAGAACAAAATCTTATACAATACTTCGATCTTAATGAAGGATCGGTTGCAGATAATAGAATACTATGAGAGGCACACAAAGGGGTAATTAGAGGAGACCCCATGAAAATCAAAGCATACATATTAAAACAAAAACGAAAGACCCTGCAACTAACATTGGATAAAATAGCAGATATAGAAACAAAACATAAATCTGACCCCCTGAATGACACATAAATCCAAGAGTTAGCAACGCAAAAACAAGCCTTAGCCGCTATTTTAAATAAGGAGCATAAGAGAGAATCTTTAAAACTAAATCAGAGATATTATGACAAAGATGACATAAATTTTTAGCGAGAAAGCTAAGATGGAAAACACACAGAACTTATGTTCTGAAAATGAATGATAATGCACAGACATATTATAATACTCAAGATATTGCAGAATCCTTTTGTAAATATTACGAGGTCCTTTATAACCTATCTTCAGGCACAACTCAGGATGCTAATGCGACATACCACAATAGACAGGAAAAACTACAGAAATACTTAGATAAAATAATAATGCCCAAGTTAGATAAACAACAAAGTGAGGATATTTCGGGGCCAATTACGGTTATGGAGATAAAGTCAATCATTAAAGATTTACCAGTTGGCAAAGCACCAGGACCCAACAGCTTCACAAACACTTACTATAAGAAATTTAAGGATATTCTTGCCCCCAACTATGTACACTTTTTAATGCCATTTCGGATGCTAATCCATTTTCAACTTATTCCCGAGAGGCCCACATAACTCTCCTACCCAAACCGGGTAAATCTTCCACGCAGGTTGAAAATTATAGGCCAATTTCACTCTTGAACAGAGATATCAATTTTTTGCCAAATTGCTAGCCAATTGCTTAACAGAGGTAATGCCAAGCTTGATTCATAAAGATCAAGTCGGTTTCATAAAACCAAGGGAAGCCAGGGATAACACTGTTTGAGCAGTACAAATATTATTACATGCAAAAACATCACATACACCCTTAGTGGTTATATCCACAAATGCTGAAAAAGCATTCAACCACATATGCTGGTCTTTCCTAAAATGCTCACTGCAAAAGCTTGGATTAAGCCAATGGTTCATCTAAAAAATATTCTCACTATATGCGTCCCCAACGGCAAAGATTAGGATCAATGGAACCTTGTCTAACTCATTTCGTATAACAAATGGGACTAGGCAGGGATGCCCCCTCTCTCCCTTATTGTTCACGTGTGTCATAGAATCATTAGCAACACAAATTAGGTCAGAACAATCAATACAAGGTATTGGTATTGGGAATACAGAACACAAAATTCTCCTATATGCAGATGATGTTTTATTAATCACAACAAACCCAGACACAGATATTCTAAAAATAATGTATATATTTGAGGACTTCAGAGGGGTCTCTTATTACAATTTTTAATGCAACATTGCCTCCTGAATCCATACAACGTATTATGATCTCATGTCCCTTTAGGTTACAAACAAAGAACATGAAATAGGCATATTTAGGTATAATTATCTACATCTAAGTAATTATATCATAGCAGACTTATCAAGTTGGAGATATAGACAGATCTCTTGGCTGGGAAAAATACATAGTATAAAGATGAATGTGCTGCTGAGGATATTGTACATATTACAAGCATTACCAATACCTATCACCCCCCTATTCATCCCACAGTTGCAACATCAAATATTCAATTTTATATGGGGCAAAAAACAGGCCAGGATAAATAAAAAAAAATAATGACCCTTCCCACACACTTGGGAGGACTGGTAGTACCAGACTTACAAAAATATAGGGTGGCAATATTCCTACAGAGAATAGTAGATTGATTCCATAACAAAGAAACCAAAATGTAGGTAGAAATAGAACATACTATTTCTAAATCAGATCACCTAGGTGTGCAATTTTGGACCATCATAGGCAAAAAATCATGATGCGAGCTCAATCTGATTGGCTGATTTTATCAGCCAATCGGATTGATCTTGATTCTGATTGGCTGATTCCATCAGCCAATCAGAATATTCCTACCTTAATTCCGATTGGCTGATAGAATCCTATCAGCCAATCGGAATTCGAGGGACGCCATCTTGGATGACGTCCCTTAAAGGAACCGTCATTCGGCTAGTAGGCGTCGGGAAAAGAGGATGTTCCGCGTCGGAGGTCTGCAAGATGGATCCGGAAGAAAGAAGATTGAAGATGCCGTTGATAGAAGACTTCATCCGGATCATGGACCTCTTCAGCTCCCGCTTGGATGAAGTCTTCAGCCGGATCATGGACCTCTTCAGCCCCCCACTTGGGCTTGGATCAGGACATCGGAGGAGCTCTTCAGGACGGATCGGTGAACCTGGTAGGGTGAAGACAAGGTAGGAAGATCTTCAGGGGCTTAGTGTTAGGTTTATTTAAGGGGGGTTTGGGTTAGATTAGGGGTATGTGGGTGATGGGTTATAATGTTGGGGGGGTATTGTATGTTTTTTTTTACAGGCAAAAGAGCTGAATTTCTTGGGGCATGCCCCGCAAAGGGCCCTGTTCAGGGCTGGTAAGGTAAAAGAGCTTTGAAATGTAGTAATTTAGAATAGGGTAGGGCATTTTGTTATTTTGGGGGTCTTTGTTATTTTATTAGGGGGCTTAGAGTAGGTGTAATTAGTTTAAAATTGTTGTAATATTTTTCTTATGTTTGTAAATATTTTTCTATTTTTTGTAACTTAGTTCTTTTTTATTTTTTGTACTTTAGTTAGTTTATTTCATTGTAGTTATTTGTAGGAATTGTATTTAATTTATTTATTGATAGTGTAGTGTTAGGTTTAATTGTAGGTAATTGTAGGTATTTTATTTAATTAATTTAATGATAGTATAGTGTTAGGTTTAATTGTAACTTAGGTTAGGATTTATTTTACAGGTAATTTTGTTATTATTTTAACTAGGTAACTATTAAATAGTTCTTAACTATTTAATAGCTATTGTACCTGGTTAAAATAATTACAAAGTTGCCTGTAAAATATTAATCCTAAAATAGCTACAATGTAATTATAATTTATATTGTAGCTATATTAGGATTTATTTTACAGGTAAGTATTTAGCTTTAAATAGGAATAATTTATTTAATAAGAGTTAATTAATTTCGTTAGATAAAAATTATATTTAACTTAGGCGGGTGTTAGTGTTAGGGTTAGACTTAGCTTTAGGGGTTAATACATTTATTATAGTAGCGGTGAGCTCCGGTCTGCAGATTAGGGGTTAATGTTTGAAGTTAGGTGTCGGCGATGTTAGGGAGGGCAGATTAGGGGTTAATACTATTTATTGTAGGGTTTTTGAGGCGGGAGTGAGGCGGATTAGGGGTTAATAACTTTATTATAGTAGCGGTGAAGTCCGCTCGGCAGATTAGGGGTTAATAAGTGTAGGCAGGTGGAGGCGGCGTTGTGGGGGGCAGATTAGGGGTTAATAAATATAATATAGGGGTCGGCGGTGTTAGGGGCAGCAGATTAGGGGTACATAAGTATAACGTAGGTGGCGGTCGGCAGATTGGGTGTTAAAAAAATTTATTTGAGTGGCGGCGATGTGGGGGGGCCTCAGTTTAGGGGTACATAGGTAGTTTATGGGTGTTAGTGTACTTTAGAGTACAGTAGTTAAGAGCTTTATGAACCGGCGTTAGCCCAGAAAGCTCTTAACTACTGACTTTTTTCCTGCGGCTGGACTTTTGTCGTTAGATGTCTAACGCTCACTTCAGCAACGACTCTAAATACCGGAGTTAGAAAGATCCCATTGAAAAGATAGGATACGCAATTTACGTAAGGGGATCTGCGGTATGGAAAAGTCGCGGCTGAAAAGTGAGCGTTAGACCCTATTTTGAGTGACTCCAAATACCGGAGTTAGCCTAAAACCAGCGTTAGGGGCCTCTAACGCTGGTTTTCACGGCTAACGCCAAACTCCAAATCTAGGCCTATGTAAAGCTGCAAAGTATGCAATAGTTAGGAATTGGAAATCTACAGAAATCTCCACGGTGGCCAATTGGATAGACATCAGTAATAACATACTAAGTTTGGAGGAATATCATTTTCTGAAAACTGAACGTTGCAAAATATATCAAAATATTATGTTTTATTGGAAATCTTAAATTGCTTCAACATTTCAGAAACACTAAATATATAAGTATGTATAATAGACCTAAATTGGATCCCAATTGGATACGATAATATCACAAATGGAGCCTCGATGAATTGATATGTAAAGTCATATGTGTCTCATTGTTCAACCGGAATCAGAGCTGTCATGTACAATTGATTTGTTCTACAACAACCATTGATGCCTTCATTTTGTTTTGTTTTGTCATGTTTATTTAGTTTTGTTTTTTCAAATGTCATTATTTGACTTTATTATTATATACTGGTATTTTTATAATTAAAAAAATATAACGACCAAAGACCTAAACTGTATGAATATACTTATGTGGACATATACTTGCTTATTTGCTGTTGAATTGTATTATACAACCTCATCTGTATTAACTGGTCAATAAAACCCAAATAAATAAAAAATAATGAAGCAAGCATGCAAAAAGTATTGGAGTAATGAGTAAAATGTAGTGTAAAAAATAATAGAAAATAATAAAAAAACCACATAAAAACAGGATTTGTAAAAGGTTTTGGAATGGAAGCAGATTTTTGCCTGAAGAAACAGCTACACACAGCTGAGAAACGCGTTGCAAATTTTATTGTTTTTATTTTATATTTATATATTAAAATCTTTTAGTAGTATCTGCCTTGTATTACTCATCTTTCCTCTATGCAATCTGGGACTTTTGGAATACAACCTTCCTTTCCCCTGGGAGACCATAGGAGATTAGTCAGCTGGTGAATACAAACATCCAACCTGCTAGATTTGCACTTCCCGTTAATGCCTATCCAAAAGTGAGTAATTTACTTGTTTTTTACACACTTTTTTTCGTAACACCATTGATCTGCACCATTGGGTGGTTATTTCTGTGTTTTTTTAACAAGAAACCAACATATTGAGGGTCCTATAAGACAGTCAGCTGGATACTGAGAGGCCCAGCCTGCTAGATTAGCACTTTCATACAGTGCTTTTCATTTTGTTAATAGAAGTAAACTGGAAACTTTTTTAAATTGTATTCTCTATCTGAATCAAGAAATAAAAAAATTGGGTTTTACGTCCCTTTAATCAGATGAAGATAATAAAATTAGAGTGTTATATTTTTATATATTAATGAGTTTCCTGTTACAAGCAATTGAGCAACTTAAATGTATGCCAATAATATCTATGCTGGTCAGTAGGTCAGATGGAATATTCACATGCAAAATATTCTATTTGCATGTTAGTTATTGCTAGAGTTGCCTTGTGGCTGGTACATGGCTGATATAGAAATGGGGTGTGGAATAGCGGAATTTGGAAGACTGGAATGTGAGTTCTACCTAACAGAACATAAAATCACATTTGTTAATAATGTAAAATAATATCAAATTTTATAGTTACACTTACTAATAAATATATCTCTTGACATTCATAGTGGTGACCTGGACAATACGGTTCTAGTAATGAATACTACCTTTTTTCTTTTTGGTGTACACAGAAATGCATCAGATGTCTTTCAGGATTCATTTTGTTTTCTATATATAGCCCCCTTCTTTTCTAGTTGTCCTGTCGTCTTTAGTTTATATACAGTCGAGATAAACTATTTGGAGAGTGAAAGTAGAAAATGGAATTTGCCTAGACACATTTCTATAAAATCTTATTTATACAGATCATATATGCTAAAAAAATATATATAATAGGAATTCATATGTTAACATGTGTGAAGAAATCAGTAAGTTTAAATTGTCTTCTCTCTCACAATCTATACTGTAATGTATAGTGGATTAATCAATCCTGCAACAGTCAAGATTTTGTCACAGAAAAGGGATAACTGATCCTTTCCATTGGATTGTCACAGTTAGAGTTGCAACCTTTCTTGGAAGAAAATACCCGCCATGCTCATTAACATAAGTTTGAATAAATAATTTAACAGCATAACTCAAAAACTAAAGCTGATAGGGCTGATTTTAAATGCTCATTTGTTTATAGATAGTATTCATCACACTCAGAAGAAGTTTCACTTTTATATGGGCTTTATTTCAATATTTATTCTTTATTTTCTACATTGACATGAACCTTAAAAATACCGGCCATGTCGGTAAAATACCGGCTGGTTGGCAAGCCTAGTCACAGTCCAATTCCATAATCACATTCCAACTGTTGGGCAGCTGTTTACAACAAAAATATAATGCAACTATGAAAATGATACATCATGGTTTGTGTTTTTGTCTATATAATTTTATTTATAAAATATTGATTAAAA
This sequence comes from Bombina bombina, assembly GCF_027579735.1. Classification (NCBI taxonomy): domain Eukaryota; kingdom Metazoa; phylum Chordata; class Amphibia; order Anura; family Bombinatoridae; genus Bombina; species Bombina bombina. The sequence continues at coordinate 322,155,166 of NC_069504.1, forward strand.
ATATAAATTATTTGAAGTGCTTACTATTATTTTCTTTTATTATAAAAGCAGACGATAAAGAGGCAATATTCTAACTCAGTTATTTTTAAGAAATAATATCTTATATACATTAACTGGAATAAATAATGAGCCAAATCCATCTTTAAGATATTTTTATGTTATAGGCAGAAAGCTTTAATATTGATTTATTACCTTACTTATTTAACTATGCAATGATTTATTGTGGATTTCCTTAATGTTTTCTAAATCCTATTAAAAGGGTAAACATAAAGTGTTTTTAATCCATAGACTAACCTTTAATCAAAAAGATTACATGAGTTTCATAAAATCCACATATATCATTAACATTCCCTGCATTTCTTCTGTAATGTATGTATGCTAGAGGAGATTTTGTTATCTTTGTATGTTTGCTGATAGGGAAAGTATTCTTTTCTTTTTTTTTCTTTTTTCTTCTTTTTTTGTGTGCTTAAAAACTATATTTTAAATTTCTAAAAAAAATTAAATATTTAAATACCTGAGAAATTATCTTGTGTATATAATCTTTGATCAAAGCTCTACAGAAATATGAAAATGAAAGGATAGTCTGCATTTTTGTGACATGAAAGATTATTTTTACTTCTTGTTTAGATTTCAGTGTTTGTTTGATGTAGATAACATTCAGAGAAAACAAATTTATTTTATCGCTGTAAACTTTGTTTTAAAAACACAGACAGGTTTCTACAAGTCATGCTTTATTGATGGCCTGACTAACACATTTTTAAGGGCAAGTTATCACGTAAGTGCTATGTTTTTGTTTGATTCAGACTTTCTTTTGTGTTTAAGTTAGCTGGCATTTCAGCTAAGCCATCTGCACACTTGTTTTTGTAGTTACTTTCACTTCAAGGTAATACAGCAACCAGTGAATGTTTCTTAACTTACCTGAGATAATATTTTGAATTTGATTATTGGTCAATAAAAGTGTAATACAATCAAATGTTATTAGGGACATGGTTAGATTGGATGGCCCACATAATTTTTAGAAAAGGCCAAATCAGGCACCTAGATTTAGAGATCTGCGTTAGCCGTCAAAAGCAGTGTTAAGGGGTCCTAACGCTGCTTTTTACCGCCCGCTGGCATTTAGAGTCAGGCAGGAAAGGGTCTACCGCTCACTTCCCTACCGCGATTCCAGGCTACCGCAGATCCCCTTACGCTAATTGGGTATCCTATCTTTTCAATGGGATATGCCTAACGCCGGTATTTGGAGTCTTGGGAGAAGTGAGCGGTAGAGTCTCTACCGACAAGACTCCTTCCGGCAAAAAAAGTCAGTGGTTAAGAGCTTTATGGGCTAACGCGTGAATATAAAGCTGATTAGGGGTTAATAAAATTAAACTAGTGTTTGTGATGCGGGAGTGCGGCAGTTTAGGGGTTAATATATTTATTACAGTGACGGTGATGTCCGGTCGGCAGATTAGGGGTTAAAAAATGTATTTAACTGTTTGCGATGTGCGGGGGAGCCTTGGTTTAGGGGTTAATAGGTAGTTTATGGGTGTTAGTGTACTTTTTAGTTAAGAGTTTTTTGTTACAGCGTTAGCCCATAAAACTCTTAACTACTGACTTTTAAATGCGGTAGGAGTCTTGACAGGAGAGGGTCTACCGCTCATTTTTTCCAAGACTCGTAATACCGGCGTTAGGCAAATCCCATGGAAAAGATAGGATACGCAATTGATGTAAGGGGATTTGCGGTATGCTCGAGTCGTGGAAAAAAAGTGAGCGGTACACCTTTACCTGCCAGACTCGTAATACCAGCGGGCATTAAAAAGCAGCGTTGGGACCTCTCAACGCTGCTTTTTAACCCTAACGCAAGACTCGTAATCTAGCCGTTTGTATTTTTTATAGTAGTGTTAGGATTTTTTTTAATGTGTATTTTAGTTTTCTTTAATTGGTAGTTATTTTAAGTTTAGTTTAATAGTTATATTAGTTTAAATGTTAGTTTAAACTTATTTTTTTTTAATTTGACAGGTAAGTTTGTTGGGGAGCGGCGGAATAGGGGTTAATGAATTTTCATAGTGTCGGCGATGTCAGGAGCGGCAGATTAGGGGTTAATAACTTTATGTAGGTGTCGGCGATGTCAGGGGCAGCAGATTTGGGGTGTTTAGACAAGGTTTTTATGTAAGTTTTAATTTAATTTAAGATAGGGCAACAGGTTTAGGGGTTACTAGTTTAAATTAGTTTATTGCAATGTGGGGGGCTTTTGGTTTAGGGGTTAATAGTTTAATTTAGTATATTTTGTTGTGGGGGGCTTGTGGTTTAGGGGTTAATAGGTTTATTATAAGGGCAGCAGTTTAGTGGTTAATAACTTTAGTATAGTGGTGACAATGTCGGGGAGCGGCGGAATAGGGGTTAATAAATTTTATTAGTGGCGGCAATGTCAGGAGCGGCAGATTAGGGGTTAATAAATTTAATATAGTGTTTGCGATGCTGGAGGGCCTCGGTTTAGGGGTTCATAGGTAGTTTATGGGTGTTAGTGTACTTTGTAACAGTTTAGTTATGAGTTTTATGTAACAGTTTTGTAGGGTAAAACTCATAACTACTGCTCTCAGATGGCGGTACGGATCTTGTCGTTATAGGGTGTAACACAAGCTTTTTAGCCTCACCGCAAAACTTGTAACGGGAGCACTATGGAAGTCCCATGAAAAAAACGTAATTTTTACGAGTGCGGAACTGACGTTGCGTTACAGGCTAAAAGGTTTGCTGTATAGCTATACCAACAAGACTTGTAATGGCTGCATTGCTGTTTTAACGCTGAAATTACCATTTTTTCAGTGTTAAAAGATGAACGCACAACTCGTAACCTACCTGAATGATAGCTACAACTAAAGCAGCCTCCTGTAAAAACATGATTTTCATAATGCCAGAACTGTTAGTAAAAATCACAAAATTGAGATTTATAATCAAATATTAAAAATGAAATATATAATAAAATGTAATTTGTTCAGTGCCAGATTGGCCCGCAGGGATAGCGGAACTTTTCCCGGGGTGCCAGTGGGCAGCCGTCACTGTAAGGCCACTTCCTTCATCAGTGATGTCACTTGAAGAAATGCGCTATGCTCCTAACAAGGGTATGGGGGCCTGTTTTCAGCTGTAAAGCAGCCCTAGCCAAGGTAGGGGGGTGAAAGCAAGGCAGGGTGGGGGCTGGGGCCAGGGTACTGGGGCCATTATTCAAACATTTCCAGGTCCGGTTTAATTTCCCAGTCCAGCCCTGCAGTTGTTGTCCTAAAGTGACTATAGAAGTAGTATCTATCCTGCCAAGATACCTATGGCATTCATATGGATACTGAGTATCAAGTATATAGTGTGATGACCGTTAATGTCACACATGCAAATTTGTATTTTCCTTTCAGAATAAACAAAGAGATTACATGAATAGAGCTATCCTGTAACTTTAAGAGGAAATACAAAATATTAATAATAAAACAAACATTCATCTGCATATTACTCAAAGGTCAATCTTTGCTTTGAATATATTATTCTGCATACTAATTGTTTAATGTTTTATGTCCCCTGTACATCCCTTTTCATATTTTTTTTTTTGCAACAATCTACTTTTTTCTCCAAGGTCAGATGAAAAAGCATACCACAAAGGGATATTTTTGTATATGAAAAACTGTTTTTGTTCTTTGACACCACAGCCCATTAACATGGGCTGCTCCTGCAGAGGAACCAAATTATTATTATCACTTACACTTATTTTATCACTTTCTAAAAACACAAATCCTTACTTATCTTAGATCATTCTGCCTAACATTTGTTTAGTGTTTTATGTCTCCTGTCTTAATGCAATAAAGACAGTATTTACCATAAGAACAGTGTGTCTCACAAAGAGACACACTGGTATGAAAAGGCAATGCATACATTATAATAGGGCTAAAAAAATAGATTAAAAATCATATATATTGGCTTCATGATTTCATTTTTAAAGTGCACCTCCTATTCCCTGCTAGCTTTACTCAGAGGCATCTATTTATCAAAGCGTCGACTTTCTTGCATTCGAGCGCACCAATACGCTCGCCTAAGATTGCCTAACATCGCTGCCGCGGACCTGAATACATTCTCCATAATTATCAAAAAAGCTGTCAAAAAGCTGCGTACCAAGTATGGTGCGATGAGCAGCGGACTGTTTTTAACTAACAGTCATCGATCTTGCTGCTCTTCAACTTTTTCCCAGCTTTCTTGTCAATAGGCACCCACACTATACTATACTGTTTACCCCCTATTCCGCTGCACCCAGACACCGCCGCACCTAACTAAAGTTATTAACCCCTAAACCGCCGCTCCTGGAGCCCACCGCAACTCAAATAAATGTATTAACCCCTAAACCACCGCTCCCGGAGCCCACCGCCACGTACATTATACATATTAACCCCTAATCTTCCGCCCCCTATACCGCCGCCACCTACATAAAGTTATTAACCCCTATCCTGCCGCTTCCGGACCCCGCCGCAACTAAATAAAGTGTTTAACCCCTAAACCGCCACTCCCGGAGCCCACCACCACCTACATTAAATTTATTAACCCCTAATCTGCCCCCTCTAAATATATTAAACCCTAACACCCCCTAACTTAAATATAATTTAAATAAATCTAAATAAATTATTCCTATTTAAAACTAAATACTTACCTATAAAATAAACCCTAAGATAGCTACAATATAACTAATAGTTACATTGTAGCTATTTTAGGATTCATTTTTATTATACAGGCAACTTTGTATTTATTTTAACTAGCTACAATAGTTATTAAATAGTTATTAACTATTTAATAATGACCTAGTTAAAATAAATACAAAATTACCTGTAAAAAAAACCCTAACCTAAGTTACAATTACACCTAACACTACACTATAATTAAATTAATTACCTACAATAACTACAATTAACTACAATTAAATAAAATTAAATAAAATTATCTAAAGTACAAAAACAAACAAACACTAAATTACAGAAAATAGTAAAGTAATTACAAGATTTTTAAACTAATTACACCTAATCTAATCCCCCTAACAAAATAAAAAAGCCCCCCAAGATAAAAAAAAAAGCCCTACCCTACACTAAATTACAAATAGCCGTTAAAAGGGCTTTTTGCGGGGCATTGCCCCAAAGTAATCGGCTCTTTTACCTGAAAAAAAAGTACAATACCCCCCCCAACATTAAAACCCACCACCCACACACCCAACCCTACTCAAAAACCCACCCAATCCCCCCTTAAAAAAACCTAACACTAACCCCTTGAAGATCACCCTACCTTGAGACGTCTTCACCCAACCGGGTCGAAATCCTCAACGAAGCCGGGCGAAGTGGTCCTCCAGACGGGCAGAAGTCTTCATCCGAGTTCAATCCTATTGGCTGTTCCAATCAGCCAATAGAATGCGAGCCCAACCCTATTGGCTGATTGGATCAGCCAATAGGATTGAACTTCAATCCTATTGGCTGATTGCATCAACCAATAGGATTTTTCCTACCTTAATTCCGATTGGCTGATAGAATTCTATCAGCTAATCGGAATTGAAGGGACGCCATCTTGGATGATGTCATTTAAAGGAACCTTCATTCTACAGTCGACATTGATGGAAGAGGATGCTCCGTGTCGGATGTCTTGAAGATGGAGCCGCTCCGCGCCGGATGGATGAAGATAGAAGATGCCGTCTGGATGAAGACTTCTGCCCATCTGGAGGACCTTTTCTGCCCAGCTTGGATGAAGACTTCTGCCCGTCTGGTGGACCACATCGCCCAGCTTAGTTGGGGACTTCGGCTCGGTTGGGTGAAAACGTCTCAAGGTAGGGTGATCTTCAAGGGGATAGTGTTAGGTTTTTTTAAGGGGGGATTGGGTGGGTTTTAGAGTAGGGTGGGGTGTGTGGTGGGTTTTAATGTTGGGGGGTATTGTACATTTTTCAGGTAAAAGAGCTGATTACTCTGGGGCAATGCCCCGCAAAAAGTCCTTTTAAGTGCTATTTGTAATTTAGTGTAGGGTAGGGCTTTTTTATTTTGGTGGGCTTTTTAATTTTGTTAGGGGGATTAGATTAGGTGTAATTAGTTTAAACATTTTGTAATTATTTTATTATTTTCTGTAATTTAGTGTTTGTTTGTCTTTTGGTACTTTTATTTAATTGTAGTTAATTGCAGTTAATGTAGGTAATTAATTTAATTATAGTGTAGTGTTAGGTGTAATTGTAACTTAGGTTAGGTTTTATTTTACAGGTACTTTTGTATTTATTTTAACTAGGTAGTTATTAAATAGTTAATAACTATTTAATAACTATTGTACCTAGTTAAAATAAATACAAACTTGCCTGCAAAATACAAATAAACCCTAAGCTAGCTACAATGTAACTATTAGTTATATTGTAGCTATCTTAGGGTTTATTTTATAGGTAAGTATTTAGTTTTAAATAGGAATAATTTATTTTGATTTATTTAAATTATATTTAAAGGAAAAGTAAAGTTAACGTCATTGTTCATTTTCAATGCAAATTATATCCAAAATAAAGTGTACTTTCATTCATCATTTTTTTTAAATTCATATATTACATTTATAATTTACTTTTTCAGTGTTCCGTAGACTACCACCATTCCTCCACCTGCAGTAAAAAAAAAATTCTGACATTCGTGACGATTTCATCCGTATCGAATGGATTGGTTCCCCCACTGGCGTCTCTATCGCAATAATACACTCCCACTAGTTCTATCGCGCATGAGTTACACATTAAACTCGCTGTCACTCAATTTGCGCGTTCACATAAGCCGCATGCGCACTTTCAATCAGAATTCCATATCTATCGTCATCGTCAAATGGAGGTTCATTGATAGTATGTATCTAAGTGGAGAGCGTACAATTGTGCATGAGCATAGCTGGTCAATTCAAGAATGCACACGCTTCAATATGCAAACGGAGGGTGGGAGAGCATCAATCATTTGCATATAGAAATCCGGAAGAGAGCGAGGGGGAGGAGGAATCTGAAAAAAAAACAGGCATCGTAAATATAACATTTATATAATTTCTAATTGCAGATTTAAAAAAAAAAAGTTAGCGACTATAATGTTTGTGACTATATAATACTATAATAGGATTCTTAAGTTAAAAACTTTACTTTCACTTTAAGTTAGGGGGTGTTAGGGTTAGTGTTAGACTTAGGTTTAGGGGTTAATACATTTAATATAGTGGTGGCGGTGTAAGGGGGGCAGATTAGGGGTTAATAAATATAATGTAGGTGGCGGCGGTATAGAGGGGGCAGATTAGGGGTTAATAAATATAATGTAGGTGGCGGTGCTCTTCGGGAGCGGTGGTTTAGGGGTTAAACACTTTATTTAGTTGCTGCAGGGTCAGGGAGCGGCGGTTTAGGGGTTGATAAGTATAATGTAGGTGGCGGCGGTGTAGGGGGGGCAGATTAGGGGCGTTTAGACTCGGGGGTTATGTTAGGGTGTTAGGTTTAGACATTACCATAGGAATCAATGGGATATCGGGCAGCAGCGAACATGAGCTTTTGCTGCTTTCAGACTCCCATTGATTCCTATGGTATCCACCGCATCCAGGGCGGCAGATTGAAAACCAGGTACGCTGGGCCGGAAAAGTGCCGAGCGTACCTGCTAGTTATTTGATAACTAGCAAAAGTAGTCAGATTGTGCCGAACTGGCATTCGGAACATCTGGAGTGACGTAAGCATCGATCTGTGTTGGACTGAGTCCAGCAGATCGTCTGTTACGTCACTAAATTCTACTTTTGCCTGTCTGTAGGGTTTGATAACTAAGGCAAATCAGGCTCGCCACAAATACGCTGCGTAATTCCAGCATATTTGCGGTTGACGGCTTGATAAATACATGCCAGAGTCTCAGTAAAGTAAAGTAAGCAAAGTTTCTCTTTCCAGCAAACTCCATTACTTTCTATGGGAGACATCTCGCAAACTGCAGGGAAAGCCCCCTTTTTGTTAGATAAATCAGGGCAGACCATATCAGTGTCAGGGTTGTTTTTACATGTCTGGGCCCAATAAAATTTTGATAACTTTTTTGAACAATTAAAAATTCATAGATTATTATTTATCTCTCCTACCTCCCACTAGGAGTGTACTTTTACAGTATTGCCAAAACTTAAGTCTTAAAATGTTCAGTATATTTGGGGATAGAACAGGCAAGATCAATTATTTCAGATGCCAAAATAATGGTAAATGAGCTATTTGTAAACAATTTAATATACCCCAGCAGACAAAATGGATAATTGGGAACAAATCAAAGAAGGCCTTCATACAAGATTCATATTACTATCTGAAAAATAAATGTTTTGGGTGTGGTAGTACTCATATGCATGCTTAACGTTTGTAGTTAATTACATTACTTGGAAAAAAATATAATGATTTGTAATACTATAACTTAGCAACATGATATCTTTTGACAAATTAGTTAAGCATTTTAGTTTTGGTTTTTATAATAGTCTCACATGCTTATTGTAACTTTCTAAACTATATGAAATTGTTCTGTGTTAAATGTAAGGAATGGAAAGTATCTCCACATTAATTTAAATTTCTTGGTGGTCTCTTCCATCATGTAATGCAATATGGTTTGAATGGATCTTATTGGAATCAACAACCCTAAACAAACCCATTAAAGTTTGTCTGGTGAATTTTGATTTTATGTATCCCACTGCCAAAATGTTGTATAACTGTTACAATTTAGGAAGAAACATTACAAATGTATTGCAAATTGCAATATCTCTAGTAATTAATTCCAGTATGGTTTACAGATTAAAAAATGTCAGTTCTATAAATGTATTTTACATGACAAATTATTTAATAAAGCCTTTAAAATAGGAAAAAATGGCAAATATTATCAAATTAAATATTCACTAAAAAATGTAGTTACCTTAGTGTTGTTAGGCATCATACTTTGGGGCAAGAAATAAAATTATATTTTTAAAATTATTTTTCAACTTAAAGGGAGACTGAACCCAAATTATTTATTTCATGATTCAGATAGAGCATGCAATTTTAAGAAACTTTCTAATTTACTCCTATTATCAATTTTTCTTCATTCTCTTGCTATCTTTATTTGAAAAAGATGACATTTAAGCTTTTTTCTTGGTTCAGACCTCTGGACAGCACTTTTTTATTGGTGGGTGAACTTATCCACCAATCAGCAAGGACAACCCAGGTTGTTCACCAAAAATGGGCCAGCATCTAAACTTACATTCTTGCATTTCAAATAAAGATACCAAGAGAATAAAGAAAATTTTGTAATAGGAATAAATTAGAAAGTTGCTTAAAATGCATGCTCTATCTGAATCACGAAAGAAAAAATTTGGGTTCAGTGTCCCTTTAAGGAACAAATGTTCAATAAGACACCTTTGCATGTCACATGAAAATCAAAAACTTAAAGGGACATAATACTCATATGCTAAATCATTTGAAATTGATGCAGCATAATTGTAAAAAGCTGACATGAAAATATCACCTGAACATCTTTATGTAAAAAGGGAAGATATTTTACCTTACTTACCTTTACCTTACATTTACCTTTATTTTACCTTACAGCTCATCTCAGAGTAAGTGCTCAGTGAACAGTTAGAAACTGTTAGTATCATAAATACTGTTTGTTTGATGCACATATTTACAGTAGGATCACTTGTCCAAGTTTTTACACCTTGATGAATTGAAGCAACAAGTGATATTTTGCTTTTAGTGTGGTTTTTGTAAAACAACAAAAATGACCAACAAATGTGTTAGAATTACACAATCTTGCAATACATCAAGCCAAAGGTTAAATAGATTGAAGGAGGTTGTATGAAACACCATCCGGTTGCAGGATTGCTTTTGCTTTTGTGGTGGAACTTTACCAAATATATTGATCCTGTGTGTACTTTAAACATTTTTGTGAGATGGGCCAATGGAACTCCTAAGGAAAAAAAGGAGGTATTGTTTTCTTGGCTGAAAGCCTTTTCCAGTACAAGAGTGCACTACATTGCACTACATTTGTTCCTGGATAAACTATTTAGCAAAGCGTTAATGCCGTTTGTAAATCTGGTACCTTGTTTCCAATTATGAACTTAAGATCTGCATCTTGTGGACACTTGAAATCTATATAACTTTTGGCTTGATGTAATGTAAGATTGTATAATTAATACCATTGTTGGTCATTTGAATTTCATTTTCCCTGCTTGAAACTACATAGATCCTTAAATATTCCACGTTAACATATCTCTCCTAGAGATAGTTGGCGTTACCCTCTGGTGATGGCATTGTAGTTTTGTTTAAAGAGAATTTATTGCACATGTAATAGAAGATCGTATCATTTTAACACATCTGTTGGTTATTTATCAACTTTTGACAATGTTTTGTAATTATATTAATAAAACATTTTTTCTATTTTCTAATAAGTGCTCTTAGCCCTTTCCTTGTGTAAGGGGAATAGCCAATTTTCTTCCCTGTATCTGACTATATTAAATTTGGATAATATATACTTTTTAAGCGTCTGCAACATTTAAATAGCATGGTTAGTTGTTTATATATTTTTTTGGCTAAAGCTCCTTTCAATTTATGGTTATATTATATCTATTTAGGGCTAGATAAGAAGTGGAGTGCTAAATTATTGTGCGCCCGCAAACAGGCAAATTTGCTCATTTACAGGCGTGTGATAATTAACCAGCCATTACAAGTGGCTGGCTATTGCTAATGCAAGCTAGCGGTAGCAATTAGCACTCAGAAAATTTACCAGAGATCCGATCTCTGGTTAATTTTCTAAAAGTGCCACAAATGCCCTCAAAATAGAGGGCATTATAGTTTTTAATAATAAAAAAAAACTTTTAAAAAAACTGCACTAGGAAGATTTTGGGGGCTAAAGTTGGTGGGAGTGGGGTGTTAGAAAAAAAACAGCACTGAAAAGTGTATTTACATTGCGGTCTATGGGAACTGTGGGTTCCCAGTAAATATATATGTATATGCTTATATGCATATATTTTTATGTGTTAATATGTGTATATACACATATTAATACATAAATATATGTATATAAGCATATACATATATATTTACACTTTGCTGTCATTGCTGCGCTATTTACCCCTTCGCAGCTCGATGTTCTGATGCCGTCCCATTGGAGCCTATGGAAGCATGCTCTCGTGAGCGTAATGCTTCCCAGCAATGCGAACACGAGCTTGTTAATTTGTAATACCAGCGCACATTAGCGTACGCTGGTATTACACAGTGGATCGCTAATATGGCTTTCATGAAATCTGGTCCTTGGGGGGGTTTTGTTTGTTTGCTTGTTTTTTTATTTATTTTTGTTTCGAAAATCCACAGGAAAAATAATTTGCATCATAATATAATTGTAATACAACAAATCAGAAAGCAGAAGTGTGATTCGCAGATCACAAAAACAAAGAAAAAATGCAAATAATCACAATAGCAATATCACATATCTTCTATATTATTCTTGTTGGAATTAAAACCTCATACCAACAAGCTTCCAATTATAATGCTAACAACAAGCATGGCATATTCAACCGTCAGCCAGTGGTTTCTCAATTTATAAGAGAAAAATCAAATACTTAAAGGGACACTGAACCCAAATTTTTTCTTTCCTGATTCAGATAGAGCATTTTAAGCAACTTTCTAATTTTCTCCTATTATCAATTTTTCTTCGTTCTCTTGCTATCTTTATTTGAAAAAGAAGGCATCTAGGCTTTTTTTTGGTTCAGACTCTGGAAAGCACTGTTTTATTGGTGGATGAATCTATCCATCAATCAGCAAGAACAACCCATGTTGTTCACCAAAAATGGTCCGGCATCTAAACTTACATTCTTCCATTTCAAATAAAGATACCAAGAGAATGAAGAAAATTTGATAATAGGAGTAAATTAGAAAGTTGCTTAAAATGTCATGCTCTATCTGAATCACGATAGATTTTTTTTTGTTCAGTGTCCCTTTAATCTTGTAATTTATATAAGCGAGGTGCTTACTAGAAGATACCTCTATACGGTCCTTGGGGAAAATGTTATATAACCAAGGTGGGAAAGAGGGGGGGAGAAAATTAATATAAGAAAAAAAAAACAAGAAGGGGTTATGGGAGGGAGGCCGCCATCCCACCAATTATTTCCAACCAGATACCATTAAGAAATCCACCCTCAGCCTTCCTTACTTAGTACATACATATAAATAAATTACATTTTGTAAAGGGACAAGAGATTGATTTTGCGTGCTATTGTTATATGAGTTAATATAGCTGAACCACTTTCTTAAGTACTTTTGTATTTTTTTCGTGGAACACATAGATAAATCAATTATTCTATTACTATTTGCTTCTGCATTAAATTGACAAGTGCATTCAGAGAGGGTTCTTTGTTGCCCTTAGTGTTTAATAGGTTAACAATAAATAATGGATTCAATTATAAAATAATAAAAATGTACGGAATATATAATTTTTTCTTTAATATTAAATTTGATGAATAAGTTAACTTGTAATCGTTCCAATACTTACAAAAATTAGCAAACATGATAGCAAATATTCCAACAATTTGAAAATGATTGAATTACAATTTCCTAAACAAGTAATATTATTAAGTTAATATATAAGGGCCTAGTTATCAAGCCGTCAACCTCAAATACGCTGGAATTCCGCAGCGTATTTGTGGCGAGGCTGATTCGCCTTAGTTATCAAAGGCTAGAGACCGGCAAAAGTAGAATTTTGTGACATAAGCTTCGATCCGCCGGACTCAGTCCGACACAGATCGATTCTTACGTCACTCCAGATGTTCCGCACACAAGTGCGGCAGAATCTGACTACTTTTGCTAGTTATCAAAAAACTAGCAGGTACGCTCGGCACTTTTCCGGCCCAGCGTACCTGGTTTTCAATCCGCCGCCCTGGAGGTGGCAGATCCCATAGGAATCAATTGGAGTCTGACCATAGCGAAAGTACAAGTTCGCTGCTGCCAGACATCCCATTGATTTCTATGGGAGCTGTCTACACCTAACACCCTAACATGTACCACAAGTCTAAACACCCCTAAGCTGTCCCCCCCTACACCGCCGCAACTAAATAAAGTTATCACCCCCTAAACCGCCGCTCCCGGAGCCCACCGCAAGCTACTCTATACATATTAACCCCTAAACCGCCGCTTCCTGACCCTGCCGCAACTATAATAAATGTATTAACCCTAAAACCGCTGCTCCCGGACACCGCCGCAACCTACATTATACCTAGTAACACCATACTGCCCTCCCAATACCACCGCCCTCTATAATAAAGTTATTAACCCCTATCCTGCTGATCCCGCACCTCGCCGCAACTAAATAAATAGTTTAACCCCTAAACCGCCGCTCCCGGCCCCTGCCTCAATCTATATTAAATTTATTAAGCCCTAATCTGCCCCCCCACACTGTCGCCACCTATAATAAAGTTATTAACCCCTATCCTGCCCCCCTACATCGTCGCCGCCTATAATACATTTATTAACCCCTATCCTTCCCCCCACTACACCGCCGCCACGTAAAAATTTTTATTAACCCCTAAACCGCCACTCCCGGACCCTGCCGCAACCTATATTAAATTTATTAACCCCTAATCTGCCCCCCTACACTGTCGCCACCTATAATAAAGTTATTAACCCCTATCCTGCCCCCCTACATCGTCGCCACCTATAATACATTTATTAACCCCTATCCTTCCCCCCACTACACCGTCGCCACATAAAAATGTATTAACCCCTAAACCTAAGTCTAACACTAACACCCCCCTAACTTAAATATTAATTAAATAAATCTAAATAATATTTCTATTATTAACTAAATTAATCCTATTTAAAACTAAATACTTACCTTTAAAATAAACCCAAATATAGCTACAATATAAATAATAATTATATTGTAGCTATCTTAGGATTTATTTTTATTTTACAGGTAACTTTCAATTTTTTTTAAATAGGTACAATAGCTATTAAATAGTTATTAACTATTTAATAGCTACCTAGCTAAAATAAAGAGAAATTTACCTGTAAAATAAAAACTAACCTAAGTTACAATTACACCTAACACTACACTATACTTAAATAAATTATTCCTATTTAAAACTAAATACTTACCTGTAAAATATTTACAGGTAAGTATTTTATTTATTTTAGCTAGTTAGAATAGTTATTAAATAGTTATTAACTATTTAATAACTACCTAGCTAAAAGAAATACAAAATTACCTGTAAAATAAATCCTAACCTAAGTTACAATTAAACCTAACACTACACTATCATTAAATTAATTAAATAAATTAACTACAAATAACTACAATTAAATACAATTACATAAACTAACTAAAGTACAAAAAATAAAAAAGCTAAGTTACAAAAAAAAAAATAGGTTACAAACATTTAAAAAATATTACAACAATTTTAAGCTAATTACACCTAATCTAAGCCCCCTAATAAAATAACAAAGCCCCCCAAAATAAAAAAAATTCCTACCCTATTCTACATTAAAAAAGTTCAAAGCTCTTTTACCTTACCAGCCCTTAAAAGGGCCTTTTGTGGGGCATGCCCCAAAGAAAACTGCTCTTTTGCCTGTACAAGAAAAATACAACCCCCCCAACATTAAAACCCACCACCAACATACCCCTAATCTAACCCAAACCCCCCTTAAAATAACCTAACACTAATCCCCTGAAGATCATCCTACCTTGAGTCGTCTTCACTCAGCCTAGCAGCGATGGAACCGAAGAGGAGATCCGGAGCGGCAGAAGTGATCCTCCAAGGGGCGCTGAAGAAATCTTCCATCCGATGAAGTGATCCTCCAGTCGAAGCTGAAGAAGTTTTCCATCCGGGCGATGTCATCTTCCAAGCGGTGCTGAAGAAGTCTTCTATCCGGGCGATGTCATCTTCCAAGCGGGGTCTTCAATCTTCAATCTTCATCCCGCCGACGCGGAACATCCTTCTTTCCCGACGGACTACCGATGAATGAAGGCTCCTTTAAGGGACGTCATCCAAGATGGCGTCCCTTCAATTCCGATTGACTGATAGGATTCTATCAGCCAATCGGAATTAAGGTAGGAAAAATCTGATCGGATCAGCCAATAGAATGCGAGCTCAATCTGATTGGCTGATTCAATCAGCCAATCAGATTTTTCCTACCTTAATTCCGATTGGCTGATAGAATCCTATCAAGCAATCCGAATTGAAGGGACGCCATCTTGGATGACGTCCCTTAAAGGAGCCTTCATTCGTCGGTAGTCCGTCGGGAAAGAAGGATGTTCCGCGTCGGCGGGATGAAGATGGATCCTGAAGAAAGAAGATTGAAGACCCCGCTTGGAAGATGACATCGCCCGGATAGAAGACTTCTTCAGCGCCGCTTGGAAGATGACATTGCCCGGATGGAAGACTTCTTCAGCGCCGACTGGAGGATCACTTCATCGCATGGAAGATTTCTTCAGCGCCCCTTGGAGGATAACTTCTGCCACTCCGAATCTCCTCTTCGGTTCCATCGCTGCTCGGCGAGTGAAGATGACTCAAGGTAGGATGATCTTCAGGGGATTAGTGTTAGGTTATTTTAAGGGGGGTTTGGGTTAGATTAGGGGTATGTGGGTGGTGGGTTTTAATGTTGGGGGGTGTTGTATTTTTCTTTTACAGGCAAAAGAGCTGAATTCTTTGGGGCATGCCCCACGAAAGGCCCTTTTAAGGGCTGGTAAGGTAAAAGAGCTTTGAACTTTTTTTAATTTAGAATAGGGTAGGGCATTTTTTTTATTTTGGGGGGCTTTGTTATTTTATTAGGGGGCTTAGATTAGGTGTAAGTAGCTTAAAATTGTTGTAATATTTTTAAAATGTTTGTAACTTATTTTTTTTTTGTAACTTAGCTTTTTTTTATTTTTTGTACTTTAATTAGTTTATGTAATTGTATTTAATTGTAGTTATTTGTAGCTAATTTATTTAATTAATTTAATGATAGTGTAGTGTTAGGTTTAATTGTAACTTAGGTTAGGATTTATTTTACAGGTAATTTTGTATTTATTTTAGCTAGGTAGTTATTAAATAGTTAATAACTATTTAATAACTATTCTAACTAGCTAAAATAAATACAAAGTTACCTGTAAAATAAATATAAATCCTATAGCTACAATGTAATTATTAATTATATTGTAGCTATCTTAGGGTTTATTTTACAGGTAAGTATTTAGTTTTAAATAGGAATAATTTATTAAAGTATAGTGTAGTGTTAGGTGTAATTGTAACTTAGGTTAGTTTTTATTTTACAGGTTAATTTCTCTTTAGTTTAGCTAGGTAGCTATTAAATAGTTAATAACTATTTAATAGCTATTGTACCTAGTTAAAATAAATTGAAATGTGCCTGTAAAATAAAAATAAATCCTAACATAGCTACAATATAATTATTATTTATATTGTAGCTATATTAGGGTTTATTTTACAGGTTATTTAGTTTTAAATAGGATTAATTTAGTTCATAATAGAAATATTATTTAGATTTATTTAATTACTATTTAAGTTAGGGGGTGTTAGGGTTAGTGTTAGACTTAGTTTTAGGGGTTAATAATTTTATTACAGTGGCGGCGGTGTAGTGGGGGGCAGGATAGGGGTTAATAAATTTAATATAGGTTGCGGCGGGGTCCGGGAGCAGCGGTTTAGGGGTTAATACATATATTATAGTTGCGGCGGGGTCAGGGAGTGGGGGTTTAGGGGTTAAACTATTTATTTAGTTGCGGCGAGGTGCGGGATCAGCAGGATAGGGGTTAATAACTTTATTATAGAGGGCGACGGTATAGGGGGGGCAGGATAGGGTTGAATTTTATTTGATTGGGATTTTTTCTAACTTTTTCAGTTTTGAAAGTAGCTATTATGCTTTTTTTCCAAGCATAACTGCTGTGTATCATATTCCTCTATACATAATTGATCTTTTAATTTATTTATGAATTTCCTAAAATTATGATCTGTTTTATCTTTATCCATTCTTCTTTTTAAGAATCAAATTTCTCCCTATTAGTATTCCAATATTTATGAATTTAGTTTCTGTGCCATAGTTTTATCATTGACCTAGTAGTATTATATCATATTTGTTAAATGTAATTGACCTTTAATTGTTCTGCTAAGCTAATATTGGATTTTTAAACAAAATTGATGACAGGGTACACCACTTTTTTGCCATATGGTCATGTCTAAAGGCTTCAATTACATGTGGTAAAAGTGCCACTTTCCATTCCAGGGAACAGTACAAGATTTAGGAAGATCACAAGGAGTGGAAAGCAAGTGAAAAACAAGTGAAAGTATTTGAGCCATCTAAAAGACTAACTTAAAACATCTGGATTAATCTGTGATCAAAGAGATATAGATCTTAAAGGGACACCAAATCCAATAAAAACATTCAAGACATAATGTATTCAAAGCAAAGATTAGCATGAGAATTGTATGCAGAGGTACTTTTTAAACGTATGTTACCTGTATAAAACATTTAAATAATATGTGTAAAGTTTTAGTTTTGTTTTACTAAGGGATTCCACAATGTTTTAATAAAGTTATTCTAGGTTAAAAAAAAAATTTTTATCTGGGTTGGTTTTAAATGAGTTGGAAAGTAACAATCTCAGAGTGTTTAGGGCCCTTTTAATCAAGGGTAAAATAAACCAATTATATCATAATATACAAATATTAGCAGTCATGCAAAAAATATCAACAACATGCAAAATAACCATCTCTACTAACACATACAGAGGAAGAGGAAGCAGCAGGCCTTCCCATTACAAAAGCAATTCCACCAAGCACACAATCAATGGAAAGGAATTTATTCAAGATGGCAGCAAAACATTCTTCAGGATTGACCAAAATGTCTGCTGTAACATACATATTGATTCCATGACAAGTGCTACAAGTCAGCTAAACAGAATTGTCAGATATAATGCACGATACATGGGAATTAGCCGTTGTCAGCCATAATGGCAATAATAATAAGAAACTGTGTCCAGATGTTGGTGGCTAACTAGCATGTTCTTCAGCCAGTTATCCATGTGAAAATACATCATCACATGGTAGTATTCAGCAGCTAACCTGGGGTGTGCTAGGGAAATCACAAAAGCCTCCAGCCCAGAGATCTAAGGAACAGAATCAAAAGAAATGATTCTAATAAAATATGTTTGTGGAGAAAACATATGGTTAAACTTTAATAATAAAACATGTAAAACAATACATTTAAAAAATATGACCAATAAAAGATTACTTTGTTTCTTTATATAGTTGTATTCTGTAAATGTAGATGTTAATTGTAGATTGTAAATTCCCACGGGAATAGGGTCCTTAATTCCTCCTGTATGTGTTTGTAAAATTGTGTCTTGTCTCAAACAAGTTTTATAACATTGTTTTATCTAAATGAACTGTACCCAGCCATGGACAGCGCTGCGGAATATGTTGGCACTTTATAAATAATGTATAATAATAATAATTGTGGTGATCACTTTTTAATACTGGTTAAAACAATCAGCTTGCATGCCAAAGGAACACTAAAGTCTAAATTAATCATGATTTAGATATAGCATGCAAATCCAATTGACTTCCATTTTCAGATTGTGCACAGTTTTCTAAATACAGGTAGCCCTCAGTTTACGCCAGGGTTAGGTTCCAGAAGGAATGGTTGTAAATTGAAACCCAGTTTATAATGTAAGTCAATGGGAAGTGAGGGAGTTAGGTTCCAGGCCCCTCTCAAAATTGACATAAGTAACACCTAATACATTATTTTTAAAGCTTTGAAATGAAGACTTTAAATGCTAAACAGCATTATAAACCTAATTAATCACACAACAGACTGTATCATCAAACTAAGTTAAATGAACAAACACATTTGCTAAACAGCATTAAAAAACCGTATTAAATAAACACACAACAGACTGTATCATCAAACTAAGTTTAATGAACAAAAACATTCTTTACTTGCATTTTTCTGCAAACAGTTCTCTGCATGGTTAGCATGTTAGATAATATTGGGTTTGCACCTATTCTATGCATTTCAATCTGGAGTGATTAATAGGCAGTTAGGCACCCACACCTCAAGCAGCTGGGCAGGAAGATAATAGGAAAGTGACTGCTATATCTTGTTGCTCGATAGCTAAGGTCTGTTCTGTGTACACAGATTAATTTAAGTCTGCTAAGCTTGCATAACTTTACTGCAACACAAGCGGACAGCTCCATCTACTGGCTATTTTAATTAGTGCACTGCTTTTCAATGCTTTTCAATAACAGTCACATGACTGAAAAAAGGTTGTTATTCTGAAACGGTGCAAATTGAACCGGCGTAAACCGAGGGCCACCTGTACATATTTTTCTTGTTGCTTTTGAATATGTGCTTCATTTATGGCTGTCACATACAGGGAATCAGGAAATGGAAGGAAATTTTTAAATTTGTCAGAAAAAAAATCTTCTGCTTATTTAAAATTCAGAGTATGTGTCTTTTTAGTAGGCAACAGTTGATCATATAATTCTGATGTTTTAATGGTCCTTTATTACTAATTTTTATTTTTTCCTTTAATACTAATTTTTCATGCGGATATTATTTTGTGTGTATGGTTGATTTTTTTATTTATTTTCTAGCCTAATTTATTAGTCCCTCTTCAAAGTCTAGAACCATCTGTCAACGTATTAATTATTTATAGGAATATGGGTATATGAAGCACTGTTTATCCCTACGTAGATAAACATTAGTCCGGGTCCACATTTCCTCAAGTTATTCAACATTATAACAATATAACTCAACAAACTTAGATTGTCAGTCTTTAAGAGGAGATATTGATAATTTAATATCTACAAACATTTTTTTTTATCAAGTTTGCATTAAGAAAAGGAGATTTGAGCTTCAAAGGTTTTTTCATATTCAACTTAAAGATACAATTTGCTCTTTGATAGTTTTTTACCCTGTTTTATTATTGCTATCTATTTTATATGCAAATCCATGCATTTACTGTTCAATTTGTGTATAAATAATTACTAAAATTAATTTACATTATTTTCTTCATGGTTCCTTAAAGTTATTTTTTTTCTATTAGATTTTTATTTAAATGATAATTAAATGATAAAACATAAATAGCAGTCAAATACCCACAGTTTTATGTATTATCAAATCTATTCCAATCCATCAAAAAAATTGATACACCTTACTATTTTAAATATATAGTTCAATTATATTTACCTCAAGAAAAAACAATTTTGGCTATTTTTATACAACATACAGTATCTTGTATTTTCACTGCAATTTTGGCTGTCAGTCTCATGCATGTTCAGTTTCAAATAAGATAATTTCCTTGTTTTGTTATATGTTATAATGGTGTGTCAATCTTTTTAAGTTGACAAATATTTTAATAAATTTAATATGATTATTAATATGTTAATTTATGCCTACAATCAACTGTTTGAGCGGTATGAAAATGTGATATGATTATAGAAAAATATATGAAAGGGTTATTTGCATGCATGTCCTGATCAGTTTATTAGGAAGCATTAATAATCTGCAATCAAATACACAAGACAGTCATCAGCAATTATAAAAACATTTTTTGATGAAGTTCTGCTTTTCCATTGGCTGTTTCAGACTTAGCCTGCATAAGTCTGTACATAATGGTGACTCTAGCTATGTTCACAGGCAACCAATCCCAATCTAAACTATGGGCTCCATTTACGAAGCAAGAGAAACTGCTCTAAAGTCTAGATGTGCAAAGTTAATACAGTCGTATTTACAAAGAGTTGCTGCTGTAGTAAATGCAAAAAGTGTTTCCACAAAATATTACGGCTAGATTACGAGTTTTGCGTTAAGCTGAAAAAGCAGCGTTAACAGGTCCTAATGCTGCTTTTTCACTACCGCTGCTATTACGAGTCTTGCAGGTTTAGGGGCACCGCACACTTCTTTGGCCTTACCGCAAAACGACGTACGTAAATTTTGTAAACCCTTTTTTCTATGGGACTTCCATAGCACTGGTATTATGAGTCTGTCCTGGGAGGCCAAAAAGTGAGCGGTACACCCTCTACCTCCAAGATTCGTAACACATTCTAAAGTCAGTAGTTATGAGTTTTACACTACAACGCCGTAGCATAAAATTCATAACTAAAGTGCTAAAAAGTACACTAACACCCATAAACTACCTATTAACCCCTAAACCGAGGCCCTCCCGCATCGCAAACACTATAATAAAATTTTTAACCCCTAATCTGCCGCTCCGGACATCGCCGCCACTATAATAAACATATTAACACCTAAACTGCCGCATTCCCGCCTCACAAATACTAGTTAAATATTATTAACCCCTAATCTGCTGTCCCTAGCATCGCCACCACCTACATTATACTTATTAACCCCTAATCTGTCACCCCCAACGTCACTGCCACTATATTAACCCCTAAGTCTAAGTCTAACCCTAACACCCCCTAGCTTAAATATAATTTAAATAAATCTAAAGAAAATTACTATAATTAACTAAATTATTCCTATTTAAAACTAAATACTTACCTATAAAATAAACCCTAAGCTAGCTACAATATAACTAATAGTTACATTGTAGCTAGCTTAGGGTTTATTTTTATTTTACAGGCAAGTTTGTATTTATTTTAACTTGGTAGAATAGTTATTAAATAGTTATTAATAACTACCTAGCTAAAATAAATACAAATTGACCTGTAAAATAAAACCTAACCTAAGTTACACTAACACCTAACACTACACTACAATGAAATAAATTAACTAAATTAAATACAATTAAATAAATTAAATTAAATTAGCTAAATCACAAAAAAACAACACTAAATTACAGAAAAATAAAAAACAAATTACAGATCTTTAAACTAATTACACCTAATCTAATAGCCCTATCAAAATAAAAAAGCCCCCCCAAAATAAAAAAAAAACCTAGCCTAAACTAAACTATCAATAGCCCTTAAAAGGGCCTTTTGCGGGGCATTGCCCAAAAGTAATTAGCTATTTTACCTGTAAAAAAAAATACAAACAACCCCCCCAACAGTAAAACCCACCACCCACACAACCAACCCCCCAAATAAAATACTAACTAAAAAAACCTAAGCTCCCCATTGCCCTGAAAAGGGTATTTGGATGGGCATTGCCCTTAAAAGGGCATTTAGCTCTTTTGCAGGCCCAAAGCCCTAACCTAAAAAATAAACCCACCCAATACACCCTTAAAAAAATCCTAACACTAACCTCCAAAGATTCACTTACCGGGAGAAGTCTTCATCCAAGTGGCAAGATGTCCTCAACGAAGCCGGCAAAAGTGGTCCTCCAGATGGGCAGAAGTGGTCCTCCAGGCGGGCAGAAGTCTTCATCCAGACGGCATCTTCTATCTTCATCCTTCTGGCGCGGAGCGGGTCCATCTTAAAGGCATCCTCTTCAAACGATGGCTTCTTCGTAATGAATATCTCTTTATCTGACGTCATCCAAGATGGCGTCCCTTAGATTCTGATTGACTGATAGAATTCTATTCTATTGATAGAACCTATTCTAGGCAGAAAAAATCCTATTGACTGATGCAATCAGCCAATAGGATTGAGCTTGCATTCTATTGGCTGTTCCAATCAGCCAATAGAATGCAAGCTCAATCCTTTTGGCTGATTGGATCAGCCAATAGGATTGAAGTTCAATCCTATTGGCTGATTGAATCAGCCAATAGGATTTTATCTACCTTAATTCCGATTGGCTGATAGAATTCTATCAGCCAATCAGAATCTAAGGAACGCCATCTTGGATGACGTCACTTAAAGAGATATTCATTATGAAGAAGTCATTGTTTGAAGAGGATGCTCCGCGTCGATTTTCTTGAAGATGGACCCGTTCTGAGCCAGAAGGATGAAGATAGAATATACCGTCTGGATGAAGACTTCTGCCCGTCTGGAGGACCACTTCTACTGGCTTTGTTGAGGACATCTTGCCGCTTGGATGAAGACTTCTCCCGGTAAGTAAATCTTCGGGGGTTAGTGTTAGGATTTATTGTATTGGGTGTGTTTATTTTTTAGGTTAGGGCTTTGGGCTTGCAAAAGAGCTAAATGCCCTTTTAAGGGCAATGTCCATCCAAATGCCCTTTTCAGGGCAATGGGGAGCTTAGTTTTTTTTAGTTAGTATTTTATTTGGGGGATTGGTTGTGTGGGTGGTGGGTTTTACTGTTGGGGGGGTTGTTTGTATTTTTTTTTTACAGGTAAAAGAGCTGATTACTTTGTGGCAATGCCCCGCAAAAGGCCCTTTTAAAGGCTATTGATAGTTTAGTTTAGGCTAGGGTTTTTTTTATTTTTTTTGGGGGGGGGGGTATTTTGATAGGGCTATTAGATTAGGTGTAATTAGTTTAAAGATATGTAAATTGTTTTTTATTTTCTGTAATTTAGTTAATTTAGTGTTTGGTTTTTTTGTGATTTAGCTAATTTAATTTATTTAATTGTATTTATTTTGTTAATGTATTTTATTGTATTTAATTTAGTTAATTTATTTCATTGTAGTGTAGAGTTCGGTGTTATTGTAACTTAGGTTAGGTTTTATTTTACAGTTCAATTTGTATTTATTTTAGCTAGGTAGTTATTAAATAGTTAATAACTATTTAATAACTATTCTACCTAGTTAAAATAAATACAAACTTGCCTGTAAAATAAAAATAAACCCTAAGCTAGCTACAATGTAACTATTAGTTATATTGTAGCTAGCTTAGGGTTTATTTTATATGGAAGTATTTAGTTTTAAATAGGAATAATTTAGTTAATGATAGAAATTTTATTTAGATTTATTTTAATTATATTTCAATTAGGGGGTGTTAGGGTTAGACTTAGGTTTATGGGTTAATACATTTAATATAGTGGCAGTGACGTTGGGGGCGGCAGATTAGGGGTTAATAAGTGTAGGTAGGTTGCTGTGACATTGGGGGGTGGCAGATTAGGGGTTAATAAATAAAATGTAGGTGGCGGCAATGTTGAGGGCAGCAGATTAGGGGTTCATAAGTATAATGTAGGTGGCGGTGATGTTCGGAGCGGCATATTAGGGGTTAATAAATATAATATAGGTGTCGGAGATGTAGGGGGCAGCAGATTAGGGGTTGATAAGTGGTTACATTTAGGGGTATTTAGACTCGGGGTTCATGTTAGGGTGTTAGGTGTAAACATAAAATGTATTTCCAATAGGAATCAATGGGGCTGCGTTACTGAGTTTTATGCTGCTTTTTTGCAGGTGTTAGACTTTTTCTCAGTCAGCTCTCCCCATTGATGTCTATGGGGAAATCGTGCACGAGCACGTATGACCAGCTCACTGCTGACTTAAGCAGCGCTGGTATTGAAGTGCGGTAAGGAGCTCAATTTTGCTCTACGCTCACTTCTTGCCTTTTAATGCTGGGTTTGTAAAAACCTGTAATACCAGCGCTGTAGGTAAGTGAGAGGTGAGAAAAAACTGCTCATTAGCACCGCATAGCTCCTAACGCAAAACTCATAATCTGGCCGTTAGTTTGGTGGGTTTGTAGGCTATTGCAATCGGGGTATTGTAAGGTTTTTATTATTATTTAAAATGTTCTAAATGATGAACAGTTTGGAGTTTTTTCTCTGGATTTTTTTTTTCTGGTGAAAGATCAAACTTCAGATAGAAAAAATCTGGCTTCTATAATTTTGTTTTTTCTGTCTTTACAATTCAAAAACCTGCATTTTCATGTATGTAGACTTTTTATATACACTGTAATGTGCCTGCTTTTACTGCTTTTTAAAATGAGAACATCTTTATAAAGTAGGAGTTGCTGAATAAAATGTACCTCTAAATTAGGCTTTTACGTCAATTTACAGTCTTTAACTTACAAAGGAAGAGGTTGTGTATGGATAGCTTGATTCTCTGACTTTGAGAATAGCACTTTGTATGGTTGTACTTTTATTTTCCTAATCAAGTTCAACAAAAATGAATTTATTTTTCAGGTACATGGTATAATAACAGGGAACACGTGTTTTAGCTAGAACAGAAGACAACACCCTTTTAAGTATAGTGAGCTGATATGATATGTATTTTGTGGTTACATCACAGTACAATTTAGGACAGAATCCTTGCAATAACATGTTTCAATTAAGTTTTACTTTTTCAAGGATTATATTTACAACATAATATATGGTGTTGTCTAAAACTATTTTAAACATGTTGCATAGAGTACCATAAAAACAAGTAACCATACTTTGACTGTAGTTACTAACAGCTCCTATAGAAAAAAGTCCCTATATTACATTTTCCCCTCGTTTTAGAGGGACACAATACTACTTTTTATCATGTATATGAAAAAGAGCCAGTTAAAGGGACTGTCAACACCAGCATTTTTGTTGTTTAAAAGGAAAGATAATCCCTTTATTACCCATTCCCCAGTTTTTCACAACCAACACAGTTATAATAATACACGTTTTACCTCTGTGATTACCTTGTATCTAAGCCTCTGCAAACTGCCCCCCTTGTTTCAGTTCTTTTGACAGACTTACATTTTAGCCAATCAGTGCTGACTCCAGGGTAACTTCACGTGCATGAGCTCAAAGTTATCTATATGAAACACATGAACTAATGCCCTCTAGTGGTCAAAATGCATTCAGATTAG
Organism: Bombina bombina; assembly: GCF_027579735.1. Classification (NCBI taxonomy): domain Eukaryota; kingdom Metazoa; phylum Chordata; class Amphibia; order Anura; family Bombinatoridae; genus Bombina; species Bombina bombina. The sequence continues at coordinate 322,180,740 of NC_069504.1, forward strand.
AGGCAGTCTTCAAGGTCTAAGAAATTAGCATATGAACCGCCTAGGTTTAGCTTTCAACTAAGAATACCAAGAGCGCAAAGCAAAATTGGTGATAAAAGTAAACTGGAAAGTTGTTTAAAATTATATTCCCTATTTAAATCATGAAAGTTTTTTTGGACTTGACTGTCCCTTTAAGCATTTTAAAAATACATATTTTTAAAAGTTATATAAAATTTTCTTAAAGGGATATGGAAGTCAGGATTAAACTGCCATGATTCAGATAAAGCAAGCAGCTTTAACAACTTTTAAATTCACTTCCTTTAACATATTTACTTCATTTTCTTGGTATTTACTTTTGAAGAGCAAAGGCTCAATGTTTGAATTGAAATACATTGTTGAAAACATTGTTGTCATATCAATGATCAAGACATGCTCTTTAGCATATCTAGATCTACTGTGAAAAAAATCGAGTGAAATCAAGTGAACTACTGCAAACAAACAATGGTAAAAGTGCAACTGTTCATTATTTGAGAAGTGTGCACAATGTTTTGTGTGTGTGCACCTTTGGAGACATTAGCATAGCACCTACTAAATATGTCCAAGGTCCACAGCTCATATAAATATATGAGTCTGTAATTGGCTGAGGCTGTCACGTGATATAAGAAATAGGGAAATGAGAGAAAACATTAAAATTAGTCTGAAAAAAATTGCTACTCATTTGAAATTTAAACCATTGTGCTTTTAATAAGCATGTGTTAATTATGCAATTTTACTTGACCCCCCATAGTCAAGTTGTCCTATAACCCCCATGACACAAAAAACACTTCACACACTGTTTGGGTAGAAAAGGCGGCAGCTCATTTGTTAACATAACTTATAAACATCAATAACTTAAAATAAACCAATCACAGTGCGTGCCCCCTTTTTGTTAACTCCTCAGCCCCACCCATCTCCTGGGAGTGGCTACCCCCACTAAGCCATCCCTCTGCTGCTCCAACAGGAAATACAATCCATCAGATTCCAGACGTAAGCCTCAACCAACCAGAGCAAGCACCCCGCACAGCTGCGACACCCAGAAATCTCCAAATCTCAGGGAGGGCGGGCGGGACAAAACACCCCACCGTGCTGCTCCTGCTAGAAAAATCTGTACCCACTTCCTGTCCTGGGCTTATAAGCCCCCCTTCTAAGCCCAGCCCCCTTGTCCTTTCTTTCACCCCGTGTCTTGCTTCCTAGTGGGGTCATACAACCCTTCCCTCAATGCTTTCCTCCAGGGTTATTGCTGTATTTACACAGTCACAGACTAAGCATAAGCCATAAAGGGTATTTGCCCAGTGGGCTGGGGACAGTTGTGCGCCTGTGCCTGTCATCTTAAAGGGACAGTAAAGTTTAAGTAGACATTTATGATTTAGACAGAGCATACAATTTTAAACAGCATTCCAATGTACTTCTATTATTTAATGTGCTTCCTTCTCTTGTTATCCTTTGCTGAAAGGTTTATCTGGGAAAGCTCAGGAGCAGCAAAGAACCTAGCTGCTGATTGGTGGGCTGCATATATATATATATATATATATATATATTGTCATTGACTCACCCATGTGCTAGGTTAGAAACCAGTAGTGCATTCCTGCTCCTTCAACAAATGATACCAAGAGAATGAAGCAAATTTGATAATAGAAGTAAACTAGAAAGTAGTTTAAAATTGTATGCTCTGTCTAAATAATGAAATATTTTTTGGGGGTTTTATGTCCTTTTAACTCTACCCAATTGCCAGTGTTATCATTTGTGCATGATGCAGGGCCGGCCCTGAACTGCCTCTCACTGCCTGAAAAAAAAGACAGTTGAAATATTACAAAACATTTCTGTTGTGCTGTTGTAGAATAATTTATCAAGCTATTGTGAACGATTTTAAAATAACTTAAAATCCTTTTCACTGCAGTTGTTTTTCAATAGTCAATCTGCACCTACCATGTGCCTTTTTTGGAGCCCAATCTAGGGGTCGACCCGATAAAAATCGTCGCCCGCAAAAGCCGGCAACGCCAATATTTGCGCTGGTTTGGTATCCTATATACGGCGTAACCTAGAAGTTACGCCCGTATATTTCTGCCGTCGCCCGTAGTTTTTTGGGCCATAGGCAGGTATACCAAACCAGCGCAGTTTGGTATCCAATCTTACTCCATTTTCACCTCGCCACAAAAAGCAGCCGTAAGAAGCCTTACGCTGACTATTGGAGCCCCGTAACTCCCTAAACTAGCTAGAAAATAAACCTAACACCTAACGCATGCGCAATGTCTATCTCCCTGTCAACCGCGATCTGCTAAAATAAACCTAACACCTAACACATGCGCAATGTCTATCTCCCTGTCAACCGCGATCCCCCGCCGCAATCCATAATAAAGTATTTAACCCCTAAACTGTTGCCATCTACATAAACTAACCCCCTACTGTGAGCCCCTAAAACCGCCACCATCTAACTGATCTATCCCCTAATGTGAACCCCTTACACCGCCGCCATCTATATTAAAATTATTAACCCCTAATTTGATCTACCTACCCCGCCGCCAGCTATATTATCTATATTAACCCTAAGTATATTATAGTTAATATAGTTATTACATTATATATATATTAACTATATTAACCCTAATTATATAAGGTTTAATATAGTTAATATAGTTACTATAGTATTTATATTAACTATATTAACTCTATCTAACCCTAACACCCCTAACTAAATTCTTATTAAATAAATCTAATTCATATTATAAACTAAAATATTCCTATTTAAATCTAAATACTTACCTATAAAATAAACCCTAAGATAGCTACAATATAATTAATAATTACATTATAGCTATGTTAGGGTTTATATTTATTTTACAGGTAAATTGTTAATTATTTTAACTAGGTATAATAGCTATTAAATAGTTATTAACTATTTAATAGCTACCTAGTTAAAATAATTACCCAATTACCTGTAAAATAAATCCTAACCTAAGTTACAAATACACCTACACTATCAATAAATTAAAGAAACTACAAATATCTATCTAAAAATACAATTAAATAAACTAAACTAAATTACAAAAAAAAAAAACACTAAATTACAAAAAATAAAAAAAAGATTACAAGATTTTTAAACTAATTACACCTATTCTAAGCCCCCTAATAAAATAATAAAGCCCCCCAAAATAAAAAAATTCCCTACCCTATTCTAAATTAAAAAAAGTTCAAAGCTCTTTTACCTTACCAGCCCTTAAAAGGGCCTTTTGTGGGGGCATGCCCCAAAGAAAACTGCTCTTTTGCCTGCAAAAAAAACACACAATACCACCCCCCAACATTACAACCCACCACCCACATACCCCTAATCTAACCCAAACCCCCCTTAAATAAACCTAACACTACCCCCCTGAAGATCTCCCTACCTTGTCTTCACCACACCGGGCCGAACTCCTCATCCGATCCGGGCGATGTGTTCCAGCAAGCGGCAGTGAAGTCTTCTTCCATCCGGGCGATGTGTTCCAGCAAGCGGCAGAGAGTCTTCTTCCATCGGCGATGTCTTCAAGCAAATCGGCATCTTCAATCTTCTTCCTTCGCTCCTCCGCCACGGAGCATCCTTCCGGCACGACGACTTCCCGACGAATGAGGTTCCTATAATTGACGTCATCCAAGATGGCGTCCATCGAATTCCGATTGGCTGATAGGATTCTATCAGCCAATCAGAAATAAGGTAGAAAAATATGATTGGCTGATTGAATCAGCCAATCAGATTCAAGTTCAATCCGATTGGTTGATTGGTTCAGCCAATCGGATTGAACTTGAATCTGATTGGCTGATTCAATCAGCCAATCAGATTTTTCTACCTTAATTCCGATTGGCTGATAGAATCCTATCAGCCAATCGGAATTCGACGGACGCCATCTTGGATGACGTCATTTAAAGGAACCTCATTCGTCGGGAAGTCGTCGTGCCGGAAGGATGCTCCGCGGCGGAGGAGCGAAGGAAGAAGATTGAAGATGCCGATTTGCTTGAAGACATCGCCGATGGAAGAAGACTCTCTGCCGCTTGCTGGAACACATCGCCCGGATGGAAGAAGACTTCACTGCCGCTTGCTGGAACACATCGCCCGGATCGGATGAGGAGTTCGGCCCGGTGTGGTGAAGACAAGGTAGGGAGATCTTCAGGGGGGTAGTGTTAGGTTTATTTAAGGGGGGTTTGGGTTAGATTAGGGGTATGTGGGTGGTGGGTTGTAATGTTGGGGGGTAGTATTGTGTTTTTTTTGCAGGCAAAAGAGCAGTTTTCTTTGGGGCATGCCCCCACAAAAGGCCCTTTTAAGGGCTGGTAAGGTAAAAGAGCTTTGAACTTTTTTTAATTTAGAATAGGGTAGGGAATTTTTTTATTTTGGGGTGCTTTATTATTTTATTAGGGGGCTTAGAATAGGTGTAATTAGCTTAAAAATCTTGTAATCTTTTTTTTATTTTTTGTAATTTAGTGTTTGTTTGTTTTTTAATTTAGTTTAGTTTATTTAATTGTATTTTTAGATAGATATTTGTAGTTTCTTTAATTTATTGATAGTGTAGGTGTATTTGTAACTTAGGTTAGGATTTATTTTACAGGTAATTGGGTAATTATGTTAACTAGGTAGCTATTAAATAGTTAATAACTATTTAATAGCTATTATACCTAGTTAAAATAATTAACAATTTACCTGTAAAATAAATATAAACCCTAACATAGCTATAATGTAATTATTAATTATATTGTAGCTATGTTAGGATTTATTTTATAGGTAAGTATTTAGATTTAAATAGGAATATTTTAATTAATAATATTAATATTAGATTTATTTTAATAAGAGTTTAGTTAGGGATGTTAGAGTTAGATAGGGTTATTATACTTTATATATATATAATATAATAACGATATTAACTATATTAACCCTAATATAATTAGGGTTAATATAGTTAATATATATAATATAATAACTATATTAACTATATTAACTATATTAACTCTAATATAATTAGGGTTAATATAATTAATATAGCTGGCGGCGGGGTAGGGGGATTAGATTAGGCGTTAATAATTTTACAATAGATAGCGGCGGGGTAGGGGCTCACCTTAGGGGGTAGGTAAGGTAGATGGCGGCGGTGTTAGGGGCTCACTTTAGGGGGTTATAGATTTAGTATAGCTGGCGGGTGGTTTAGGGGTTAATAATTTTATTAGGTTGCGGCGGGCTCCGGGAGCGGCGGTTTAGGGGTTAATACATATTTTATTGTTATGATAGTGAGGGGGGATAGAGGGTTAGACGTGTCGGGCTATGTTAGGGAGGCGTGTTAGACTTGTCGGGCTATGTTAGGGAGGCGTGTTAGACAGTGCGGGTGATTTAGACTTTAGTCAGGTTTTGTAGGCGCCGGCAGTTTCTAACGTGCCGCAAGTCACTGACGACGCCAGAAATTTCTACTTGCGCAGACATCGCTGGTTTGTCAGACTTACGGCACTTTAGCATCTGACGGCGCAGTATATGGGATAGCTCGAGTTGCGAGCTGAAACTGCGGGCGACGCGGGTTCCCTCGCTTGCGCCGCAAACTACGATCTATATCGGATCGACCCCCTAAACTTTAGTCTGCAGAAAACAAGACTAGTCACTGACATAATGTTATTATAAATGCATTATTTTGTAGTTATCGGTTAAAGTCAATCAGGGAAAGATATGTAACAGGGTTAGCCTTGTGAAGTCTGCAGGGTGCATTTCAAGTCCTGAGAATTAGAAAATCCTCAATTTTCAGAGCTAAATTACATGAAAGGGGCAAAATAAATAACAAAAGTATATTGAAAAGTTATCCCAAAGGAAGGAAGACACAGCATCAAAAAAGTAACTTTCTCTTAGTCTTTCAAGGAGGATTTTGGGAAAAATTATAATTCAGAGTATTGTTTAGATAGTTCCAGTGGGGAAAGTATTCTATCTACTCCAAAGGAGAAGCCGCGAAGGGGCTCCATTTTGAGATCAACTGTAGATAGGGGTAAAGAATTACAAGGGATACATACGCCCTATGAACCAATCAGGAGACAAAAATGAGAGAATAGACAACATCTGAGGAAATATTTTTCACATATGCCCCAAAAATCAAGAGGGAGAAAAGAGTACATATATCCAGCTAGTAAATACATTCTTAAAAGTAATGAGACTAGGAAGGATACTGATGAGGCTGATGAGGAGCTGAGGTCTGTGCAGCAGGTTTTTCATTTGGAAAGGGAAGGAAACAAAGGGGTAAGAGAAAGAAGAGAGCTGAGAGGCAGAAACAGATACATTGAATGTGAAAAAAACCAGTGCGCCAAATACCTGTGTATAAAAGTGAAGATGTCAACAAATAGTGCAATGCTATAATAAAAAACCCCTATGTATAAATACAGGAGTGAACATTACAAAATAAATATACAGAGTAATAAAAAGTCCCAATCAAACCAATCTGGTCGATGGTGGTTATGTGAAATTTGGACAGTTCGTCTAGTCCATAATCCAGATTCAAATGTCTGGAACAGATGGCAGGCTGCTTCTTCGAAATTCTTATTGGTGTCCCAAGATGTTATGATCTGTAGATGTGAAAGATAAAAAAAGAAGGCGCCACCATGGTGCACAATCAGATGATTCAAACACGCCAAATGTACAAGTAAGACCGTACTTACAAGCTGTATGACACTTGAGAAGTGTCACAAATGCCTTCTGGACTGTTGGGAGTCGTCCAGCTAACTCACACTGATGGATGTCAGAGCAACTCTGGAGCAAGGGAGCAGCGACAGGCTAACAGCATGCAGTGACCAGCCACAAGCTTAGCACCAAGCCGGATCGTCCACTTGTGTTGATGGATACACCAGTGACAGTAGATACACAGTATGTCTACGCGTTTCGGCCTATATCAAGGCCTTTCTCAAGACTAAGAAAAATTATAATTCAGAGTATTGTTTAGATAGTTCCAGTGGGGAAAGTATTCTATCTACTCCAAAGGAGAAGCCGCGAAGGGGCTCCATTTTGAGATCAACTGTAGATAGGGGTAAAGAATTACAAGGGATACATACGCCCTATGAACCAATCAGGAGACAAAAATGAGAGAATAGACAACATCTGAGGAAATATTTTTCACATATGCCCCAAAAATCAAGAGGGAGAAAAGAGTACATATATCCAGCTAGTAAATACATTCTTAAAAGTAATGAGACTAGGAAGGATACTGATGAGGCTGATGAGGAGCTGAGGTCTGTGCAGCAGGTTTTTCATTTGGAAAGGGAAGGAAACAAAGGGGTAAGAGAAAGAAGAGAGCTGAGAGGCAGAAACAGATACATGTTGAGAACTCAGAGGCCATAGTACCTTCTGAATACCTAGTTACTCCATTGTGAAACAAGATACATCTAAGCGCGAATGTAATTAATGTTTCAGGTCAGGAATTAACTCAAGGAGAATATAAAGTATTGAATTTAGGACTGGGTTTTGTACCTCAATGTGATTTTAAATTATTTGATACACTTATTGATTTAAATAGATTTGTACTACGAAAATGTTCCTGCGGAGGATACCACCGTACCCTTGGACAATATGTATAAGTCTGAAGTTGACTATGATAAGCAGGAGTCTCTAGATTTGAATTTTGATGATATGTGTTGCAAACAGGATCTGGTGGAACTCACAGAGGCTGATTGTGATAATGGTAATGCTGTGGAGAATAAAGAGGTTGGAGGAAATAAAAGTGCAAACACTTTTTCTAGTAGGTCTTCTTTTTACCCCATACAAAGTAGGGGTTCAGTCTTAGAGCTATTTTACAAAAGTGTGGAAAGAGAATTAACAGATTTGAGTAAAACAATGCAGCCCCACAGGTACAATTTAGGAAAAGCATTAAGCCAAGCCACAGCTTCCCTAAAAAATAGAACAGAATTAGTGATGAAAAATCAGATAAGGGGGGAGCACGATGATCCTTTTGAAAGAAGATTATATTTCAGAGGCTCTTACCCAGCTTAATGACAGGAAAACTTACATTAAATTAAAAACTCCAAGATATTAAAATATATAATTGGATCAGTTTGGCGAAAGTTGCTTTGGATTGGCTAGCCGGCTCTGACTACATCTCGAATTATGTAGTTGAAGAGAATATGGCTTTGCCTTATTCAATTACAGACCTATTACATACCCCAAAAATTGAAAAACTTAAAATTAAGCTCCCTTAATATACTATACTTAATATAGTCAAGGCATGGAACAGAGTATGTAAAGTCCTGGAAATATATAATTCTGCTTCTAGATTTTTACCGCTCCAAGGACACCCCAAATTCGAGCCTGGGCTAGATTCCAGGGTCTTTGAAAGATGGTTTCAAAAAGGCCTTAATCTGTTTAGCCAATTCAAAGATGAAACAACAAATTCCATTAAACTCTTTAAACACTTGGTCCAAGAATTTGGAGTAAATAATAAAGATTTTTTTTGCTTATCTACAAGTGAGACACTTTTTAGTAGCAAAAAAGGCTTAGATAAAGAGAACTGGATTCTTGGAGATCTGGATATAGTAATTAAAATATACCAGGCAGGTATTCACTCTACTTCTCCTTTGTATAAAGTCTGTATTTTAAAGCAAGGCAAAAAAAGATTGAAAAGATCTCCATTCTATATGGGCTGCTGACATAAAAAAAACACCTTAATTTTAATGATTTTAAAAATTGTTTTTCTAGAATAGATCAATTTACCTCATTGATAACATGGCAGGAAACACATTTAAAATTATTAAATAGATCTTATATTACATCTTTAATGAGATAAAAATGGAAAGCTAATAATCAATTCTGCTGTACTAGATGTAATTCACAGGAGGCAGATCTACTACATTGCTTTTGGCAGTGCCCAAAGATTCAAACATTATGGGTTCGAATTGGATTTTGGTTGAATAGATTTCAAACGACCAAACTCATACTCAATAAATATTATATTATCTTTCTTTGTAACAATCTAGAGATCCAGAATAGAGATCTAATTAATACAGCTATCTTTATTGCCAGACAATTGATTCTTAAAACTTGGAGGGATAAGAATGGCCCAAGCTTTTCCTCTTACTTAAAAGAGATTAGATTTCAAATAGCTGTGGAGAAATATGTTGCTGTGAACTCTGCTGAGAACAAAGTTAAAAAAAATATATGACTAAGTGGGATTATGTCCTTTCCAATGGGATTTCAACTCCAAACTCTCAATCCTATGAGACACTCTACTGACTTTATCTTAGAGATTCTTTCAAATTCTTAGTATCCATTAGAGTGGAAAAAGCTGTTGTAAAGGAATGGAATAGTTAGTTAAATGTTAAAGATAGAAGGAGGGAGAGGGGGTGGGGATCTCTCCCCCCTTTTTTTTTCTTGTTTAGGGGTTAGGTTGGGGGGGAAAAAGGTGAAAAACAATCCAACAAATGGGTACATGTAAAATATTGACTCTGGACATTATAGGTGTTTAATCTTTAAACTTGTAACCAGACAGCTGGTTGCTGTTTTTGTTGTGCTTATCTCATCATGTGATACCCTGTCTTGCATTTGTATTTCCATTTGTACTGTACCTAGATGACGATAATTTACTTTTATGATTTGTATCATTGTATTAATGTACCTTTTTGTTGGTCAATAAACATAAACATCTAAAAACAAAACAAAAGAAAAGACCCTACGAAAGTGTATCAAAAACAGGTGAGGTCACTGTTGGATGAGGGGGTCAAGAGAGGTTATATAGATACTAAGACAGCTGAGTTTCTATATGTACAATACCCCAAAATTCCCCTCTTCCACCATTTACTGAAAGTCCATAAGTCCCTTGACAATATCGAGGGGAGATCGATAGTGTCAGGGATGGGGTCAATGCTTGAACCCCTATCAAAATGGGTGGACTCTGTAATACAACCAATGGTTGGGAATCTAGGGAGTTATTTGAGAGACACAAAACATTTATTGAGGAAAGTACAAGACATTAAATGGGAACCAAATTATGGTTGTCTTACCATAGATGTGGTTTCTCTCTATTCCACAATCCCCTATTAAAAGCCATTGAAAGTGTTCTGTGTTTAAATACTGAGTTCTCTCTTGATCAACGTGAATTCTTCTTGTATGTGACATGATATTTTCTTGATCATAATTTTTTCAGCTTTGAGGGACAATTTTATCTCCAGAGATGTGGAACGGCGATGGGGGCAAAATTTGCCCCTTCCTACGCCAACCTTTTTTTAGGTTGGTGGGAGGCCACCCACATCTTTGGAGATAAGAACCTGTTCAGGTCATCTATTAAGGTCTATAAAAGATTTATAGATGATCTGATTTTTATATGGACAGGAACACAAGAGGAAGCTTCCTTCTTTGTATAGTACCTAAATTGCAACAATGTGGGGCTGAGCTTAAAGTTTACAATGGAGTACAATAAGAGACAGATAAATTATCTTGATGTCACTCTATTAGGGGTGAATAGTAAGATAGAGAGCCAACTTTATAGGAAACTTTATATTGAAAAACACTCTGCTTCATGCTACCAGCAATCATCCAACTCATGTACCATTCGCAATAGCTAAGAGACAATTTCTGAGAGTGAAAAGAGATTGTAGCAAAAAAGAGATGTACAAATAGGAATGTGTGGTGTTTATCCAACAATTGAGAGAGATAGAGGCAATTCCAATAAAGTAATAAAAAGGGCAAGAATGCAGGTAGATTCATACTCTAGAAAAAGTCTTCTTATAGATACTCCAAAGAAAAGTAATAACAACAAGCAACCTTTGTTACTGGTTACAATGTACGAAGGTTTGTGAAATTATAAAAAGACACCTCCCGATCCTTTTGGCTGATGACAAACTTAAGAATGTTGTGAAACATGGTTGTTGATTTTCCTACAGACAGGGTGTATCCCTGGGAAACATCCTTTCACCTACACAGTTGTCATCAAGTGATAAGAAAAACATGAGCTCTTGGTTGAAACATAAGGGCACTTTTAGATGTGGTAGCCCATGCTGCAAGGACTTTGAATATTCTTTGGTTACCCCAAATTTTGTTTCCTATTCAACAGGCAACAATTACACCACCGCCCAATGTATAAATTGTTCAACGTCTTTTGTTGTATATTTGATTTCTTGTACTAGCTGCGAGATGCAGTACATTGGTCTCACCACTAGGGCGGTGAGAGCAAGAGCCAGGGAACATTTAACCAACATTAGCAATGATAAGGAATGTTAAGCATTAGCTAGCCACTTTATTAATAAGCCTGAGAAAAATGTGAACACCTTTAGGTGGCAAGCAATTGAGAGGGTATATAGTCCACCTAGAGTCGGTGATAGAACAAAACGTTTACATCGCAAAGAAGCATTCTGTATTTTTAAATTACAGACCTGCGTACCTAAGGGGTTCAATTCAGAATTTGATTTATTAAATCATTGGGAGTAATGGGGAGTATATATATATCCCTATTTCCTATTACTAAATAAGAAATTAATGTAAGTGTATTAGGCACCAAACGGATTTGATTATTAATAGCATTATTAGCACTAGTGGATATACTACAATAAAATTAGCATTAGAATAATTTTGCTATATGTTTAAATAATTTAGAAATATTAGTGCTTAGATATGAAAATAAAGGAATGTCTAATGTGTATTTAATTTTCCAGGGGTGTTATATATATATATAATTATCAGTGTTAGATACTATATAGATATATTACAGGTTACGTCAGTGAGCTGTATTATTTGGTTGAATCATACCACTTCTCATATCCATCTATGTGCATGTTGGTGGAGAAAATGTTTTTTATAAGTAGAATATGGAAATGAAATTTTACAGCTGTATAATGAGAACTATATTCGTGGTATGACATATTGTCAAATGTTTCTTTTAAAAAATGTTGATTAATTATTCAATTGCTTATTTTGCTTAGAATACAACTGGATGATGCCAGGAACACTTTCTCTTTAAGGTGATACTTGTAGTAGTCACTTCAAATAGAGGGAAGAGGGTACGTAGCACGTTTACCTATGATTACGGGGAAACCCGAAATGCGTCAGTAACATCATGCGGCCCCATGGTCGTAGCTTCTGTATGTTTTTAGGATAGTGGTTCACTCTTTTTAGGTATTGCTTACTTGCTGTGCTGTATGTGCTACAATTATGTCTTTTATTTGATGAAATATCCCACGGAGCCGGTCTGGATTTTGTGCTTTGGATTGTTGTACTCTTTCATCTGAGGTTTCCTGAGGGCTTCCGGTAGGTAACAGGTGGGAGGCACTTTAGCGCCGGATGGCAGCTACTGTATATATTTGGAGGAGGAGTAAGGACTTTACAGCTGCTGGATCGCCCATAATTTTGGAGCAGAACACTGTGTCTGACACACGCCGTATTCAACTGAACAGTGAGTGAGTTGTTACACTGTGGCTAATAAATGTTTATAGCAGCTTTATGAACTTACATTGTTGCATATGGTGTCAGGATTTACATTTCTTTGAACACTATTTAGCGACTAACAGTTTGAGAAGCTAACCCCCCTGAGTGAAATGGAACATTCCTTTCTGTGTCTTCGTGTTTTTATATAACAAAGTTGCTTCATTACACATAACTAACTATTTTATAAAAAAAAAAATTCTAGCTGTTTACTGTCCTTTTAAGGATAGAGGTGCCTGAACATAGAATGTTCAATGTGCCATATAAATTCTACTTCTGCGTGAACCTGCCTGATCTATGCCTGAATGTTCATTACAAAAATAATTCTCACATCTGTAGCAACAAAAATATAACTATTTTTGTATGATGATCAAAAATGCCGGCCAAATTCTTCTAACCAATATTTGGCCTGTTCCCAGACTTGACTTGTGTATCATTATGGTAGTTGGAAAAATAAATATAAAACAATGTTGATGATATCTATCAGGTTTTAATTCTCTTGTGATTTAGAACATTTATTTTGGTTTATATTACATATTCTAGTAAAATTTCAAATTTTACCATTATGCTTCTAGAAATCTATATTTATGCAAATAAGCCAAAGAATTAAAGTCTAACTAAAATAAAAATCATGTCAGTCACAGTGAAATACTGTTAATCACAGGATAGATTATTTCACTGAGGCTTGTCTGTAAGCCAAAGAATAGTCAAATAATCAAACTGCAGATGTTAAAAAAAAAAAAAAAAATATGCCTAAATTTAAACAGCAGCAGAAATCCAGACAACCAGAAAAAATGTGCTCCAAACATAAGAAAGAATGTTCTGCCCTTCCTTTTATTTCTTAACTAGCTGTATATAATAACCAGACATATGTGATGATCAAAGATCTTTTTTTTCAAAATAAGAAAAAAATGGTCATGTCAAATCCGATATTGAGAAAAATAAACTTTATTTTTTAAAATTACTTTCTGTTTAAGAAGAATAATAATGCCATATTTTTTTTATTTTTAATCGACTGTTACTCTATAATCTGTATTTTCACATATATAAAAAATATGATTCTCTGCAGTCCAATGCATAAACTTAATAGCAATGTAAATAAATAAAATGGTTTTATGTTTTTATTATTTTTTTAATTATTATTTACCTTAAAATATAATTTTCTCAGAACAGTAAAAATGTTGTACTTATTTAATTTTGCATATATTTTAAAATTCTTCATTTGCAGACAATCTATAAAAAAGATTGATAAGTTCTTTAAGGCTTTTAGAACCATGATTATTAAACTGCTATGCCAACTATAAATTGGCATTTCTCAATCCCCCCAGACTTCTCTGACTGGGGAGATTTACAGCCCCCTCTTCCAAATCGCCATATGCAAACATAAGTTGGCATTGCACAAGCAGCGGCATATGCAATGATAAATGCAGTCAGCTTATTGCTTTCCACTAGCCGTGATCCAGGCGGACAGGGGTGGAGATGCCCTCTGTGCCCACCCAGGGGTTGTTTAAGGTCCACCAACTATTAAGGGAAATAAAGGCTGCAGCCTTGTTTATTGATTAATAACAAATCATCATTTAAACATGTAATAACTTTAACAGATATAGCCTATAAGTGCTTGTCTCCATCACCAAATGTGCCTGTCCATAAAATTAAAGACACTCCCCAATTTAAATGAGTCACTGAAACCAAAACAGGTGGTACCCAAAAACTATCACAAATGTACAGTATACACAACTTAGGGGACAGCTCCTCAACAAATGTGCAACATCAATCACTCATTAGTCAGATAGGGTAGTGCTTTTCCTTGCTGTTAAGATCCAAGAATGCAGCTACTTTTACTCTTCAAACTTAATCCCTCAACCACACAGCTTGCTCACGTGTTAATCATGCACAATCTGACCACTGATACTGTGAATAGGATATACCCCCTGGCACTAACTACCCTACACTACCTGACCACTGATACTGTGTATGTGATATACCCCCTGGCACTACCTCCCCTACACTACCTGACCACTGATACTGCTTATGTGATATACCCCCTGTCTCTAACGCTCCTGAAATACCTGACCAGCTTGCTCACGTGTTAATCATGCACAATCTGACCACTGATACTGTGTATGTGATATACCCCATGGCATTAACTCCCCTACACTACCTGATCACTGATACTGTAAATGTGATATACCCCCTTGCACTAACTCCCCTAAACTACCTGACCACTGATACTGTGTATGTGATATACCCCCTGGCTCTAACTCTCCTGCACTAATTAACCACTGATACTGTGTATGTGATATACCCCCTGGCTCTAACTCTCCTGCACTAATTGACTACTGATACTATGTATTTGATATAACCCCATGGCACTACCTCCCCTACAGTATCTAACCACTGATACTCTGTATTGGATATAGTCAATAATTCCCACACAGTACAGGACCACCGATACTGTGTATGTAATATACTCCCTGGCTCTTACTCCCCTACACTACCTGACCACTGATACTGTGTATGTGATGTAACCCCTGGCACTAACTCCCCTACAGTACCGGACCACAGATACTGTGTATGTAATATACTCCCTGGCACTAACTCCCCTACAGTACCTGACTGCTGTTACATGGGCATCCCAAGAGGACCATGTGCAGTAAGTTGGAACTTGATGTTGTCATTAAATATGACTGATTATTATTGTTTCTCATAGTTATTAATGGTTATTAATTAATACATCATAATATGTTATATTCTATAACACTTTGTCCAGGTCCCTTTCACTGAGTGATTAACTAGTGGCATGTGGTATGATTCTTGTGATTGTTGATCTCAGGTAAAAACCAATAAGGGCTAGATTACAGGTGGAGTCGTAATTACCGCTAATTTGAATGTTAACTTTGCTAGAGGTTAACTTTTTGCGCATGTCAGGTAGCAATGGTATTACAAGTTGAAAATAAAAATTTTGCTCTCAAGTGAATCACAACACATGCAAAATGTTAACCAGAGGATATCGCATTGACAATATTCATAATAACCCCATTAATGTCAGCGTAGTTAAAAAAAACTTACCCCTATACTCGCTCGTTAACCCCATCACAATAATACACTAATAACCCCTAAACCTCTACAACCGCTACTCTTTTAACCCCGCTACACTATTAACCCCTAATTTGCAACATCCCCCATAGCAAGCTACACCACTACACTATTAACCCCTAAACCAAAATACCCCCTACGCTGCTTAACTCCAAAACCACAATAACCCCTACACTACTTAACCCCTACTATATTAACCCCTTTACAGCTAAGCCTCCTAAAACCACTAACCTAAGACCCCCTAAGCTACAAAAAATAAAAAATAAATTACGAATTAAAAAAAAATACCAAAAATAAAAACACAGTACTAGTAAAAGCACTAAACTAAAAAAAAAAACTATTCCTAAACTATAATACCCCCAAAAAAAATCTTTAAAAAACCTAATCTAAAAATTGCCCTGAAAAGGTCTTTTGCCAAAACATGATTATAGCTTTTTTGACAAAAATGTGATTATAGCAAATTCGGCAAAATCACAGTCTGTACAGTGAGAGTGAGGTTTTGAAATCACAGTCTGTACAGTAAGAGTGAGGTTTAAAAATTGTGGTCTGTACAGTGAGAGTGAGAGTTTGAAATCACAGTTTGTACATTGAGAGTGAGGTTTATAAATTGTGGTCTGTACAGTGAGAGTGAGATTTTGAAATTAGCCAAAAGTAAGAGTGAATTTTGGAAATCCCGGTCTATACAGTGAGATTGAAGTTTTAAAATCACACTATGTACAGCGAGAGTGAGGTTTGAAAATGTCAGTCAATGCAGTGAGAGTGAGTTTTGGAAATTGCAGTCTGTACAGTGAGATTGAGGTTTAGATATTGCTTTCTGTATAGTAGGGATGCACATTTAGATCTTGTGAGGTTCTGAATTCAGAAGTAAGCAGCGGCTCATGCCCTTTAGATATTTTTGTAGCCGGATTAATTCTTGTAAAAGATGCCCACTCTAAGATCTGGATTTGCAAAGATTATTGTGTAGGCATCTTTTACAGTAAACATTCTGGCTACGAAAATTTCCGAAGGGCACAAGCCGCTGCTTTCTTCCATATTGAGAGTGAGGTTTGGAAATCACAGTTTGTACAGTGAGAGTAAGGTTTTGAAATTGTGGTCTTTATAGTGAGAGTGAGGTTTAGAAATTGTGGTCTGTACAGTGAGCTTGAGGTTTTGAAATCAGTCTATAGTGAGAGTGAGATTTGAAAAATGGCAGTCTGTACAGGGAGAGTGAGGTTTTAAAATCAGACTATGTACAGTAATAGTGAGGTTTTAAAATCACACTATGTACAGTGAGTGAGGTTTTAAAATCACACTGTGTACAGTGAGAGTGAGGTTTAAAAATCACACTGTGTACAGTGAGAGTGAGGTTTAAAAATCACACTATGTACAGTGAGAGTGAGGTTTTAAAATCACACTGTGTACAGTGAGAGTGAGGTTTAAAAATCACACTATGTACAGTGAGAGTGAGGTTTTAAAATCACACTGTGTACAGTGAGAGTGAGGTTTAAAAATCACACTATGTACAGTGAGAGTGAGGTTTTAAAATCACACTGTGTACAGTGAGAGTGAGGTTTTAAAATCACACTATGTACAGTGAGAGTGAGGTTTAAAAATCACACTATGTACAGTGAGAGTGAGGTTTAAAAATCACACTGTGTACAGTGAGAGTGAGGTTTAAAAATCACACTATGTACAGTGAGAGTGAGGTTTAAAAATCACACTATGTACAGTGAGAGTGAGGTTTAAAAATCACACTATGTACAGCGAGAGTGAGGTTTAAAAATCACACTATGTACAGTGAGAGTGAGGTTTAAAAATCACACTATGTACAGCGAGAGTGAGGTTTAAAAATCACACTATGTACAGCGAGAGTGAGGTTTAAAAATCACACTATGTACAGCGAGAGTGAGGTTTAAAAATCACACTATGTACAGCGAGAGTGAGGTTTGAAAATGACAGTCAAGGCAGTGAGAGTGTATTTTAGAAATCGTGGTCTGTACAGTGAGAGTGAGGTTTACAAATCACACTATGTACAGTGAGAGTGAGGTTTACAAATCACACTATGTACAGTGAGAGTGAGGTTTACAAATCATACTATGTACAGCGAGAGTGGGGTTTAAAAATGACAGTCAAGGCAGTGAGAGTGTATTTTAGAAATCGCGGTCTGTACAGTGAGAGTGAGGTTTACAAATCACACTATGTACAGTGAGAGTGAGGTTTACAAATCACACTATGTACAGTGAGAGTGGGGTTTAAAAATGACAGTCAAGGCAGTGAGAGTGTATTTTAGAAATCGCGGTCTGTACAGTGAGATTGAGGTTTAGCTATTGTGTACTGTACAGTAGGGATGGGCATTTGGATCTTTTGTGTGGTTCCGAATGCCGCCCCCTACTCACCAGAAGCCAATCAACCGCTAGCAGGGGGTGTCAATCATCCCAACTGCTGCTTCTTAACTTCCATTTCAGGCAACCCTGAAACGATGGTGGTAGGAAGCAGCATCCGCTGCTTAATAAATCCACCCCTATCTCTCACGCCAGCTCTAAAATACCTGATCAGTATCACAGGTGAAAAGATTGCACAGCACCAAAGCTTTTAAACCACTCAAAGAGGAAGAGGCTAGGCAGTGGGCACACCCAGAAATTCCTTCCCCTTGTATTGTAGGGAGAAGTATTTTACCACACTCCTTCCGACATATTCCTGCCATTTTCCCCTATGTACATACATTGTATCAATACAGAAATAATTCCTGGCGGTTTAACTCACATATAGAAATCCTTTACTCCTGCCAGCTTAGCGCCCATAAAGAACATTTTGCATGTGCGCTATCCCTACAGGATTTATATTAGGGTGTGTTATGTCCTGATATAAAATATTAATAAATATTAATGATAATTACAAATTATTAATGCTGAGGTTATTATAAATTATAATAAATCATTATAATAAACATTGGCACATTATAATAGATTTATCCATTATTATTAATTATTTAATTTTTTTTAATATTTAATATATAATAAATACTTAAGGCACCTTAATGTAACATGTCGGCTATAGCACACATGAAGAACATAGGTATTTGCATGTGTATTATCACGACAGGAGTTATATTAGGGTGCGTTATGCATTTATTTGATATAAAATATTAATAAATATTACTAATAATTACAAATTATTAATTTTGAGATTCTTAAAATGTATAATAAATCATTAAAATTAACATTCATATATTTGAATAGTTGTATAAATTATAATTTTATTAATATACTCAGTATAGTTTAATATTTTATAGCGCGCATGCAAATTCCTATGTTCTTCATGTGTGCTATAGCTGAAATCAATAACATTAGGGTGCGTTAAAGGGACATGACACCTACACTTTTTCTTTCATGATTTAGAAAGAGAATGCAATTTTAAACATCTTTCTAATGTACTTATATTATCTAATTTGTTTTATTCTCTTGATATTCTTTGCTGAAAAGCATATCTAGATATGCTCAGGAGCTGCTGATTGGTTGTTGCACATAGAAGCCTCGTGTGATTGGCTCACCATGTGCATTGCTTTTTCTTCAACTAAGGATATCTAAAAAAATTAGCAAAAAAAATAATAGAAGTAAATTGTAATGTTGTTTAAATTTCTATTCTCTATCTGAATCATGAAAGAAAGATTTTGGGTTTAGTGGCCCTTTAAAGGGACAGTCAAGTATAAATTAAACTTTCATTATTCAGATAGGACTTTTAATTTTATTTGATTTTCCAATTTACTTTTATCATCAAATTTGCTTTTTTCTCTTGGTATTCTTAGTTTAAACTAAACATAGGTAGGCTCATATGCTAATTTCTAAGCCTTTGAGGGCTGCCTCTTATCACATGCTTTTTAAATCTCTTTTCAACACAAAGAGACAGAAAGTACACGTGGGCTATATAGATAACACTGTGTTCAGGCACAGAAAGTTATTTAAGATCTAGCACAATACAATGCTAAATTTAAGACAATAGATAATAAACAGTCCCAGTCATGTGATCAGGGGGCTGGAAGAAGGTTCCTAGATATAAGGTAATCACAAAGGTAAAAAGTACATTAATATAACTGTGTTGGTTATGCAAAACTGGGGAATGAGTAATAAAGGGATTATCTATCTTTTAAAACAATAACAATTCTATGGTTGACTGTCCCTTTAAGTATTAATTAGATATAAAAGATTATAAAAAATTATTAATTAATAATAATAATTAAAAATGGAAATGTAGAGGAACAAAAGGGAAGATAGCGCTGGTTCTGTAGTAGCAAATCTATATATACAGTGCAAAGAAATAGTAAATATATACTCTTAAAGATAAATGCACCTAATGAAACAGCAGGTATTAACAGCAGTTAAAAGACCCATATAGTGACATATGTGAGCTGGTAACGTATTTAAATTTAATCCTGATAGATGCAGCTGAAATTCAAACTTACAGGATGAGACCTCAATCCTATGAGGTAAGGTATTGGCAATGCAATGGTGTACTCGTATGGAAATCCGCTCCACTCGCGGAATGTGACGAGATATTCGAATCACTGACAAAAATCTGTATTTCTTCTGTCCTTCGGATATAAAATCTTCTTGGAGTATGGTAGGTCTCCCCAGGAGTATATATGAAAAGAAAGAAGCCACAATATAGTGTGATAATGTTTAAAAATATGATACAATTTATTCACATGAAAAACACACACTATTAAAATGCCTGCTTACATTAGTTAACCTCAAAGTGGTATGAGGTATTTTAAAGGCTGTTTCAGAGATTGTACATGCGAGTAATAATCGCACTCTATGTATGCCGGGCTAAAATCCCAAATGTCAGCCTCAAATGTCCACAGCAGCAGGAATAACAAACCGGATCCTCCGGTGTTCAGATATAGTTCATATGTCTAACGCGTTTCAAAGGATTTCTGCAATAGTTCCTTCTTCTTCAGAGACTTCTGATTAAATGAGTGGCTCTCCTCTTTTTAAACCACATATCACGGTCTTTGGGCAGTTTGGTAGCTGTGCTTTTATTGGCTGCAGCACAAACACCTCTCTCTTACATCAATTTAGTAGCTGCGCTTCCATTTGCTACAGCACACACACCTCTTTTCTCTATCAGGGCGTCGTCGTAATTAGCTAATTCTCAGAGTGTGTGATATTCTAGTGCAGTTTTGCAGCTACATTCGCCTTTTGACTAATACTGGGGGACCTCAAACATTTTTACATGTTTTTGAGAATACATGAATAGTCTTAACTTACAAAAAGATTAATTAAATACTGTTTATGTCTGAGTTTAAATATAAATTTGAATAAAAATAACAATAACTGTGTATTGTAAAAAATGGATGTTTACAAATCCAATTTATTCCTACTGGATTATAAATAGTCCTATACCTAAAAATAATGGGCTAATCTACTATGCAATAAACCTTAGGTACAAGCAATAAAAAAAGGGAATAAAAAAGGGAAAAAAAAGAAATAAAAAACAGAAAAACATTATCTTAAATGCTATTTCAATCTGTTTAAAAATCCATAAAATATTTTAAAATATGCTAAAAACATTTTATATATATATATGTATAAATCAAATTATATCTACAGATTAATATTGCACCCAATGAGAAAATGTAAAATTTAATATAACAATATTAAATCTAAATGGCTATCCTATATCATTCATTAATTTTCCAAAAATGCTGCTAGGTCAATGTCTTTATTAAGACCATGGGGTGTTAGGGTATTCATAGTGTGTATCCAAAATGTTTCTTTTTTTCTTAATGCAATTGTTCTATTTCCCCCACGTTTATGAGCTTTAACATGTTCAATTATAGTTCCCTTCAGACATTTTGGATCTTTGTTGTGAAAATTCTTAAAGTGCAGGGATAGGTTATGTGATTTTTCACCTGCAGTAATATTGGTTAGATGTTCTAATAATTCTTTCTTGTAGGGTCTAATAGTCCTTCCAATATACTGCAAATTGCAACTACACTGTAACATATATACTATGTATTCAGTTTTACAGTTACATAGTGTCTTTATTTCAAACTCCTTCCCTGTACTGCAAGACTTGAATTTTTTGTTGGCTTACTTCCACTGAAGTGATGAATGCATGCTTCACAGTTTTTTCTATTACATTTATAAAATCCTTCTGAATGTTTCCCTAGCCAGTTTGAATTATTTGGAGTATTATTATGGTTATGCTGTCTGATTATTTTGCTGTTTCTCTTAGTTTGTGTGGGGGTATAGTGAGATTTTCTATTTGAAGAATCCTCCTTAAGTGATTCAATCCTATTTCTAGTTTTCTGTTGGAAATTTCTGAAGGTATGGCTCACGGAGAAGTCAGGAGAATGGAAATTGGACCAATTTGTACCTTACTCCACTTGGTTTGGATCCTCTCCCAGATCTTTCCATATCTCCTCATCCTCCGTTCCCATATCTGTTTTGATTACTCTCTTCTTTTCTTTTTTAATGTTTAAATCCCTTAGAATTTTTTTTCTTTTCTTATTTTCTACTTCATGTTCAAACCTCTCTATCTTTTTTTTTTTGTTTTCCTTCTCTAATTCTATATAATAAACATCCCCTTTGAACATATTTAACTTAGTTCTGATATTTTTTATTTGTTCTGTGCACTTTTCTATCTTTTTAGTTCTATACTTAATTAAAATATTCATCAACTAGATTTATTGAGGACATCATTTTAATTTGGTCAGGCACAAATGAAATTTTAGAGGATTTTATCACTTTTATTAGTAAAAATGATTTTAATCTCTCTTTTACGAAAAAAAACAGACCAAAGGGAAATAGAATTTTTAGACTTAGTGTTCTTTCAGGAAGGTAATAACATCTTAATTAAAGTATACAAAAAAGAAACTGACAGTAATGGTTACTTAAATGCTAATAGTGGCTATAATCCAAAGTGGATAAAAAATACCCCTTTTGGACAATTTCAACGAATCCGTCGTAACTGTTCAAAAATGAAGGATTACAAACGAGAATCTATAGAATTGAAGAGGAAATTTGAGAAAAAGGGTTACAAACATAAAATCCTAGAACAGGCAGCCAAAAAAACAAGAATAATCCCAAGAGACACACTTTTAAAAGAAAAAATTAGGGATAATCTACAAAATTATACATCTTGTAGTTTAGTAACTACATATAATGAAGGTGCCCAAGAAATTAATAGTATCCTAAGAAAACATTGGCACATTTTAAAAAAAGATGAGTTTCTAAAAGAAATAACAAGGGAGAATCTGAAGGTAATATATAAGAAAAATAAAAATCTAAAATCCATTCTGGCACCTAGCCAATTAAGAACTAATGTAACAAATAATTCAAACTGGCTAGGGAAACATTCCAAAGGTTTTTATAAATGTAATAGAAAAAACTGTGAAGCATATATTCATCACTTCAGAGGAAGTAAGCCAACAAAAAAATTCAAGTCTTGCAGTACAGGAAAGGAGTTTGAAATAAAGACACTATGTAACTGTAAAACTGAATACGGAGTATATATGTTACAGTGTATTTGCAATTTGCAGTATATTGGAAGGACTATTAGACCCTACAAGAAGAGGTTATTAGAACTTCTAACCAATATTACTGCAGGTGAAAAATCACATAACCTATCCCTGCACTTTAAGAATTTTCACAACAAAGATTCAAAATGTCTGAAGGGAACTATAATTGAACATGTTAAAGCTCACAAACGTGGGGGAAATAGAACAATTGCATTAAGAAAAAAAGAAACAGATTGAAATAGCATTTAAGATAATGTTTTCCTGTTTTTTATTTCTTTTTTTCACTTTTTTATTCCCTTTTTTTATTGCTTGTACCTAAGGTTTATTGCATAGTAGATTAGCCCATTCTTTTTAGGTATAGGACTATTTATAATCCAGTAGGAATAAATTGGATTTGTAAACATCCATTTTTTACAATACACAGACAACTTAAGTTATTGTTATTTTTATTCGAATATATATTCAAACTCAGACATAAATAGTATTTAATTAATCTTTTTGTAAATTAAGAATATTCATGTATTCTCAAAAACATGTAAAAAAGTTTGAGGTCCCCCAGTATTAGTCAATAGACGAATGTAGCTGCAAAACTGCACTAGAATATCACACACTCTGAGAATTAGCTAATTACGACGACGCCCTGATAGAGAAAAGAGGTGTGTGTGCTGTAGCAAATGGAAGCGCAGCTACCAAATTGATGTAAGAGAGAGGTGTTTGTGCTGCAGCCAATAAAAGCACAGCTACCAAACTGCCCAAAGATCACGATATGTGGTTTAAAAAGAGGAGAGCCGCTCATTTAATCAGAAGTCTCTGAAGAAGAAGGAACTATTGCAGAAATCCTTTGAAACGCGTTAGACATATGAACTATATCTGAACACCGGAGGATCCGGTTTGTTATTCCTGCTGCTGTGGACATTTGAGGCTGACGTTTGGGATTTTAGCTCGGCATACATAGAGTGCAATTATTACTCGCATGTACAATCTCTGAAACAGCCTTTAAAATACCTCATACCACTTTGAGGTTAACTAATGTAAGCAGGGATTTTAATAGTGTGTGTTTTTCATGTGAATAAATTGTATCATATTTTTAAACATTATCACACTATATTGTGGCTTCTTTCTTTTCATATATACTCCTGGGGAGACCTACCATACTCCAAGAAGATTTTATATCCGAAGGACAGAAGAAATAATGATTTCTGTCAGTGATTTGAATATCTTGTCAAATTCTGCGAGGGGAGTGGATTTCCATACGAGTACACCATTGCATTGCCAATACCTTACCTCATAGGATTGAGGTCTCATCCTGTAAGTTTGAATTTCAGCTGCATCTATCAGGATTGAATTTAAATACGTTACCAGCTCACATATGTCACTATATGGGTCTTTTAACTGCTGTTAATACCTGCTGTTTCATTAGGTGCATTTATCTTTAAAAGTATATATTTACTATTTCTTTGCACTGTATACAGGGAGTGCAGAATTATTAGGCAAGTTGTATTTTTGAGGATTAATTTTATTATTGAACAACAACCATGTTCTCAATGAACCCAAAAAAACTCATTAATATCAAAGCTGAATAGTTTTGGAAGTAGTTTTTAGTTTGTTTTTAGTTATAGCTATTTTAGGGGGATATCTGTGTGTGCAGGTGACTATTACTGTGCATAATTATTAGGCAACTTAACAAAAAACAAATATATACCCATTTGAATTATTTATTTTTACCAGTGAAACCAATATAACATCTCAACATTCACAAATATACATTTCTGACATTCAAAAACAAAACAAAAACAAATCAGTGACCAATATAGCCAGCTTTCTTTGCAAGGACACTCAAAAGCCTGCCATCCATGGATTCTGTCAGTGTTTTGATCTGTTCACCATCAACATTGCGTGCAGCAGCAACCACAGCCTCCCAGACACTGTTCAGAGAGGTGTACTGTTTTCCCTCCTTGTAAATCTCACATTTGATGATGGACCACAGGTTCTCAATGGGGTTCAGATCAGGTGAACAAGGAGGCCATGTCATTAGATTTTCTTCTTTTATACCCTTTCTTGCCAGCCACGCTGTGGAGTACTTGGACGCGTGTGATGGAGCATTGTCCTGCATGAAAATCATGTTTTTCTTGAAGGATACAGACTTCTTCCTGTACCACTGCTTGAAGAAGGTGTCTTCCAGAAACTGGCAGTAGGACTGGGAGTTGAGCTTGACTCCATCCTCAACCTGAAAAGGCCCCACAAGCTCATCTTTGATGATACCAGCCCAAACCAGTACTCCACCTCCACCTTGCTAGCGTCTGAGTCGGACTGGAGCTCTCTGCCCTTTACCAATCCAGCGACGGGCCCATCCATCTGGCCCATCAAGACTCACTCTCATTTCATCAGTCCATAAAACCTTAGAAAAATCAGTCTTGAGATATTTCTTGGCCCAGTCTTGACGTTTCAGCTTGTGTGTCTTGTTCAGTGGTGGTCGTCTTTCAGCCTTTCTTACCTTGGCCATGTCTCTGAGTATTGCATACCTTGTGCTTTTGGGCACTCCAGTGATGTTGCAGCTCTGAAATATGGCCAAACTGGTGGCAAGTGGCATCTTGGCAGCTGCACGCTTGACTTTTCTCAGTTCATGGGCAGTTATTTTGCGCCTTGGTTTTTCCACACGCTTCTTGCGACCCTGTTGACTATTTTGAGTGAAACGCTTGATTGTTTGATGATCACGCTTCAGAAGCTTTGCAATTTTAAGAGTGCTGCATCCCTCTGCAAGATATCTCACTATTTTTGACTTTTCTGAGCCTGTCAAGTCCTTCTTTTGACCCATTTTGCCAAAGGAAAGGAAGTTGCCTAATAATTATGCACACCTGATATAGGGTGTTGATGTCATTAGACCACACCCCTTCTCATTACAGAGATACACATCACCTAATATGCTTAATTGGTAGCAGGCTTTCGAGCCTATACAGCTTGGAGTAAGACAACATGCATAAAGAGGATGATGTGGTAAAAATACTCATTTGCCTAATAATTCTGCACTCCCTGTATATAGATTTGATACTACAGAACCAGCGCTATCTTCCCTTTTGTTCCTCTACATTTCCATTTTTTCTATTGGGAAAGTGTTTACTGGAGTTTTGCTCCAGTTCTCTTTTCCCTTAAAGGTATAGCAGCTTAGGGTTCTGGTTACTGTTCTGGGGAAAGTTTTTGTGACCTAGTCCATATTTGTCTCTAGTCTCATAGTTTGTAGCGCCTGGTTTTTCCGCTTTTTGTCCCAATAATAATTAAAACTATTAAAATATATCAATGCTTATTTTATTAATTTATTATAATTTATAAGTACCTCAACAATATTAATTTGTAATTAATATTAATATTTGATGTCAAATTAATACATATAGCACCCTAATATAAATCCTGTCGGGACAGGGCACATGCAAATTTTTACATTCTTCATGTATGTTATTGCCGACATGAGTTATATTAAGGTGCATTATTTGTTTTAGTAAGATTGTAATATGTATAAGAATGTTAAAAATGTATTAAGAGGATCATTATATATATATATATATATATATATATATATATATATATATTGATAGATAGATAGATAGATAGATAGATAGATAGATAGATAGATAGATAGATAGAGAAAGATATTTGCGTGTGTGTATATATATATATATATATGTACATACATATATGTGTATGTATGTGGGCTTGTATATGTATCTATGTATGTATATATACACACACACACACACATATATATATATATATATATATATATATATATATATATATATATATATATATATATATATAATTGTATGCAAAAGTATAGGCACCCCTGACAATTTCCATGATTTTCATTTATAAATAATTGGGTGTTTGGATCAGCAATTTTATTTTGATCTATCAAATAACTGAAGGACACAGTAATATTTCAGTAGTGAAATGAGGTTTATTGGATTAACAAAAAAATGTGCAATATGCATCAAAACAAAATTAGACAGGTGCATACATTTGTGCAACCTTGTCATTTTGTTGATTTGAATACCTGTAACTACCTAGCACTGATTAATTGGAACACACAATTGGTTTGGTAAGCCCATTAAGCCTTGAACTTCATAGACAGGTGCATCCAATCATGAGAAAAGGTATTTAAGGTGGCCAATTGCAAGTTGTTGTTCTCTTTGACTCTCCTCTGAAGAGTGGCTACATGGGGGCCTCAAAGCAACTCTCAAATGACCTGAAAACAAAGATTATTTAACATTATGGTTTAGGGAAAGGCTACAAAAAGCTATCGCAGAGATTTAAGCTGTCCATGTCCACTGTGAGGAACATAGTGAGGAAATGGAAGACCACAGGCACAGTTCTTGTTAAGGCCAGAAGTGGCAGGACAAGTAAAATATCAGAGAGGCAAAGGCAAAGAATGGTGAGAACAGTCAAAAACAGTCCACAGACCACCTCCAAAGACCTACAACATCATCTTTCTGCAGATGGTGTCACAGTGCATCGGTTAACAATTCAGCGCACTTTGCACAAGGAGAAGCTGTATGGGAGAGTGATGCGGAAGAAGCCTTTTCTGCACACACAACACAAACAGAGTCGCTTGAGGTATGCAAACACACATTTGGACAAGCCAGCTTCATTTTGGAAGAAGGTGCTGTGGACTGATAAAACAAAGATTGAGTTATTTGGTCATAACAAGGGGCGTTATGCATGGCGGCAAAAGAACACAACATTTCAAGACAAACACTTGCTACCCACAGTAAATCTGTGGGGTGATTTGAAGCGGGCTGTCCATGCTCGGCAACCATCAAACTTAACTGAATTGGAGATGTTTTGCAAGGAGGAATGATCTAAAATACCTTCCTCCAGAATCCAGACACTCATTACAGGCTATAGGAAGCGTCTAGAGGCTGTTAATTCTGCTAAAGGAGGCTCTACTAAATATTGATGCAATATTTCTGTTCGGGTGCCCAAATTTATGCACCTGTCTAATTTTGTTTTGATGCATATTGTACATTTTCTGTTAATCCAATAAACCTCATTTCACTACTGAAATATTACTGTGTCCTTCAGTTATTTGATTGATCAAAATGAAATTGCTGATCCAAACACCCAATTATTTATAAATGAAAATCATGAAAATTGTCAGGGGCGCCAAAACTTTTGCATACGACTATATATATATATATATATATATATATATATATATATATATATATATATATATAAAACATGGAAGGGAACTGCACTCCAAGACCGGATCAGGTACACATCCTGTGACTCAGTAACATCCAGCCCTGGGTGCTAAATAGCACTCCAAAAAAGCTGTGATGTCACCAGAGCCACAGACAGTTAACCCCAGTCCGGAATGGGTGCAAGAACCAAGGGAGATTACAAATAAAAAGTAATACAACACATAGAAACACCCAACACTCACCAGCTAGCTCACAGCTAAGATAAAATCACAACTGGGAAGGTTAGTCACCGCATCTGGCCAAATGGGAAAGCTCAGGCACCACGTCAAGGTCCTTTCCTTAGCCTGAGTCCCTAACACAGGCACACCATCATGCAAGCTCACAAAGCTAAACAAACTGAGAACAAAGAAGGGGTGCACAGGTGGCTGTAATCACCCATAGAAAATACAAAACATGGAAGGGAACTGCACTCCAAGACCGGATCAGGTACACATCGTGTGACTCAGTAACATCCAGCCCTGGGTGCTAAATAGCACTCCAAAAAAGCTGTGATGTCACCAGAGCCACAGGCAGTTAACTCTAGTCCGGAATGGGTGCAAGAACCAAGGGAGATTACAAATAAAAAGTAATACAACACATAGAAACACCCAGCACTCACCAGCTAGCTCACAGCTAAGATAAAATCACAACTGGAAAGGTTAGTCACCGCATCTGGCCAAATGGGAAAGCTCAGGCACCACGTCAAGGTCCTTTCCTTAGCCTGAGTCCCTAACACAGGCACACCATCATGCGAGCTCACAAAGCTAAACAAACTGAGAACAAAGAAGGGGTGCACAGGTGGCTGTAATCACCCATAGAAAATACAAAACATGGAAGGGAACTGCACTCCAAGACCGGATCAGGTACACATCCTGTGACTCAGTAACATCCAGCCCTGGGTGCTAAATAGCACTCCAAAAAAGCTGTGATGTCACCAGAGCCACAGACAGTTAACCCCAGTCCGGAATGGGTGCAAGAACCAAGGGAGATTACAAATAAAAAGTAATACAACACATAGAAACACCCAACACTCACCAGCTAGCTCACAGCTAAGATAAAATCACAACTGGAAAGGTTAGTCACCGCATCTGGCCAAATGGGAAAGCTCAGGCACCACGTCAAGGTCCTTTCCTTAGCCTGAGTCCCTAACACAGGCACACCATCATGCGAGCTCATAAAACTAAACAAACTGAGAACAAAGAAGGGGTGCACAGGTGGCTGTAATCACCCATAGAAAATACAAAACATGGAAGGGAACTGCACTCCATGACCGGATCAGGTACACATCCTGTGACTCAGTAACATCCAGCCCTGGGTGCTAAATAGCACTCTAAAAAAGCTGTGATGTCACCAGAGCCACAGGCAGTTAACCCCAGTCCGGAATGGGTGCAAGAACCAAGGGAGATTACAAATAAAAAGTAATACAACACATAGAAACACCCAGCACTCACCAGCTAGCTCACAGCTAAGATAAAATCACAACTGGAAAGGTTAGTCACCGCATCTGGCCAAATGGGAAAGCTCAGGCACCACGTCAAGGTCCTTTCCTTAGCCTGAGTCCCTAACACAGGCACACCATCATGCGAGCTCACAAAGCTAAACAAACTGAGAACAAAGAAGGGGTGCACAGGTGGCTGTAATCACCCATAGAAAATACAAAACATGGAAGGGAACTGCACTCCAAGACCGGATCAGGTACACATCCTGTGACTCAGTAACATCCAGCCCTGGGTGCTAAATAGCACTCCAAAAAAGCTGTGATGTCACCAGAGCCACAGACAGTTAACCCCAGTCTGGAATGGGTGCAAGAACCAAGGGAGATTACAAATAAAAAGTAATACAACACATAGAAACACCCAGCACTCACCAGCTAGCTCACAGCTAAGATAAAATCACAACTGGAAAGGTTAGTCACCGCATCTAGCCAAATGGGAAAGCTCAGGCACCACGTCAAGGTCCTTTCCTTAGCCTGAGTCCCTAACACAGGCACACCATCATGCGAGCTCACACACACATACATATATGCATGCATACACATATGTATAAAGTTTTGAGGCCTTCCCAGTCCATCACCTTGTTTTATACCATATACTTTTGAACCCTTCTAACTTTTTAATTTTAATATTTATATGATTTCATTCTATTGGATGGTGTATATATGAGTGTAATACTTTGAGAGCACTAACCCGTCAAGTGTAAAGGCCATGAAATCATCAACTTGTAATACTAAATTGTACTCTAATAATCGTACAGTCAAGTGACACTGCTTACACCTTTTAGGAACTTTAGTATTACCTTGTGCCAACTTGATTGTATCTCGCTTAGGGTTCTAACCCTTTCTTTGCCTCTTATACTGGATTTATGTGCTGTTATCTAATATTAGATACTTGCATATCCTTAGTATTCTGAATAACTGTGGAGCAAACTGGTGTATCTAAGGTTTTAGGACATAACGCTGAAGGGAGATCTACTGACAATTTAACTCCTTCTGACAAGTGCTTGTTATGCAAGGGTGTGTTGGTATTTCCCCCACTTCAGCTATGTCACTTAAGCGCTGAGTCTATGGCCTCTAGTTATCAAGCCGTCAACCGCGAATACGCTGGAATTCCACAGCGTATTTGTGGCGAGGCTGATTCACCATAGTTATCAAGCCCTACAGACCGGCAAAATTAGAATCTAGTGACGTAACATATGATCCGGCTGACTCAGTCCGACACAGATCGATGGTTATGTCACTACAGATGTTCCGAACGCAAGTTCGGCACTATCTGACTACTTTTGGAAGTTATCAAACTACAACCAGGTACGCTCGCCACTATTCCGGCCCAGCGTACCTGGTTTTCAATCCGCCGCCCTGGAGGTTCGCTGCTGCCCGATATCCCATTGATTCCTATGGGAAATGTATACACCTAACACCCTAACATGTACCCTGAGTCTAAACACCCCTAATCTGCCCCCCCACACCGTCTCCACCTACTTTATACTTATTAACCCCTAATCCGCCGCTCCCGGACCCCGTCGCAACTTAATAAAATGTTTAACCCCTAAACCACCACTCCCGGAGCCCACCACCACCTACATTACATTTATTAACCCCTAATCTGCCCCCTCCTACACCGCCGCCACCTACATTATATCTTTTAACCCCTAAATCTAAGTCTAACCCTAACCCCCCTAACTTAAATATTATTTAAATTAATCTAAATAAATATTCCTATAATTAAATAAATTATTCCTATTTAAAACTAAATACTTACCTATAAAATAAACCCTAAGATAGCTACAATATAATTAATAATTACATTGTAGCTATCTTAGGGTTTATTTTTATTTCACAGGCAACTTTGTATTTATTTTAACTAGGTACAATAGTTATTAAATAGTTATTAACTATTTAATAGCTACCTAGTTAAAATAAATACAAATATACCTGTAAAATAAATCCTAACCTAAGTTACAATTACACTTAACACTATACTACCATTAAATAAATTAAATTAATTAAATACAATTACCTACAATTAAATAAAAATAACTAAAATTAACTAAAGTACAAAAAACCCCTCTAAATTACAGAAAATAAAAAAAATTACAAGACGTTTAAACTAATTACACCTAATCTAAGCTCCCTAATAAAATAAAAAATCCCCCCAAAATAATAAAATTCCCTACCCTATACTAAATTACAAATAGCCCTTAAAAGGGCTTTTTGCTGAGCATTGCCCCAAAGTAATCACCTCTTTTACCTGTAAAAAAAGAAATACAACCCCCCCAACATTAAAACCCACTACCCACACCCAACCTAATCCTAAAACCCACCCAAACCCCCCTTAAAAAAAAACTAACACTACCCCATTGAAGATCACCCTACACCTTGAGCCATCTTCACCCAGCCGGGCCTAAGTCCTCAATGAATCCGGGCAAAGTAGTCCTCCAGATGGGCAGAAGTCTTCATCCAATCCGGCCAGAAGAGGTCCTCCAGATGAGCAGAAGTCTTCATCCAAGCGGCATCTTCTATCTTCTTCCATCCGGCGAGGAGCGGCACCATCTTGAAGACATCTGACGCGGAGCATCCATCAATCCCGATGACTAAATGAAGAATGACGGTTCCTTTAAATGACTTCATCCAAGATGGCGTCCCTTGAATTCCGATTGGCTGATAGGATTCTATCAGCCAATCGGAATTAAGGTAGTAAAAAACCGATTGGCTGATGAAATCAGCCAATCGGATTGAAGTTCAATCCGACTGGCTGATCCAATCAGCCAATTGGATTGACCTCATATTCTATTGGCTGATTGGAACAGCCAATATAATGCAAGGTCAATCCGATTGGCTGATTTCATCAGCCAATCAGATTTTTCCTACCTTAATTCCGATTGGCTGATAGAATCCTATCAGCCAATTGGAATTCAAGGGACGCCATCTTGGATGACGTCATTTAAAGGAACCGTCATTCTTCGTTTAGACGTCGGGATTGATGGATGCTCCGCGTTGGATGCCTTCAAGATGGTGCCGCTCCTCGCCGGATGGAAGAAGATAGAAGATGCCGCTTGGATGAAGACTTCTGCCCATCTGGAGGACCTCTTCTGGCCGGATTGGATGAAGACTTCTGCCCATCTGGAGGACCACTTTGCCCGGATTCGTTGAGGACTTAGGCCCGGCTGGGTGAAGACGGCTCAAGGTAGGGTGTTCTTCAATGTGGTAGTGTTAGTTTTTTTTAAGGGGGGTTTGGGTGGGTTTTAGGATTAGGTTGGGTGTGGGTAGTGGGTTTTAATGTTGGGGGGGTTGTATTTCTTTTTTTACAGGTAAAAGAGCTGATTACTTTGGGGCAATGCTCCGCAAAAAGCCCTTTTAAGGGCTATTTGTAATTTAGTATAGGGTATGGAATTTTATTATTTTGGTGGGATTTTTTTATTTTATTAGGGGGCTTAGATTAGGTGTAATTAGTTTATTTTCTGTAATTTATTTTATTTTCTGTAATTTAGAGTTTTGTTTTTTTTGTACTTTAGTTAATTTTAGTTATTTTTATTTAATTGTAGGTAATTGTATTTAATTAATTTAATTTATTTAATGGTAGTATAGTGTTAGGTGTAATTGTAACTTAGGTTAGGTTTTATTTTACAGGTATATTTGTATTTATTTTAACTAGGTAGCTATTAAATAGTTAATAACTATTTAATAACTATTGTACCTAGTTAAAATAAATACAAAGTTGCCTGTAAAATAAAAATAAACCCTAAGATAGCTACAATGTAATTATTTATTATATTGTAGCTATCTTAGGGTTTATTTTATAGGTAAGTATTTAGTTTTAAATAGGAATAATTTATTTAATTATAGGAATATTTATTTAGATTAATTTAAATAATATTTAAGTTAGGGGGGTGTTAGGGTTAGACTTAGGTTTAGGGGTTAATAGATATAATTTAGGTGGCGGCGGTGTAGGGGGGGCAGATTAGGGGTTAATAAGTATAATGTAGGTGGCGGTGGGCTCCGGGAGCAACGGTTTAGGGGTTAAACATTTTATTTTGTTGCGACCGGGTCCGGGATCGGCAGGATAGGGGTTAATACCTTTATGTAGGTGGCGGTGGTATAGGGGGCGGAAGATTAGGGGTTAATAGGTATAATGTAGGTGGTGGCGGGGTCCGGGAGCGGCGGTATAGGGGTTCATATATTTATTATAGTTGCATCAAGGTCTGGGAGCGGCGGTTCAGGGGTTAATATATTTATTATAGTTGCGGCGGGGTCCGGGAGTGGCGGTTTAAGGGTTAATAACTTTATTTAGTTGCGGAGGGCTCTGGGAGAGGCGGTATAGGGGGTAAAACTGTATAGTATAGTGTGGGTGCTTAGTGACAGGCTAGCAAGAAAGCTGTAAAAAAGCCGATGAGCAGTGAGATCGATGACTGTCAGTTTTGACAGCTTTCTTGATAAGTTTGGCGAACTTATTCAGGTCTGCGGCGGCGATGTTAGGCAAGCTTAGGTGACCATAT
This sequence comes from Bombina bombina, assembly GCF_027579735.1. Classification (NCBI taxonomy): domain Eukaryota; kingdom Metazoa; phylum Chordata; class Amphibia; order Anura; family Bombinatoridae; genus Bombina; species Bombina bombina. The sequence goes on from NC_069504.1 coordinate 322,214,968, forward strand.
TGGGACCGGCGAATTCTAGAAAGTAGACGGCTTGATAACTAGAGGCCTATACCTAATTCTAAACAGGTTCACGCAGCGAAGGGCTCAGGGATTTACTACCCACAGGACCGTTCTATGGACCTGACTCCTACTCCTACTGCAATTTCACAAATGATGGCTTATATGCCTCCTTCAGTTTTGTTTAAATGCATACAAATGGAAGAAGAGAATCCTTAGCAGGCCTTGTGCTCATCTGGGACATCTTTAAGGAGCATTCCATCTAGGTACCATTTTCAAAGAGAATCCTCCTCCTCTGCTGAGGACAATTATTCAGAAACCCAGGACCCCCACTGATGAAGTAGCTGGAGAATATATATATATATATATATATATATATACACTGTATATATATATATATATATATATATATATACAGTATATATATTTACTGGTGTGTATATATATATATATATATATATATATAGGCAAAATGAGTCAGTTGCACTCTCACAAACAGTTTCCCAAGGGCCAGGGTGCTAGAATAGGTGAAATGTAGTCAGGTAGAAAACAGCACTCTCTGGACTTAAGTTTTAAACAAATAGTTTAATTAAACTATTTGTTTAAAACTTAAGTCCAGAGAGTGCTGTTTTCTACCTGACTATATATATATATATATATATATATATATATATATATATATATATATATATATGCGTGTGTGTGTGTGTGTACATAAAATCATATATAATCCAACATGTTATTGACAAAGTAATTAAATAAAAAACAGAATATAAATATGACAAATATACAGTACATTTCATTGTAAATTGAATACCTGCTTCATTAACTAGGATAATCCTCACTGATGTCATTTTTAAGACTGTGTCAAACTAAGGTTACACAGTTTTGAAAATGTGATTTTGTTTTTTTAGTGAAATAACATTGATAATGCAGCTGCAATTAGAACAATATCTCAAAAAATAGCTATATTATTACACAACTATGCCAATTATTGTGCCATGACTAATTTTGCTACTAACATGTTTTGCACTAAAACATGGAGAAAACAGTTTGAATCTCTAAGTAGACTGTTAGACAAGTTATACATATTGTAAGTTGATAGCAGTACCATTGATTGATGGTTAGGAAGCATAAAGGTTATTTTGTGGACAGGATGACAGTGGGAAATTTAAAATTTTATATTTCAATAGTCTGGAGGTAAAGATGTTGTATATTTGCTTTTGATTGAAAGATCTGTAAAAATGCACATTCCAAAGTTTAACAAAAAAGATAATGAATAAGATAACTGGAAAATAGATCACTTTAAAATAATAATAATGACCAGTAAAACTCACAAAACGATCTATTTAAACATAAAACAAATAGAAACGAAAATGGACCTGGCTCATTATTTTAACTGTCTATCAAATGTAGGCTAGTAATATAATATAGAACAGAAGTAAGAAAACACCATCATGCCAGTATAAGGAACTATCAAAAGATGGGTAAACGATATTAACAAGAGTAAATACCCTTCTATAATCTCATGGGTATTTCTAAAGTCCGGAACTGGATCAATATCTGAAAACGTTGGCCCAGATCAAATTAATTACACCTGATATTTTGATGTATCACAACATTTTTATTTCATTGTGTACAATCTTTGAAATATGTTTAACACATTCATTAAAATTGTTATGTACTTTGTAATAGTTTTTACTGCAGAACTGACTAATGGAACAGGAATGTTTATGTGTTGCAATATATTTTCCTGATTTATGATGAACCTGTGTAAATGAATCCCTTGTTTTAAAATGTAAGTATTTTTTTCTATATAAAGATAATAATGAGGTAAACCACAATAAATTAATCACATAATAATTACTTATAAGGTATGTATTGAAACATTTGTTAGTTGGTTTTATGGGGTTTTACATGTATGCCATATGTATACATTCTAACATTCTTCAGTGTCAAATCTGTTCGCCTTTGGGAAATAGGGAAATATTGTAGCATGAAATTTGTTCATTTGTGCCCTGTTTAACAAGTGTATCACACATAAATTGAATACTTAACAGTCATACTTGCCATGGAATCACGTGTCTAATTCTGACAATAAAATATGTTGCTCAAATAAAGCCCGGATCATCCAAATTTTAACAATCCACACAAACCATATTCACAAATTTCAGAAAGCTCAAAGGCAGTAAAACAATGAGATACACACATACCTCAAAATCCATGTGCATGTGTCCATTCTGAGGAAAAGAAAGGTTTTAACAAATGCACATTGCTTAAGTTGCCATACCAAAAAAATTCCCCTTTAACACAAGATTAGAAAGGAGAGAGACAATGAGCAACAGAGTTACCATATAATCCACGTCCAATTGTCCTTTTCTAGTAAAAAAATATTTTGCATATAAAGTCTTTGGATCGTCTTCTTCCAAAATAACCAAATTCACTTTTTCAACAAAGCTAGAAGTGGGGGAAAAGAGCAACATTCCCACCACAAAATCCATGTTATAGTGTCCTTTCTGGACAGAATTTTTTTTGGGCAAAATGCTAAAAATGAAAACCCCTCCACAACAAAAACCAGGTGACCTAAAGCTAACCTTAAACATGAACTCCCTCCATTAAAAGCTCCCTTTTATCTATTGTTGTTAATGTTATTATGTTTATTAATAGTATGCCAACATATTCCACAGGCCTATACTGGACGAACAATAAATAAAGATGACACAGCAAAGAAATATTGGGAAAGAAGTATTTAGGGGTCCTGCTCACTAGTGAACTTAAAATCCAAGGTAGCTGGAGACAGAAGGTGGAGAGTAGCTTGTGGTGAGTACTGATTTTTGGCCATGGTCTGGTTTAAAGTACTGGTTTTCATTGAGTGATAAACATTTGAGTTAAAGTGAGAGGCTTGTCTGAAGTGATACTTCCTGCTGGGAGAGGGCGCGATCCGATATCGATCGCAGTTTGCGGCGCAAGCGAGGGAACCGGCGTCGCCCGCAGTTTCAGCTCGCAACTCGAGCCATCCCATATAGGTCGCCGTCAGATGCTAACGTGCCGTAAGTCTCACAAACCAGCGATGTCCAGAAATCTGCGTAAGTACAAATTTCTGGCGTCGCCAGTGACTTGCGCCACGTTAGAATCTGCCGGCGCCTATAAAACCTGACTAAAGTCTAAAACACCCGCACTGTCTAACACGCCTCCCTAACATAGCCCGCACTGTCTAACACGCCTCCCTAACATAGCCCGCACTGTCTAACACGCCTCCCTAACATAGCCCGCACTGTCTAACACGCCTCCCTAACATAGCCCGCACTGTCTAACACGCCTCCCTAACATAGCCCGCACTGTCTAACACGCCTCCCTAACATAGCCCGCACTGTCTAACCCTCTATCCGCTATCCCCCCTCACTAGCCTAACAATAAAAATGCTATTAACCCCTAAACCGCCGCTCCTTTACCCCGCCGCAACCTAATAAAATTATTAACCCCTAAACCGCCGCTCCCGTACCCCGCCGCCAGCTATATTATATCTATAACCCCCTAAAGTGAGCCCCTAACACCGCCGCCATCTATATTAAAATTATTAACCCCTAATCTAAGCCCCTTACACCGCCGCCATCTCTATTAAAATGATTAACCCCTAATTTAATCTACCTACCCTGCCGCCAGCTATATTATCTATATTAACCCTAAATATATTATAGTTAATATAGTTATTACATTATATATATTAACTATATTAACCCTAATTATATTAGGGTTAATATAGTTAATATAGTTACTATAGTATTTATATTAACTATATTAACTCTATCTAACCCTAACACCCCTAACTATATTTATATTAAATTAATCTAATTAATTTATAAACTAAAATATTCCTATTTAAATCTAAATACTTACCTATAAAATAAACCCTAAGATAGCTACAATATAATTAATAATTACATTGTAGCTATGTTAGGGTTAATGTTTATTTTACAGGTAAATAGTTAATTATTTTAACTAGGTATAATAGATATTAAATAGTTATTAACTATTTAATATCTACCTAGTTAAAATAATTACCCAATTACCTGTAAAATAAATACACCTACACTATCAATAAATGTAATAAACTACAAACATCTATCTAAAAATACAATTAAATTAACTAAACTAAATTACAAAAAAAACCAAACACTAAATTACAAAAAATAAAAAAAAGATTAAAAGATTTTTAAGCTAATTACACCTATTCTAAGCCCCCTAATAAAATAATAAACCCCCAAAATAACAAAAATTCCCTGCCCTATTCTAAATTAAACAAATTTCAAAGCTCTTTACCTTACCAGCCCTTAAAAGGGCCTTTTGTGGGGCATGCCCCAAAGAATTCAGCTCTTTTGCATTCAATAAATACAATCCCCCCCCCCCCCATTACAACCCACCACCCACATACCCCTATTCTAAACCCACCCAAACCCCCCTTATTAAATCCTAACACTACCCCCCTGAAGATCTCCCTACCTTGTCTTCACCACACCGGGCCGAACTCCTGATCCGATCCGGGCGATGTCGTCCTCCAAGCGGCAAAGAAGAAATCTTCCTCCGGCGACGTCTTCCTCCAAGCGGCAGCAAAGTCTTCAGTCTTCCGTCGGCATCTTCAATCTTCTTTCTTCGCTCCGCCGCCGCGGAGCATCCATCCCGGCCGATCGCTAAACTTGGAATGAGGTACCTTTAAATGACGTCATCCAAGATGGCGTCCGCCGAATTCCGATTGGCTGATAGGATTCTATCAGCCAATCGGAATTAAGTTAAAAAAATCTGATTGGCTGATTCAACCAGCCAATCAGATTTAGGTTCAATCCGATTGGCTGATCCAATCAGCCAATCAGATTGAGCTCGCATTCTATTGGCTGATCGGAACAGCCAATAGAATGCGAGCTCAATCTGATTGGCTGATTGGATCAGCCAATCGGATTGAACCTGAATCTGATTGGCTGATTCAATCAGCCAATCAGATTTTTTTAACTTAATTCCGATTGGCTGATAGAATCCTATCAGCCAATCGGAATTCGGCGGACGCCATCTTGGATGACGTCATTTAAAGGTACCTCATTCCAAGTTTAGCGATCGGCCGGGATGGATGCTCCGCGGCGGCGGAGCGAAGAAAGAAGATTGAAGATGCCGCCGGAAGACTGAAGACTTTGCTGCCGCTTGGAGGAAGACGTCGCCGGAGGAAGATTTCTTCTTTGCCGCTTGGAGGACGACATCGCCCGGATCGGATCAGGAGTTCGGCCCGGTGTGGTGAAGACAAGGTAGGGAGATCTTCAGGGGGGTAGTGTTAGGATTTATTAAGGGGGGTTTGGGTGGGTTTAGAATAGGGGTATGTGGGTGGTGGGTTGTAATGGGGGGGGGGGATTGTATTTATTGAATGCAAAAGAGCTGAATTCTTTGGGGCATGCCCCACAAAAGGCCCTTTTAAGGGCTGGTAAGGTAAAGAGCTTTGAAATTTGTTTAATTTAGAATAGGGCAGGGAATTTTTGTTATTTTGGGGGTTTATTATTTTATTAGGGGGCTTAGAATAGGTGTAATTAGCTTAAAAATCTTTTAATCTTTTTTTTATTTTTTGTAATTTAGTGTTTGGTTTTTTTTGTAATTTAGTTTAGTTAATTTAATTGTATTTTTAGATAGATGTTTGTAGTTTATTACATTTATTGATAGTGTAGGTGTATTTATTTTACAGGTAATTGGGTAATTATTTTAACTAGGTAGATATTAAATAGTTAATAACTATTTAATATCTATTATACCTAGTTAAAATAATTAACTATTTACCTGTAAAATAAATATTAACCCTAACATAGCTACAATGTAATTATTAATTATATTGTAGCTATCTTAGGGTTTATTTTATAGGTAAGTATTTAGATTTAAATAGGAATATTTTAGTTTATAAATTAATTAGATTAATTTAATATAAATATAGTTAGGGGTGTTAGGGTTAGATAGAGTTAATATAGTTAATATAAATACTATAGTAACTATATTAACTATATTAACCCTAATATAATTAGGGTTAATATAGTTAATATATATAATGTAATAACTATATTAACTATAATATACTTAGGGTTAATATAGATAACATAGCTGGCGGCGGGGTAGGTAGATTAAATTAGGGGTTAATCATTTTTATATAGGTGGCGGCGGTGTAAGGGGTCAGATTACGGGATAGATAAGGTAGATGGCGGCGGTTTTAGGGGCTCACAGTAGGGGGTTAGTTTATGTAGATGGCGGCGGGGTCGGGGAGCGGCGTTTTAGGGGCTAATAACTTTATTAGGGATTTCGGGGGGGGGGGGATCGCGGTTGACAGGGAGATAGACATTGCGCATGCGTTAGGAGTTACGGGGCTCCAATAGTCAGCGTAAGGCTTCTTACGGCTGCTTTTTGTGGCGAGGTGAAAATGGAGTAAGTTTTCTCCATTTTCGCCACGTAAGTCCTTACGCTGCATATTGGATACCAAATTGCGCGGGTTTGGTATACCTGCCTATGGCCCAAAAAACTGCGGGCGACGGCAGAAATATACGGGCGTAACTTCTAGCTTACGCCGTATATAGGATACCAAATCCGCGCAATTATTGGCGTCGCCGGCTTTTGCGGGCGACGCTTTATATCGGATCGACCCCAAAGTGTCTAATATAATGATAAAGAGAAATGCATGAGATAGGTGCAGCCCAAGAGACATCCTAAACATATGTAGAGATGAGATTTCAGATATAATGGGGTGCATTATTGCAAAAAGTCATTGTAGGTTATTGTTAGAATTTTGAATTTGATAGTGGAACTTAGTGTTGGAATCCCTGCCATTAAATGTATCTCGCCATTTATCCGGCTTCCATCTGTCATTCCCACAATATCTAATGCCCTCTCACATTGCAAACATCCCTAAATGTTTATTCTTTACTACACTAACCAATCAGGAATATGATTGAACAGACTCAAAATCAAGACCACTCACTATTATGATTGGTCAATACATTAATATTGCTTTCTGTATTGTTTTTGGGAGGGGGAAGTATGTTTAAAAAAGACCCCCCTTTCCTTAGAAAACCCTCACATGGTACCTAAAGTAATAGAGGTGCATATGAGTCATCACCCAAAAGAAAGCATTTTTCTTTTTTCTTTTCTTTTTGTTTTTATTAGGCAGCTTATACCTCTTTAAGTAAATATAGCTGTAGATAAAGCCTTGTACTTTTGTCCCAAATTATTTCTAAAGTTAGGGAAGATTATCACTGTTCCCCAAATTGATCCCCAGCATCTAAAGGACCTCATACTAAAAAAAAATATTTTAGATGGTCATGAAACCCCTTATTTGAAAAGGTGGATTCACCTTTTTTTCAAATGAGAGTTTTCATTTGGATGTAAGTGGTACAAAGCTCATACACTCACATTCCACATTCATGGGCATTATTATGGAATTGCTTCTCTTTTGCAGGTATAACAGCTGCCACTCTTCTGGGAAGGCTTTCCACATGATTTTGGAGTGTGTCTGTGGAAATATATGTCCATTCAGATAAAGGGCATTTGTGAGGTCAAGCACTGTTGGACAAAAATGTCTGGCTCTTTAACAGGCATTCCAATTCAGTCCAAAGGAATTTAAAGGGGATGAGATCAGGTCCCTGTGTGGGAAACTCAAGTTTCTTCCCTGCAATCTCCTCATACCCTGTTTTCATAGACCTAACTTTGTGCACTATGGCACAGTAATGCTAGAACAGGGTAAAGCCTTCCCCCAAACTCCTGCCACAAAGTTGGAGTCACCAAATTGTCTAAAACATCTTTGCATGCTGTAGCAATAAGATGACTCTTCACTGGAACTAAAGGGCCAGCCCCAGGCCTTTATCCCTCCTCCACCAGAGGTTACAGTGGGCACTTTTCAATCTGATAGGTAGCTTTCTTCTGGCATTAACAACACACAGATTTGTGAAGTGTGTTTAATCAATCCAGAAAACAAATTTCCCCTAATCCAGAATCCAGTAGTGGTGTGTTTCACATCACTCCAGCTGTTGCTTGACATTGCACATTGTTTGTAAGGCTTATATACAGCTTTTTGGTCATGGAAACAGATTTCATGAGGCTCCTGGTTCACAGTTCTTCTGCTGTTGTTGCTCCTAGAGGATTCCAATTCATATGAATGGCACATACAGTTGATTGTGGCTGATCTAGTAGGGCCGAAATTTCACAAAGTGTCACGTTTAAAGTCTCTAAGCTCTTCAGTATAACCCATTGTACTACTAATGTTTATCTATGGATATTTAATGGCTATGTGTTGGGGTTTATGACCCTGTCAGGAATAGATGTGACTGAAACACCTTAATTCAATTATTAGTTAGGGTGTCATAATACTTTTAGTCATATAGTGTATGTCAGTCCTCACACCACAGGAATGAGGAAATCCTAGTGACATTTTGCACAACACAACTCCAGGTTATATAATCACACATATATGTGGCATCATGATCAGTTACTCTGCTGGTGGAGAAATGAATGACACTGACAGTAATATGTTGATGTTTGAATTTAAGCATTTGAAGTGGTATTGTAGGGATAGTGTACTGTATTTTTTTACTGTACATTTTTATCCTCTTTAATGTTTTCCCAGTACCTGCTGAAGTGCAATAAATTGTTTACAAACACCTTTATTTTGTTATTTGAATTAGCTTTTTTTCCCTGTTAAAACTGCCACTTATGCTGAAAATGTCAGTACCGCAATGTAAACAAGAACCAGCAGGTGAATAGGAATTTTCATTTTCAAAGGCCTTGATGATAAGTGCAGCTATACGACAATATGTTCCAAGCTGCCAACATCATTGTTAAAAGGTAGCATCATCAAGAGGCTGGCGCAATATTCCAGCCAGCATCGCCACCGACTTTGGTGATGTAAAGTGAAGTCTCTCTTTTAAATATATTACCAATCCTAACTTTACCTATTTACTCCTAAACCATCCATAACCCACCACAATCATCCTTACCCCACTTAACACCTACACCGCCAATATCCCACCTCCAAAAACTCCCTACTCTACTTAACCACGACACCTCAACAACCCCCATGGCAAACAGCTAAATCACGAAGACCTCTGGCCTAACACCCCCTATGTTTCAAAAAATAAAAATCACTAACATTACAAAAAAAAACACATTATCAGAAAAAAAAACACTATACATAAAAAAAAAAAGTTAGGCTTATACTTAAAAAAAATTAAAATAAATAAAAAGCCCTATACTAACACTAAAAACTACTATAAAAATTGCCCTATAAGGGCATTTTATATGGCATTGCCCTAATTCTAAAAAATCCCTATTTTAAAACCAAATTAACCTCCCACCCTCCAAAAAAAAGCCTCTCAAATTTGTCTTGCTTCCATTTCAGTGGCAAATTTTTCCAGGTAGTGTGAGGCAGGTAGTGTAGGTTTAGTTACTGTTAGGTTAGGTATGTATTATTTAAAGTGTTCCTACACAGAAAGCACTTTTTGTTTCAGTTAGTGCACTGCCTGGAACACATCAAAAATGTCCTCAACCCGCTGATAATTCTGACGAGTGGTGATGTCAGTGGACTTTTGCAGAAGCCGCAATTCCTAATATTTCCTATGGGAGACACATTACCACTCACTGGCACTTCGCTGGTCAGTCCCCTTTTTTGTATATATTGACAGCATGCAAGTCTGGCAAACCCAAGCATGCAGTTTTTCATCGGTCTGTCAATGTTTTGAATATTGGGGCTAAGTATTCTCCTTTTGTGCATACAGAAAAAAGATAAGGAAATCTGTTCTCCCTGCACAATCCACTTGAAAGGGGTTCTAATTTCAATGAGCAAAACTGCTATTTCATACACAAAAATACACCTAAAAGAACAATTTCCAATACATTTTATACTCTTCTGCTGGCATCACTGAAAATACATTATAGGGAAACCAATTTTATAGTAAGTAAGGATAATCATCTCTTCAAGATTTGTTTGCATCAGTTATTGTTTTTTGATAAATTCATGTTCCTCTCCCTAGTAAATCAGTATTTTCTTATCACACTTGTAGACATGTCCCACTCCATCAGTAAAGCAGAGTTGTCCATATCAGATAATGAGGATTAGTAGGAAGTAGACTTGTGCACTTGGATTCTTCGTTAGGATCTGAATGCGGAAGTATGAGCTAGTTATTTCTTTTCAGAGCCGTATTGATTCTTGTGCAAGATCACTACGTTAAGATCTTAACGTGGTGATCTTGCACAAGAATCAATATGGCTCAGAAAAGAGCCAAACTGAGCATATTTCTGCATTCGGATCCTAACAAAGGATCCGAATACAAATGTCTAGTAGGAAGCACAAAACCAGTACTGCAGTATTTGTTGCTTGTTGCTTACTTTTCAGTCCAAAAATATCACTCTTTGATCCCATTAAATAAAAATGTAAGAGTTCCTTCCTCAATGTAGTGTGCTGTTAGGATTTTTTCTTCAAATAAAACCAGCAATAAACATATTTTGTTACATAAATAAAATAATTTAATTTATTTAATTATTCCCCTTAAACATTTGTGAAAATTTAACATGGCAGGCTGAGCTTTCTTAATGGTTTGCTTCAGTATATGCATCTCCTGTTTCAACTTTTATTATGATTTCCTTATGTTTCAGTCATTGGTTTGCGCACTATAATATTGTTGATCCATTTAAAATACTACATTATACCCAGGAATAACAGCAACTAATATCTGCTGAAACATGTAGTTTCAAAATGGCTCTTCTACGTTATTAGATGTTATTTGGATAAAGAAATATTTTCATTTGTGATTTTCCATTTTAACTGTTTTACCTCTATTAAATAAAATTATTGACATGTGTAATTTTATGAAACATTCAGTTTTACATCGTTTTTGAATTTATATTAAAATGATAGAATATATAATCATATTGCTTTGATTATGAAGTCATACCTTGCTAAATCAAGAATGCAACATATAAAGCTGGATTTATAGAATGTTGCAATTTTCTATAAAAAAAAACCCCATCTATTTTTATGCCATGTCAAAGCAATGTTTCAACTTTTAGATTTTATTCAGACAAAAAATGTTTTCTTTGTACTTGCAAAGTTACATTTTCTCTAATTTCTACATATTCCCCTATGAAAAGACCATTATATTGTGAAATTTGTACATTAAATACACAGTTAAAACCTTTATTAAATATGAATATTGCATAAATATGATTTTTCATGTTTTCTGCTACTTGAATGAAAAGGGCTCCAATTCACATATATATGTATACATATGAATTTCTGTGTATATATGCCTGTAAATATGTTGGGTTAGCGCACTTGAGAATATGTGATCAGGATTGCACACGAGTAGGGTAAACAAAACTTCTATGGGGGAATAGGTTATCAGTTCGACTTTCTACGAGCGTTGGATTATCCCGCAAGCAAAAACAGTTTACTTTCAACTTGTAATACGAGCGCAACCCAACGTGCACAAAAAAGCTTACTTCCAGCGCAGTTAATGCTTGATCTGGAGCGTTAAAAAGTGATTCACTTGTAATCTGGACCTTAATCATTTATTTAGTTTATTTCATTTACATTAATATGATATTTTATTTGCTTAACTAGTATTTAGGAGGCGTCATAGAATTAAAAAAAAAAAAAAAAAATACAGATAAGGGATGTTGCATTCCTTTGAAAAGAAGTCAGAGTTATCATGAATCAAAAAATAATGAAAATCACTAATGCAAAAAAAGAGAAAGATATTAAAGAATTTATTTGATAAATCAAGATGATATCAATTGCAGCCACTTGCTAGTTATGTAAAAAAAAAGTTAATAAATGGGTGATTCCAATCTTTCTTCTTTTTTTTTCAATATTGGAAAAATGGGAAAGGATATTTTTTGTTAATAAAGTGATCTCAATCTTTCCAAATCAAAAACACCCACATTGGATAATTGCACTGAGATTCAGTCTACATTTTCTCTTAACTACACCATCAACTACTGATAATGGAGGCAGTCCATGTGTGTGTTTTGCAATTGGTTAGAGTGGCATATATAATGTGTTAAACAATCAAAATATGATTTGAATATGGACATGATGGTTATACTGGCATTGCTTGCTCAATGATTTTGTTTTATAAAAACCTTTTAATATTTTAAAAAATGTAACATTAAAGTGTCAGTAAATGAAGGTGTGTTATGGCTCACATATAGTTAGACTGTAATGTTCTGAGCACTAGCATATACATTTTTTTTAAATACGATATATAAAAATTAAGTTTTTAAAATTAAGCAAAACGATAGTTATGTAAGTCCTATCTCGCCGCCCATCTAGCCGATCCTGCAGTGGGAGTGTTATCTCGGCTCACAGTTTGTCCCATGGGAAGAGCTAATAACGCTCCTAGTAACTCCCATTAATCCTCGTTCACAGTCTATTTGCAGGCAAGCGATTCTTGCCGTGAACTCTGCGCATGCCTTGCCCTGGAGCGTAATGATAAGCAATGCCTGTCAATCAAGGAATGCGCGCCCTTGACACTCAAAGAGCTGCACGATTGATTCATAGGGTATAGGATAGGCAGATGCAGCCTAAAAAAAAACATTACATAACCGGCATTGGGCATCCAGAGTTAAGAATATGGAAGTAAGTTTACAGAATATTTTAATAACTTTCTACAATGTTTGGAAAGGTGAAATTCAGCTATATCATTATATTTACATGTGGCATTTAGAATTATTTAAAGAAAAAAGCTATGTTTACGGTCCCTTTAATTAATATTAAAACATTTTTAATTTTTTTTTATTAATTATGAAACCTTCATTTTCTTTTTTTTTATTTGCGAGATTGTCATCTAAAATTAAACATAAGTGTGAGAAATAAATTTCCATAAAAAGAATGTGCCCACAACTTTTATCAAATCAAGATTTTAACAGTTTTCATACTATAAATGGTGGAGATAAGGACCACAACTTCAGTGACGGAACATATAATTTATATGTATTTATATGTTTGTGGACAAAGGTGGAGCTGTTGTTATTCTGGATAAGGAACAATATCATAATGAAGTTATGTTACAACTTAATAACGAGAATTTGTATACCAAATTATCCTACAACCCAACCTTGTCCTACAGACAGATAATGATGTCTTTGTTAGATACTGCTATGGAAAACAACTTTATGGACAAAGAATTGGTGGATTATTTATTAATAGAAGATCCTAGAATACCATACTTTAGGATCACACCAAAGATTCATAAGACCACTATTAATCCCCCAGGGAGGCCAATAGTGGCTAGTAATGGCTTACTATGTGAGAGACTAGGAGAATGGCTTGACCACATATTACAACCTGTGGTTTTAGCACTTCCAGGCTACATCAGAGACAGCTCACATCTAATACAACAACTTACAGGGATAACATGGAAAGAACAATATTTTTGGCTAACAATAGATGTTGTAGCTTTATACTCTAATATACCTCATAACTTGGGTCTTGAATCCCTTTCTAATATGTTATACAGATATACAGATTATGATAGTAATTTCATAACATTCATTACAATAATTACAGAATTCCTGTTATCTCATAATTATTTTGTCTACAGAGGAGAATATTACCTACAAATGAGTGGGACGGCCATGGGGGCTAATTTTGCCCCCGCCTTTGTTAATATTTATATGGGCTGGCTTGAATATTGTTTAATCTTTTCAGACCACTGTCCCTTTGTAGACAATATAATCATGTATGGTAGATTTATCGATGACTTGATAATAATAAGGAAAAATGAAGGTACTTATACTATAGATAACTTTCTGGAATATATGAATGCCAACAAGTTCAATCTGAGGTTCACTAGTCATAGTAGTAAGACTGAAATAGACTATATGGATATCCATCTCTATACTGACACTGATAATCAAATTATGACCTCAATATATAGGAAACCATTAGCAAACAAACACAATACTTCATGCAAATTCTTGTCATATACCACATGTAAAGAAAGGTATTGCAAAAGGTCAGTATTTGAGAATACGCAGAAATTGTTCTAATATGGCTATGTACCAAAAACAAGCTAATGAACTTACAGAAAGATTAACGTTGAGAGGCTACAATAGAAATAGACTTTCACAAATACAACTACAATTATCAAAAATCGATAGAACTACGCTTTTTCGGAATACTAACGCCTAGATTTAGAGTTCTGCGGCCAAAGGGGTGCGTTAACTACACGTGCTTTTTTTCCCCCGCACCTTTTAAATACCGCTGGTATTTAGAGTTCACAGAAGGGCTGCGTTAGGCTCCAAAAAGGGAGCGTATAGCATATTTACCGCCACTGCAACTCTAAATACCAGCGTTGCTTACGGACGCGGCCAGCTTCAAAAACGTGCTCGTGCATGATTCCCCCATAGAAAACAATGGGGCTGTTTGAGCTTAAAAAAAACTAACACCTGCAAAAAAGCAGCTCCTAACGCAGCCCCATTGTTTACTATGCGGAAACACTTCCTATGTCTGCACCTAACACCCTAACATGTACCCCGAGTCTAAACACCCCTAACCTTACACTTATTAACCCCTAATTTTCCGCCCCCGCTATCGCTGACCCCTGCATATTATTATTAACCCCTAATCTGCCGCTCCGTACACCACCGCAACCTACATTATAGCTATGTACCCCAAATCTGCTGCCCCTAACACCGCCGACCCCTATATTATATTTATTAACCCCTAATCTGCCCCCCACAACGTCGCCGCCAGCTACCTACAATAATTAACCCCTAATCTGCCAACCGCACCTCACCGATACTATAATAAAGTTATTAACCCCTAATCCGCCTCACTCCCGCCTCAATAACCCTATAATAAATAGTATTACACCCTAATCTGCCCTCCCTAACATCGCCGACACCTAACTTCAATTATTAACCCCTAATCTGCCGACCGAATCTCGCCGCTACTATAATAAATGGATTAACCCCTAAAGCTAAGTCTAACCCTAACACTAACACCCCCCTAAGTTAAATATAATTTAAATCTAACGAAATAAATTTACTCTTATTAAATAAATTATTCCTATTTAAAGCTAAATACTTACCTGTAAAATAAACCCTAATATAGCTACAATATAAATTATAATTATATTATAGCTATTTTAGGATTAATATTTATTTTACAGGCAACTTTGTATTTATTTTAACCAGGTACAATAGCTATTAAATAGTTAAGAACTATTTAATAGCTAAAATAGTTAAAATAATTACAAAATTACCTGTAAAATAAATCCTAACCTAAGTTACAATTAAACCTAACACTACACTATCAATAAATTAATTAAATACAATACCTACAAATAAATACAATTAAATAAACTAACTAAAGTACAAAAAATAAAAAAGAACTAAGTTACAAAAAAATAAAAAAATATTTACAAACATTAGAAAAATATTACAACAATTTTAAACTAATTACACCTACTCTAAGCCCCCTAATAAAATAACAAAACCCCCCAAAATAAAAAAAAGCCCTACCCTATTCTAAATTAAAAAAGTTCAAAACTCTTTTTTTAGATTACCAGCCCTGAAAAGGGCCATTTGCGTGGCATGCCCAAATAATTCAGCTCTTTTGCCTGTAAAAAAAAACATACAATACCCCCCCCCAACCCACCACCCACATACCCCTAATCTAACCCAAACCCCCCTTAAATAAACCTAACACTAAGCCCCTGAAGATCTCCCTACCTTGTCTTCACCACACCGGGTCCCGATCTGTCCAGAAGAGCCTCCGATGTCTTGATCCAAGCCCAAGCGGGGGGCTGAAGAGTGACGTCCATCCTCGGGCTGAAGTCTGGATCCAAGCGGCGGCTGAAGAAATCCATCATCGGGCTGAAGTCTTGATCCAAGCGGGCGCTGAAGAAGTCCATCATCGGGATGAAGTCTTCTATGAAGCAGCATCTTCAATCTTCTTTCTTCCGGAGCCATCATCTTCCAGCCGACGCGGAACATCCTCTTCTACCGACGCCTACTCGCCGAATGATGGTTCCTTTAAATGACGTCATCCAAGATGGCGTCTGTCGAATTCCGATTGGCTGATAGGATTCTATCAGCCAATCGGAATTAAGGTAGGAAAATTCTGATTGGCTGATGGAATCAGCCAATCAGAATCAAGTTCAATCCGATTGGCTGATCCGATTAGCCAATCAGATTGAGCTCGCATTCTATTGGCTGATCGGAATTATTTTTTTATTTTTTTGTAACTTAGTTCTTTTTTTTTTTTTGTACTTTAGTTAGTTTATTTAATTGTATTTATTTGTAGGTATTGTATTTAATTAATTTATTGATAGTGTAGTGTTAGGTTTAATTGTAACTTAGGTTAGGATTTATTTTACAGGTAATTTTGTAATTATTTTAACTAGGTAACTATTAAATAGTTATTAACTATTTAATAGCTATTGTACCTGGTTAAAATAAATACAAAGTTGCCTGTAAAATAAATATCAATCCTAAAATAGCTACAATATAATTATTATTTATATTGTAGCTATATTAGGGTTTATTTTACAGGTAAGTATTTAGATTTAAATAGGAATAATTTATTTAATAAGAGTTAATTTATTTCGTTAGAATAAAATTATTTTTAACTTAGGGGGGTGTTAGGGTTAGGGTAAGAATTAGCTTTAGGGGTTAAAAAATTTATTAGAGTAGCGGTGAGCTCCGATCGGCAGATTAGGGGTTAATACTTGAAGTTAGGTGTCGGCGATGTTAGGGAGGGCAGATTAGGGGTTAATACTATTTATTATAGGGTTATTGAGGCGGGAGTGAGGCGGATTAGGGGTTAATAACTTTATTATAATAGCGGCCCGGTCCAGTCGGCAGATTAGGGGTTAATAAGTGTAGGTAGGTAGCGGCGACGTTGGGGGCGGCATATTAGGGGTTAATAAATATAATATAGGGGTCGGCGGTGTTAGGGGCAGCAGATTAGGGGTTCATAGGGATAACGTAGCTGGCAGCGGTGTGCGGTCGGCAGATTAGGGGTTAAAAAATTTTAATAGAGTGGCGGCGATGTGGGGGGACCTCAGTTTAGGGGTACATAGGTAGTTTATGGGTGTTAGTGTACTTTAGGGCACAGTAGTTAAGAGCTTTATAAACCGGCGTTAGCCCAGAAAGCTCTTAACTACTGACTTTTTTTCTGGAGTTTTGTCATTAGATTTCTAACGCTCACTTCAGCCAAGACTCTAAATAGGAAGATCCCATTGAAAAGATAGGATACGCAAATGGCGTAGGGGGATCTGCGGTATGGAAAAGTCGCGGCTGCAAAGTGAGCGTTAGACCCTTTCCTGACTGACTCCAAATTCCAGAGGGCGGTAAAAACCAGCATTAGGAGCCTCTAACGCTGGTTTTGACGGCTACCGCCCAACTCTAAATCTAGCCGTTAGTCTCTAATGGTCTCTAAACCTCCTAGATATTGTAATAATTATATTTATTAAATACACACATATTAATCTGTGTGTTTTTCTTATGGAGGTATCTTCCTTCCCTATTAATCTAGCTTGTATAGCTAGCTAGCTAAAGTAGAGTTTAGCTATAGGTATCTATATTTAGAATTAATATATATACTTGAATATTACTTTGTTATTATACGGCTAGATTTGGAGTTTTGTCGGTAACGACCCGAAAAACTAACGCCGGCTTTTTTCTGGCCGCACCATAAAAATAACTCTGGTATTGAGAGTCCACATAAAGGCTGCGTTAGGCTCCAAAAAAGGAGCGAAGAGCATTTTTAACGCAGCTTCAACTCTCGATACCAGATTTGCTTACGCAAGCGGCCAGCCTCAAAAACGTGCTCATGCACGATTCTCCCATAGGAAACAATGGGGCTGTTTGAGCTGAAAAAAAACCTAACACCTGCAAAAAAGCAGCGTTCAGCTCCTAACGCAGCCCCATTGTTTGCTATGCGGAAACACTTCCTACGTCTGCACCTAACACCCTAACATGTACCCTGAGTCTAAACACCCTTAACCTTACACTTATTAACCCCTAATCTGCCGCCCCTGCTATCGCTGACCCCTGCATATTATTATTAACCCCTAATCTGCCGCTCCGTAAACCGCCACTACTTACATTATCCCTATGTACCCCTAATCTGCTGCCCTAACATCGCCGACCCCTATATTATATTTATTAACCCCTAATCTGCCCCCCACAACATCGCCTCCACCTGCCTACACTTATTAACCCCTAATCTGCCGACCGGACCTGAGCGCTACTATAATAAAGTTATTAACCCCTAATCCGCCTCACTAACCCTATAATAAATAGTATTAACCCCTAATCTGCCCTCCCTAACATCGCCAACACCTAACTTCAATTATTAACCCCTAATCTGCTGACTGGAGCTCACCGCTATTCTAATAAATGTATTAACCCCTAAAGCTAAGTCTAACCCTAACACTAACACCCCCCTAAATTAAATATAATTTACAGCTAACGAAATTAATTAACTCTTATTAAATAAATTATTCCTATTTAAAGATAAATACTTACCTGTAAAATAAATCCTAATATAGCTACAATATAAATTATAATTATATTATAGCTATTTTAGGATTTATATTTATTTTACAGGTAACTTTGTATTTATTTTAACCAGGTACAATAGCTATTAAATAGTTAAGAACTATTTAATAGCTAAAATAGTTAAAATAATTACAAAATTACCTGTAAAATAAATCCTAACCTAAGTTACAATTAAACCTAACACTACACTATCAATAAATTAATTAAATAAACTACCTACAATTACCTACAATTAACCTAACACTACACTATCAATAAATTAAATACAATATCTACAAATAAATACAATTAAATAAACTAGCTAAAGTACAAAAAATAAAAAAGAACTAAGTTACAAAAAATAAAAAAATATTTACAAACATAATAAAAATATTACAACAATTTTAAACTAATTACACCTACTCTAAGCCCCCTAATAAAATAACAAAGCCCCCCAAAATAAAAAAATGCCCTACCCTATTCTATATTACTAAAGTTCAAAGCTCTTTTACCTTACCAGCCCTGAACAGGGCCCTTTGCGGGGCATGCCCCAAAGAATTCAGCTCTTTTGCCTGTAAAAAAAAACATACAATACCCCCCCCCAACATTACAACCCACCACCCACATACCCCTAATCTAACCCAAACCCCCCTTAAATAAACCTAACACTAAGCCCCTGAAGATCTTCCTACCTTATCTTCACCCTGCCAGGTTCACCGATCCGTCCTGAAGAGCTCCTCCGATGTCCTGATCCAAGCCCAAGCGGGGGGCTGAAGAGGTCCATGATCCGGCTGAAGTCTTCATCCAAGCGGGAGCTGAAGAGGTCCATGATCCGGATGAAGTCTTCATCCAA
Source organism: Bombina bombina (assembly GCF_027579735.1). Lineage (NCBI taxonomy): Eukaryota > Metazoa > Chordata > Amphibia > Anura > Bombinatoridae > Bombina > Bombina bombina. Next base: position 322,234,373 of record NC_069504.1, read on the forward strand.
GCGGGAGCTGAAGAGGTCCATGATCCGGATGAAGTCTTCTATCAACGGCATCTTCAATCTTCTTTCTTCCGGATCCATCTTGCAGACCTCCGACGCGGAACATCCTCTTCTCCCGACGCCTACTAGCCGAATGACGGTTCCTTTAAGGGACATCATCCTAGATGGCGTCCCTCGAATTCCGATTGGCTGATAGGATTCTATCAGCCAATCGGAATTAAGGTAGGAATATTCTGATTGGCTGATGGAATCAGCCAATCAGAATCAAGTTCAATCCGATTGGCTGATCCAATCAGCCAATCAGATTGAGCTCGCATTCTATTGGCTGTTCCGATCAGCCAATAGAATGCGAGCTCAATCTGATTGGCTGATTGGATCAGCCAATCGGATTGAACTTGATTCTGATTGGCTGATTCCATCAGCCAATCAGAATATTCCTACCTTAATTCCGATTGGCTGATAGAATCCTATCAGCCAATCGGAATTCGAGGGACGCCATCTTGGATGACGTCCCTTAAAGGAACCGTCATTCGGCTAGTAGGCGTCGGGAGAAGAGGATGTTCCGGGTCGGAGGTCTGCAAGATGGATCCGGAAGAAAGAAGATTGAAGATGCCGTTGATAGAAGACTTCATCCGGATCATGGACCTCTTCAGCTCCCGCTTGGATGAAGACTTCAGCCGGATCATGGACCTCTTCAGCCCCCCGCTTGGGCTTGGATCAGGACATCGGAGGAGCTCTTCAGGACGGATCGGTGAACCTGGCAGTGTGAAGATAAAGTAGGAAGATCTTCAGGGGCTTAGTGTTAGGTTTATTTAAGGGGGGTTTGGGTTAGATTAGGGGTATGTGGGTGGTGGGTTGTAATGTTGGGGGGGGTATTGTATGTTTTTTTTTACAGGCAAAAGAGCTGAATTCTTTGGGGCATGCCCCGCAAAGGGCCCTGTTCAGGGCTGGTAAGGTAAAAGAGCTTTGAACTTTAGTAATTTAGAATAGAGTAGGGCATTTTTTTATTTTGGGGGGCTTTGTTATTTTATTAGGGGGCTTAGAGTAGGTGTAATTAGTTTAAAATTGTTGTAATATTTTCCTTATGTTTGTAAATATTTTTTGTAACAGTTCTTTTTTATTTTTTGTACTTTAGCTAGTTTATTTAATTGTATTTATTTGTAGGAATTGTATTTAATTAATTTATTGATAGTGTAGTGTTAGGTTAATTGTAGGTAATTGTAGGTAGTTTATTTAATTAATTTATTGATAGTGTAGTGTTAGGTTTAATTGTAACTTAGGTTAGGATTTATTTTACAGGTAATTTTGTAATTATTTTAACTAGGTAGCTATTAAATAGTTCTTAACTATTTAATAGCTATTGTACCTGGTTAAAATAAATACAAAGTTACCTGTAAAATAAATATTAATCCTAAAATAGCTATAATATAATTATAATTTATATTGTAGCTATATTAGGATTTATTTTACAGGTAAGTATTTAGCTTTAAATAGGAATAATTTATTTAATAAGAGATAATTAATTTCGTTAGATGTAAATTATATTTAATTTAGGGGGGTGTTAGTGTTAGGGTTAGACTTAGCTTTAGGGGTTAATACATTTATTAGAATAGCGGTGAGCTCCAGTCGGCAGATTAGGGGTTAATAAGTGTAGGCAGGTGGAGGCGACGTTGAGGGGGGCAGATTAGGGGTTAATAAATATAATATAGGGGTCGGCAGTGTTAGGGGCAGCAGATTAGGGGTACATAAGGATAACGTAGGTGGCGGCGCTTTGCGGTCGGCAGATTAGGGGTTAATTATTGTAGGTAGCTGGCTGCGATGTTGTGGGGGGCAGATTAGGGGTTAATAAATATAATATAGGGGTCGGCGGTGTTAGGGGCAGCAGATTAGGGGTACATAAGGATAACGTAGGTGGCGACGCTTTGCGGTCGGCAGATTAGGGGTTAATTATTGTAGGTAGGTGGAGGCGACATTGTGGGGGGCAGGTTAGGGGTTAATAAATATAATACAGGGGTCGGCGGTGTTAGGGGCAGCAGATTAGGGGTACATAAGGATAACGTAGGTGGCGGTCGGCAGATTAGGGGTTAAAAAATTTATTCGAGTGTCGGCGATGTGGGGGGACCTCGGTTTGGGGTACATAGGTAGTTTATGGGTGTTAGTGTACTTTAGAGTACAGTAGTTAAGAGCTTTATAAACCGGCGTTAGCCCAGAAAGCTCTTAACTACTGACTTTTTTCCTGCGGCTGGAGTTTTGTCGTTAGATGTCTAACGCTCACTTCAGAAACGACTCTAAATACCGGAGTTAGAAAGATCCCATTGAAAAGATAGGATACGCAATTTACGTAAGGGGATCTGCGGTATGGAAAAGTCGCGGCTGAAAAGTGAGCGTTAGACCCTATTTTGAGTGACTCCAAATACCGGCGGTAGCCTAAAACCAGCGTTAGGAGCCTCTAACGCTGGTTTTCACAGCTAGCGCCAAACTCCAAATCTAGGCCATAGTTTTTTATTTGTAGTATCTTACCATTAATATTTTTGTTAACATTATATATTAATTTTTAGTTCATTTTTTACATACCCAATATATATTGTAACATTCATATATGACATCCCTATTTCCTTAAATATAACAAGGGATGTGTATAATAATTCAGACTTATTACTTGTATATTATGATCTTCTTTTATTTTTATTTTAATAATTTTTTATTTATGTTGCTTTGGAAAGTATAAAACAGTATTATGTGTAATTACATTGCATTGTTTGTATTTTGTATATATACATGAATATATTTTACATTGTAGTATGTAAGTTTTATATATGAATGTATATTTGTATCCCTTACATGGGTTAATGCACATTTGTCACTCCCAGGTGGAAGGGGGTGTGTAAGTATGATATTTATCCTATTGGTGTAGCTTAGTTTAAATTGGGGCTCACCTGTGGTGCTAATCACCTCTGATGAAGCGCAGGTATGCCTGCGCGAAACATGTCAGGTGCTCTTATTGTCTGACTATGTCCTATTTTGTGGTTCAATAAACGTTTTTGATCATCACAGGACATGGATCGCCTGAGAAGTGTTTCTTTTCGTTTTCTTCTATAATTTATATTATATTGATTAATTGAGCAACTGGAAATTGGATTTAATTTCACAGCGTACAGCAACAATAGATGAAAGTGTCTGAGACTGTTACAAGTCAGTGTGCAGTGGAAGGTGAACAATTTAGCATGGAACTGTGAGCCGTAGGTTTGCGCACCTAGGAGGTGGGAGGTTGTAAGAAGGGATCAGCAGTGGAAGCGTGATGTGACTTGACCTCACCCGGGAAGCTGATATTTTGTTGAAAGGGGAGGATCTGAGGATTGCTGGTAAGCAATGGTTGCATGGATAATAAAGCCTTGAGCCCTGAAGCAAGTAAGGTTGCTTAACTCATGAGGAGGATTACAGGAGGTGCCAGTAAACTGTTAAAGGGGCGAAAGGCGAGACTCTAACCGCCAGCCAGACAAGGATCTCCAATTCTCCTGCAACTGTTCAGGTTGCTCAGCAACTTTGTGGAGTAATCTACAAACTACTCTGCAGGTGAAGGCCAGGAGAACTGCCAGTTATAATCCTTGGTAGCTACTTGATTCAGCGAGGAACAGGGACAACACATAAATAGTAGGATAACTTATAGTACGTAGGAATTAACCCCAGGACACTATATGGGGTTTGAGATACTAATAACTAAGCCTTTTGTGGTAAGCTTGCTGTCTAGATAAAGTGGTAGTGACATGATTGTAGCAGTGGGTGTGAGAACAATTTAGAGGGGAAGTGTTCTATATGTTACACCTATTTACAGTGTTTTATTTTGCATTTTGATGACAAGAATTAAAGCGATTTAACTAACTGGAAATGTTACATGATTTTTAAAAAATATATGAAAATGCACCAAAAACAAGTTACCAACTTGCATCACTAAACTATATAATATATAATATGGCTGCAATGAGACTCCACTCCTTTAAATTCCTCATCCTGTTGCTCATCCTTCTCTCCTTGAGCACTATTTTCCTACTACCAGGAAGTCATTGCTATAACTATATAAGTCGAGTCTTGCGCTATGATTAGTGCGCCACTTGCAATCTAGCCCTAAATATATATTCTAAGCATAGTATTGAGATTATTCCTCACCTCCCTCTAGCTATGGGTGCCACCATGTTTAAATCTATCTTACATTGCTGAGACTCTCCTCCAGATACCTGCAGTGAAACCTAGGTTTCAAAATGTCAGCATCAATAATTAGAGGGAGGCAAATGAAGTGTATTTTGTATTTAATGTCCCTTTAAAAAATATTTGTAAGTACTTACATATCTCATTTAATTAGCACAGGCCCAATTTGCATCCTGCGATATCACAACAATCATGATTATGCATCTCACAAATCAATACCCAAATGTTAAAGGACTGGAAAGTGCTGCCGCATAGCTGTACAAAGCTGACTAAAAAATATCACCTGAACATCTCTATGTAAAAAAGGAAGATATTTTACCTCAAATTTCCTCAGTAGCCACATCCCATTGTAAAGGGACTTTAAGCAGCCAATCAGGATGCTAGTCCCAGGACTTGCAAGGGAGCGTGCATCTGGCATGTACAGACACAGGCATTTTATTTCCTTCCTCAGTTTAAGGACGTTTACTATGAAATCTCGAGAGATTTCAGTGAACTCTCATAAGAGCACAGTAAAACAAAATGTGACATCAACACTGAATAAACTGATTGCATGTTTATTTTTCCAACATGTAGCTGACAGTAACTACAGCATAACTGTTCGCACAGTACTCACTATTGTGAGCTGAAGAAATTTTGAGGTAAAATATTTTTTTTTTTTAGATTTTTAAATAGAGATGTTCAGGTGCTCTTTTCTTAGCTTTTTACAGAAACACTGCGTAACATTCAAGTGATTTAGCATATGGGAATTATGTTCCCTTAAGGAGTAGATATGATTACAAAAGTGCAGTTTTTTACTGGACTACACTGAATTTGAAACAACAATGTGTACAACATTAGAATATTATTTCATGCAATAACAAGAGTGGCTAAAACTTTATAAAATTACTTCACGCAAAAAAGTGTTTGTGTATATATATATATGAGGGGAATTTTTAGTGGATGGAACGAATTGCAAGACCTTAGTTTATCGAGTGTTAATAAGATATAGAGTTCCTCAAAGTCTTAAACTCAAATTAAATCTTGAGAAACATAATAAAAATTACTTATGGTGCAGACCCATTGGATAATTATAAACATAAAAATAAGAAAGAAAAGCGACACACAATAGTGACACTTACAAAAGGCTGGGAATTCAGAACGCTTTTAATAAATACAAAACACTCGTAATTGATACAATATCAAAAAAGTGAGTTTATTATGCACATAGCCGTGCCGAAGCCTTGGCAGGAAATGTCAAAAGATGCACGAAATAACAATTCATACATAATACAATCCTAAAAATAAGCTAGAACTAAATCTAAAAGGGACCGGCCCCTATGACTAACCAGACTTGAAGGAAAGCTGATATATACAACATAAGCGGTAACTGCATTAAGAAGGGGATAGGTAGGCTGTTCTGAATAGGTAATCAGACCATTGTCGGTTTAAGTGATAAACTGAAATAACCTTACTGGTAGGACAGCTGCTACCTAGACACATCATAAAGCCAATGATCCACCTAATGTGTGTATGAAAACATCACAAAAGTAATTCATCATGCATACACAGAATTGCTAAACTTCAAACAAACAATATAAGAAGACCGCTACAGCAATGACAATGTTGCAATGCAAGTATATTCAGCAAAGAACTTTAGTTATAATGCAGAAGTGTATGAGCAATGAAAGCTTTTAGGAGCAGTTCATTCACTGACAGTTCATAGTAGATTGAGTTCCAAATGATACAACTGTCGTTTAGTAAGGGCTGTAATTGCGTCAGAATAAAGTCAGTAAAAAATATGCGGCAAGCATTTAGACAGTTAATTGCCAACGATGCAAAGTAAAGCAAAGATGAAATTAATTATGCCAAGCAGTGGAAAGCAAGCAGTTAGTACGTCAGCCAGACCAAACACAGCTGACGAAGTTAAGGCAAGTTGTAATGGTAGCATGGGGGTCAGAGAGGCATAGAATAGGTACAGGAAGGTACAACGATATTGATATCAAAGTACCCCTCTGTCAACTGCACCTTTCCTTGCAGACTTCATCAGTGTCATCAACACCATCTGTACCAGGACTCGGCGATCCGGTTATAGTGGAGGCTCACCTCTTCTTGTTCTGCCACCCACGAATGCTTACATACTTGCTGAATTTCCAGTTATCCACTGTATCCGCAAGGCATCTGCTGTGTCCGCATGTAGGACTATAAATACAGCCTTAGAAATATACGGCTTTCAGAAGTTGTGCCGCTTTGCTTTCCAAATAAGCATGGAGGTCACATGGAACAGTCAGCCAATTGCCCTTACTAAACGACAGTTGTATCATTTGGAACTCAATCTACTATGAACTGTCAGTGAATGAACTGTTCCTAAAAGCTTTCATTGCTCATACACTTCTGCATTATAACTAAAGTTGTTTGCTGAATATACTTGCATTGCAACATTGTCATTGCTGTAGCGGTCTTCTTATATTGTTTGTTTGAAGTTTAGCAATTCTGTGTATGCATGATGAATTACTTTTGTGATGTTTTCATACACACATTAGGTGAATCATTGGCTTTATGATGTGTCTAGGTAGCAGCTGTCCTACCAGTAAGGTTATTTCAGTTTATCACTTAAACCGACAACGGTCTGATTACCTATTCAGAACAGCCTACCTATCCCCTTCTTAATGCAGTTACCGCTTATGTTGTATATATCAGCTTTCCTTCAAGTCTGGTTAGTCATAGGGGCCGGTCCTTTTTTGATTTAGTTCTAGCTTATTTTTAGTACTGTATTATGTATGAATTGTTATTTCGTGCATCTTTTGACATTTCCTGCCAAGGCTTCGGCACGACTCTGTGCATAATAAACTCACTTTTTTTATATTGTATCAATTACGATTGTTTTGTATTTATTAAAAGAGTGCTGAATTCCCAGTCTTTTGTAAGTGCCACTATTGTGTGTCACTTTTCTTTCTTATTTTTATGTTTATATATATATATATATATATATATATATATATATATATATATAGAGAGAGAGAGAGAGAGAAGAGAGAGAGAGCAACAAAATTCCCCTCAGGGAGACGTTGAGTGCACCGGTGCCCAGCCTAATCCTCTTATGTCTGCGAGACAATACAAAAAATTTGCTACTCTTCAAGCGCTCTGGCTTATAGTTAGCAACTGTTATATATGAACGATCAAGCAGCTTACCCCACATGAACAATCAAGCAGCTTACCCTCTTAAATAGCTTGTATGTTTTAGGGATCATTTAGTCAGCTATGAGTATGGCATGTAGCCGAAACGCGTAAGCTGTTCTTTTAAAGATGTGGGCATTGTCGTATGCTGTGCTATATGTTTTTAACAAACATGGAATAAAAGTCAAGTTTTATTTATACAACAATGCTCCTCCCTCAGTTCTTTCCTAACTATATATATATATATATATATATATATATATACACACATAGGGCTAGATTACAAGTGGAGCGCTAAAGCGATATGTGTTAGCTGGTATTACAAGTAAGCCGCAATGCGAGAGTGTGCTTCCTATGGGAGCCTCGTTTTGATGCCAGTGAAGGGGGTTAGTCGTACAGCGATGGCAGCAATCAACATATATGTACATGCTGATATACATATATATGTATGTGTTAATATGTGTATATTCACATATTAACACATAAATATATATGTATATAAACGTATACATATATATTTACTAGGAACACACAGTTCCAATTGACTGCAATGTAAAGGCACTTTTCAATGCCAGTTTTTTTCTAACAACCCTTTTCCCAGCAACTTTAACCTCAAAATACTACCTAGTGCAGTAAGTTTATTAAAAAATAAAGATGCCATCTTTATTTTTTAATAAACTACACTAGACAGTATTTTGGGTGCATTTGAGGCAGATTTATAAAATTAACCAGAGATCCAATCTCTGGTTAATTTTATAAGCGCTAATTGCTACCGCGAGCCTGTGGTAGCAATAACCAGCCATTATTATTGCACTCCGGCAAATGGGCAAATTTACCCATTTGCAGGAGCACAATAATTTAGCTGTAATCTAGCCCATAGTGCAGCATACAGCCATGAACTTACATATACGGAGCCCTATAGGAGGGCATCAGACGGAGGGGCGGGTGACCCCTACCTGGGACCAATAGGATGGTAGGATAGGTGGTCCCTAGGGGGAAGAGTTTAAAGGGGGGGAGAGCCCAGAAAGAGTGCCAAAATCCCTTTGCAAAGTCCATGGTGTAGAAGCTTTGTGTATGCACGTACCTTGCAAAGTGATATCGGCGCTCCAGGACCTGCTACAGTCCATTACAGCCTTGGCAAACGCCAGAGGCCCAGGCTGGGTGCAACAGCAGCTGGTGGTGATGGGTGCTGTGCCCATGGAGAGTCAGGAGGAGACGAGGAGAGGACAACCAGCACGGCCCTCTGGGGGAAGGCCTACCAGGAGGGCCCGCCCGCCAGAACGCCTGAGCCCAGAGCTACACGGCAGGCCCACGACGCAGGGGCCGTGCTTGGGGAGGCGGAGCAGCGCGAGAGTGTTGGCAGCGGTGGAGGCGAGGCAGCTGGTCGGAGAAGGTCAGGCGGCTGAGGTGCGCGGCGCGGAAGGAGGCGTCAGGGCTGCAGGCGGGACCCAGCAGACGGCTAGATGGAGCGGCAAGAGCCAGGCGGCAGAAGAGGCGCAGAGGCCAGAGGCTCAGATGGTGGGTAAGACCAGGTGCTGGGGGGTGTTGCGGTAGTGAGGAGAGTAGTGTGGCAGTGGAGTGGATGCCGGGAGGCGGCATATTGAGGGGCAGCCAGGGAACGGCCGCAACATTACACAGGGAGCGGTGGGGGAAGAGTTGGCTGTGGCTGCGGTGGGAGGGCAGGGAGCCCGTGCGGGGATAAGCACGGGTGAGGGGGATATGTGATTGCTTAGTACACATGATTAGGATTAGGATTAGGTAGGATTGGAGGGCAAAAAAAGAAAGAAAGAAAATTTTACAATTTATGGGGAAGGTACATTGGTGCATGTCATGTTTTCTGGCCACCCCCCTCTTCCCCCCCCCCCCTCCCTTCCTGCTCCCTCCCCCCTTTCACCTCCTTCCCCCCCACCTCCCTTCCACATTCTTATTCCCCTCCCCCCCCTCCTCTTCCACCTTCTTACCTCCCCCCCCAAGATTGCTAAGGGGTGCGGTAACTTTGCTGGTGGATGGGATTAAACGTGGTTTGCTGCCCTCTGCCTTGTATTGCAGCCGGAGTTTCAGAGGGAAGCAGGAGCATTGACGGTGTACCATCTTTCTGGGGGACTCATTTAATGAGTTTGATGAGGAGCCACAGGAGAGTCCAAGTGTGGCCGGACCAGAGGCAACGGACCAGGTAGGGGACACAAGAGTGTTGGCAAAACTGCTGCAGTTGATGTTGCCTGGGTCCCAAGGGAGAGACGGGAGAGACAATGTGGGACAGAGTGGGGCAAGGGGCCCAAGGTCCGCAGCTAGTGGGAGCAGGGCATTTATGGGGTGGTCTGGGAGGACTGACCTTGATGATGTCTTATCTTCACAGGCTGGAGCAGACCACGGCTGCAGGTCGGGCAGTCAGAGAGACAGCGGGTCGGGAGCAGAACGACGGCGGGGGAGGTCTCGCTCCCCAGTGCATGCAGACAGATGGAGGGTTTCACATTCCTCCCCCACATGGGGGAGGCTGGAGAGGTCGCCCAGGCGCAGGGTTGTTGGAGAAAGAGAAAGATCACGGGTCAGCATCAGCTCCACAGGGAGACGAAGGGCGGAAGGGGAGCAAGAGGACAGACGTTCGACTAGCAGAAGAAGGGAGAAAGTTGAAGGTGGAAGACAGGAAGGCGGCAGCTCCGGACCAGCAACGGCTCCTCCCAGTGCAGGTGAGGTGTCACAGTCAGCTATAGGGAGCACAATTACTGCGAATAGCAATGTCGGGGTTGTGAATGAAGGGGTTTCGGGTTTACTGAAGGGTTTGAAGGATTTGGTGGCGTAAGTGGAGAAGTAGTGCGGTATGGGAGTGGCGGGGGTGTGGGGTCTGCAAGGGGGGCAGGGTGCAGCAGGGGGATCAGGGGGGATGGCGGCAGGTGGAGCCATCAAGGTGGCAGAGGTGGCCTTGAGTAGGCCATGCCTATGTACGATCGGCCCTCTGGGCATACACCTGTCCCAGGACATAAAGGAGAAGATCTGGAGATGGGAATTTCTGGAGATCTTTTTGCTGCTCCCTTTGGAGCAGTTTGTGGAGATAAAAGAGGATACAAAAGGGGAACAAGGTAAGAAAGAGGAAGAGGAACGGAAGAAGAGATATCGAAAGCTGCTAAAGACATTCGGGAACTGGTCAAGGGCTTTTTGTATGCTGGCAAGTGTGATGGCGGGGAAGTTCCTGGAGCAAGGGTCGGCTTTGTTCTGTTACTTCGACGAAATTTCAGCAGCCTATCAGATGTACGGAGGTATGGCGTAGTGGCGGTATGATGAACAGTTCCGTCAGAGGATCGTGGTGAGGCCTGGAAATGCGGTGGGACGACCGCGATATGGGGATATGGCTGGAGATGATGACACCACTCCGGGGGCAGTCCTTTCGGGGGTTCGGAGACACAGGGGCGGCAACAAGCGGGGCTGGAGCAGCAGCTGCAATCAGAAAAGGCCTGTGCTTCCAGTTCAACGATGGACAATGCAGATTCGGGGGAGCATGTAAGTTCAAGCACGAGTGTTCGGGGTGCAGAGGCTCCCACGCCTATGCGAAATGCTTTAAGAGAGGGAAGTTCCCGGTCAGATCAGGGGAGATGGGATCACAGGGCCAGGATGCCAGTGAAGGTCGGAAAGATGGTACCGTGGCTAAAACGGTACGCTAGGGGAAAGAGAAGGAGGGAGTATGCAGAGTTGTTGCTGACAGGTTTTAGCTCAGGTTTTTGGATCCCATTCGTGGAGGGGGGCTTTCGGGCCTGGGGGAATTTGAAATCTGCTAGCGAATATCCGGAGGTGGTTAGGAGCAAGCTGGGAAAAGAGGTTGCATTGGGTAGGATGGCGGGCCCGTTCACAGAGATGCCTTTGGGGGATTTGAGGATTTCGCCTTTAGGTGTGGTACCTAAAAAGGTAGCGGGACAATTTAGGCTGATCCATCACCTATCTTATCCAAAGGGGGCATCGGTGAACGATGGGATTGACCCTGAGGCAGCGGCAGTGCGGTATGCGTCCTTTGATAGGGCAGTGGAGTTAGTGCAAGCAGCCGGGGCAGGGGCAAAAATGGCAAAGGTGGATGTGGAAGCTGCATTCAGGCTGCACACGAGGTGTCACCACCTACTGGGGTGTTTCTTTGACGGGTCTTACTTCGTAGACCTTTGTTTGCCAATGGGCTGTTCCATCTCATGCTCCTATTTTGAGAAGTTTAGTTGTTTTGTGGAGTGGGTGGTCAGGCAAACGGCGGGGTTAGATTCGATGGTCCACTACTTGGATGATTTCCTGTTTGTTGGCCCGAAGGGGTCGGAGAACTGTGAGATCTTGATGAGGGCTTTCATGCAGGTGGCGGACCAGTTCGGGATTCCGGTGGCAGCTGACAAGACGGAAGGGCCAGAAAACTGTCTGAGCTTCCTGGGCATCCAAATTGATACAGTTCGAATGGAGTGCCGGCTGCCGGAGGATAAGGTGGCGGACCTGTTGGAGGCGATCGAAAGAGCATTGGGGAAGCCGAAGATAAAATTGAGGGAATTACAATCCCTGATTGGAAAATTAAACTTCGCAAGCAGAATTATTCTGGTGGGAAGAGTTTTCTCCAGGAAATTATCATTAGCAACAGCGGGGGTAAAGGAGCCATCACACAGGATACGCTTGGTAAAGGAGCTGAGGGATGACTTGGAAGTGTGGAAGATGTTTTTGGCTGAGTTTAATGGGAAGGCCTTGATGCAGGAGGTAGCAGGGCCAGGCTTGCACTTGTATACAGACGCGGCAGGGGCGGTGGGTTTTGGAGCATTCTTGAAGGGTAAGTGGTGTGTGGGGCAGTGGTCGGAAACGTGGCATAGGGAAGGGTTGACAAAAAATCTGGTATTTCTGGAACTGTTCCCACTGGTTGTAGCTCTGGAGGTTTGGCCTCATCTCCTAGCAGATAAGAAGGTTACACTTCATACTGATAACATGGGAGTGGTATCGGCAGTTAATCGCCTGATGGCTTAATCAAGGCCAGTGATTCACTTGTTACGATTATTTGTGTTTCAATGTTTACGATGCAATGTATCATTTCGGGCGGTGCATGTGCCCGGTGAGAAAAACAGTATTGCTGATGCTCTTTCCCGTTTACAGTGGGACCGATTTCGGGAGTTGGTGTCGGGAGCTGAGGTGGAAGGGAATCGGTGTCCAGAGTCACTGTGGAGGAGAGCATTCATGACCGGCTGAATTTGGTGAGGGGGGCTGTAACGCCTGGGACATGGAAGTCATACATGCAGGTATGGGCTTTGTGGTTCCAATTTTTGCAAAGGGGTGCAGTGGTGACGACTTCCAAGGGCAGAGCTAAGGCACTGCTAGATTGAATGATGGAGTGGCAGAGGGCAAAGATCTCTCGCTCTATAGTTAGGAGGCGACTGGCGGCAATGGCTTTTCTGTTTCAGCTGATGGGGTGGGAGGATGTGTCAAAGAAGTTCATGGTGAGGTTGGCTGCGAGAAGTTTGTGTAATGGAAAAGGGGTGCCGGACGGCAGGAGGCCAGTAGTGTATGCAGTTTTGTTGCGCATAGTTGCAAAGTTGAGAGGTGTTTGCTTGGCTGATTTTGAGTATACGGCTTTATTCTGGGCCTTTCGGGTTTCTGAGTTGGTGGGGGCAAATAGGAAGGACAAAGGGGGGTTGCAAATGGCAGATGTAATGGGGACAGATGAAGTGTTGACGATATGGTTGAGGAGATCCAAGACGGATCAGGTGGGAAAGGGTTGTCAGATATCGCTGAGGGCAATGGGGGGAGTGTGCTGCCCGTGGCGCAGCTTTAAAGAGTATATTGAGGTAAGACCGCAGGTGGGGGGCCGCTGTTTATTCATGAAGACGGGACATCCCTATCCTGTTTCCAATTTCAGGCACTATTCAAGAAATGTGTGGGGTTAGCGGGTTTGCAGCCAGCGGAGTTTGGTACACATTCCTTTAGAATAGGGGCAGCTACAGAGGCGCAAGTGTTAGGTTTAGGGGTGGCGGGGATTAAGAGGGTTGGCAGATGGGTTTCTAACAGTTATTTGTCTTACGTGAGGCCAGCTTTATTATAATAGTGGGTGTTCTTGTTTCTTTTGTTTATACAGGACCGGTTAATTGTTGGCTAATGGGACACTGTTACATTTACTGGGCACGGAAGGAAGCAGCGGTTAAAGAGCGGGGGGCCCAGATGGGGTGGTCACAGGAGGAGGTCCACATCCGCTGGCTCGGTTTCAGAGGCATGAGGTCGGACCAGTTATTGTTTAAGGTGATAGAGTATGCCAGGCTGTTCGGCCCGCCTGATATATTGTTTATTCATGTTGGGGGAAATGATTTGGGCTTTATGCCCCAAAAGGAGTTAGTGGAGGCAATGAAAAGGGACATTGGAAGGTTAGGTGAATTGTTCCCAGGGATGGTCATCCTATGGTCGGAAATTGAGCCACGTTTGGCATGGAGGTCAGCTTGGGACATAAAAAGGCTGGAGGCATCTCGAAGGAAAGTTAACAGGATGATGAGAGCGTTTGTTAAGAAAAGGGGTGGGTTGTCATTACGGCATGTAGAATTTGAGGGGGAATCGGGTAGATGTTTTTTCCTTCAAGACGGGGTACATTTAAATGAAATTGGTTTGCACTTGTTTAATTTCAACATAAGAGAGGGGGTTTCAAAGGCCTTGGGGTTGGTGGGCAGGGCACGGCGGTGATGCCTTTGCCTGTGGCGGTGAGCTTGCCCAAGGGGATAGCAGTTATGGTACCTCCTAAAGGCAGGAGTGAATGGGATGGGAATATGTAGTGATGGAGTTAGGTTCCTGCTATGGGCAAGCTTGGTTTGTGAAGAGTTAAATGTGTGAATTATATGTTATAAATAAAAAGCTGCGGCCTTTGTACCCCATAACTGTGTTGTGTGTTTTATTTTAGGTAAGTTCCTAGTGGAGGGGTCAACGGAGCCCTGGAGGAGGGCATCAGACGGAGGGGCGGGTGACCCCTACCTGGGACCAATAGGGTGGTAGGAGAGGTGGTCCCTAGGGGGAAGAGTTTAAAGGGGGGGAGAGCCCAGAAAGAGCGCCAAAATCCCTTTGCAAGGTCCGTGGTGTAGAAGCTCCCTCCCTCCCTGTAGAAAGGATTCCTTGTCGCAGCTACGTGGCGGTGAGCTTGCCAAGGGGATAGCAGTTATGGTACCTCCTGAAGGCAGGAGTGAATGGGATGGGAATATGTAGTGATGGAGTTAGGTTCCTGCTATGGGCAAGCTTGGTTTGTGAGGAGTTAAATGTGTGAATTATATGTTATAAATAAAATGCTGCGGCCTTTGTACCCCATAACTGTGTTGTGTGTTTTATTTTAGGTAAGTTCCTAGTGGAGGGCTCACTCCTACACTAAGACATTAGTTACTCAAATGCTCTGGCGTTTTTTTTATCATTAAAACAGTACAGTCAAAGGGTTACAACACTGAATCCCATGGAGCTAGAACAAGTGCTTTGGGAAAAAGTAACGTCTAAACAATTATTTGGTCTACCTAAATTAAAGGAACAGTAAAGTTAAATTTACAAGTTAATGATTCAGATACAGCTTGTAATTTTAAAGAACTTTCCAATTTATTTCTATTATCAAATTTGCTTTGTTCTCTTGGCATCCTTTGAATAGTAAATTTAGGTAGGCTGAGCTTAAGAATGTGTGCATATCTTTAGCATTCTATGGGCTAGATTACAAGTGACGTGCTAACTTTAGCAAACAAGCAAAAAGTAAACATGTTTGCTTGAGCACAATTGAATTTAACACGTATCAGGATAGCTTGACTTCAGAGCTATGGTTAACTGTTACGCTTGAATAAAAAGTTGCACAAAATACAACAAATATACATTTAAAAGTAAAGTTACACTCACAATAACACTATCTAATAAAATTATAAAAAAAGGCTGAAAAGGGCTTTAACATAGAGAAACATGCATACAAATGTCTATATATATATATGTGTGTGTGTGTGTTTATGTGTGTACATATATATTTATGTATTTATATGTGTATATGTATTTATAGACATATATACACATATAAAAAAATAAATACATATGTACATACTGTACAGATATGTATGTGTGTGTGTGTGTGTGTGTGTGTGTGTGTGTGTGTGTGTGCATTGGAGCACTTTGCAGTCAAGTTGCTGAAAACATTTAGAAGCAATTAATGCAATATTCATATTTAATAAAGTGCGTATTTACTGTAAATATTTCACATTCAAACGTTCTTCACATAGGGGAATATGTTCTATGTATTTTTAAATATATATATATATATATATATATATATATATATATATATATACATATATATATATATATATATATATATACCTGTATATAATCATCTATAAATATATAGGTATAGATATATTTTACACAAAAACATCATATATATATATAAAAAATATTTAGTTATGAATAAATAGAACATTTTCTGCTATGTGAAGAACATTGGAATGTAAACTATTCATATCTTATGTCGGGTTAGCGCACTTGAGAAAATACAATCGGGTTTCATGACTTGTTAGGTGTTTGTTTTCTTTTCCACTTGGCGCTCCATTGAATCTATAGGGGAATACATTAATGCGGTCACAATATTCCAGTCGGGCTTTTTGCATGCACCAGGTTAGCGCTTGTGCCAAAACTTTTTTAGCTTACTTCTAGCGGAGTTAGTGTGAGAGAGGGAGCGATAGATAGTGTTCCATTTATAATCTAGCCCTAAACATTATATAAACATTGTTATAAACATTGTTGCAAACTACGGCCAGATGTCTAAAGACATGTGCACGCTTCTGAGCTTACCTAGGATTACTCTTTAACAAAGGATACCAAGAGTACTAAGCAAAATTGATAATAGAAGTAAACTGGAAAGTTGTTTAAAATGTTATGCATTATATAATCCACTTAGTTGAATTTTCACTTTATTGTCCCTTTAAATTATTTCTACAGGGAGTGCAGAATTATTAGGCAAGTTGTATTTTTGAGGATTAATTTTATTATTGAACAACAACCATGTTCTCAATGAACCCAAAAAACTCATTAATATCAAAGCTGAATAGTTTTGGAAGTAGTTTTTAGTTTGTTTTTAGTTATAGCTATTTTAGGGGGATATCTGTGTGTGCAGTTGACTATTACTGTGCATAATTATTAGGTAACTTAACAAAAAACAAATATATACCCATTTCAATTATTTATTTTTACCAGTGAAACCAATATAACATCTCAACATTCACAAATATACATTTCTGACATTCAAAAACAAAACAAAAACAAATCAGTGACCAATATAGCCACCTTTCTTTGCCATCCATGGATTCTGTCAGTGTTTTGATCTGTTCACCATCAACATTGCAGCAGCAACCACAGCCTCCCAGACACTGTTCAGAGAGGTGTACTGTTTTCCCTCCTTGTAAATCTCACATTTGATGATGGACCACAGGTTCTCAATGGGGTTCAGATCAGGTGAACAAGGAGGCCATGTCATTAGATTTTCTTCTTTTATACCCTTTCTTGCCAGCCACGCTGTGGAGTACTTGGACGTGTGTGATGGAGCATTGTCCTGCATGAAAATCATGTTTTTCTTGAAGGATGCAGACTTCTTCCTGTACCACTGCTTGAAAAAGGTGTCTTCCAGAAACTGGCAGTAGGACTGGGAGTTGAGCTTGACTCCATCCTCAACCCGAAAAGGCCCCACAAGCTCATCTTTGATGATACCAGCCCAAACCAGTACTCCACCTCCACCTTGCTGGCGTCTGAGTCGGACTGGAGCTCTCTGCCCTTTACCAATCCAGCCACGGGCCCATCCATCTGGCCCATCAAGACTCACTCTCATTTCATCAGTCCATAAAACCTTAGAAAAATCAGTTTTGAGATATTTCTTGGCCCAGTTTTGACGTTTCAGCTTGTGTGTCTTGTTCAGTGGTGGTCGTCTTTCAGCCTTTCTTACCTTGGCCATGTCTCTGAGTATTGCACACCTTGTGCTTTTGGGCACTCCACTGATGTTGCAGCTCTGAAATATGGCCAAACTGGTGGCAAGTGGCATCTTGGCAGCTGCACGCTTGACTTTTCTCAGTTCATGGGCAGTTATTTTGCGCCTTGGTTTTTCCACACGCTTCTTGCGACCCTTTTGACTATTTTGAATGAAACGCTTGATTGTTCGATTATCACGCTTCAGAAGATTTGCAATTTAAGAGTGCTGCATCCCTCTGCAAGATATCTCACTATTTTTGACTTTTCTGAGCCTGTCAAGTCCTTCTTTTGACCCATTTTGCCAAAGGAAAGGAAGTTGCCTAATAATTATGCACACCTGATATAGGGTGTTGATGTCATTAGACCACACCCCTTCTCATTACAGAGATGCACATCACCTAATATGCTTAATTGGTAGTAGGCTTTCGAGCCTATACAGCTTGGAGTAAGACAACTTGCATAAAGAGGATGATGTGGTCAAAATACTCATTTGCCTAATAATTCTGCACTCCCTGTATATAGCAAATTCACTAAAAACTTTATGTCCATTATCTAAATGTCTCTGGGCTGGTGAGATTCTATACGAATGCTCACCAGTCCTTCTATTTCCCTGGTGGAATTCTATAAAGCCACTTCTTACCCTGAAAACAGGGTGTCTCGCTAAGGGGCGTATACTGCTTTTTTGTACAGAAAGGAGATGCACACATTACAAAACTGAACAATTAAAATCCTAATTTAAAAATCATAAAAAACAAATACTTGAACTATTTCCATAAAAATACACGTGAAAAAAAATTGTATTGTTAAGGCGCATAAAAATCATAACAAAATTGTTCACCAAAATTTTATATTATAAAAAACAAAAAGGGCCAGATTACAAGTGGAGCAGAATTTAATGATAATGTAATACAAACAAAGGGGGCGCTAAAAAGAAACTGAAATGTTAATGATTAGCAATTAACAATATATCAAGTCTGTTATACAATGTGATATATAATCATAACTATAGTAGTTTTGTACATACAAAATGAAAGTCCAGAGAATAGTCCCAGATTTAGCAATATGCACTTCTAAGGTATAGGAGAATCCTCTTTGGATATAGGTAAATATAAATGGCTGCCTCCTCCTCACCGACTTATCCGGGTTACAACTGCAGAATATGAAGAAAAATAGAGAGGCGCCTCATGTGCAGGATCATCAAATATATATATGAGTATAATACAAAATGAGCCAAATGGGTACTCACATATTAGTAGAGCACACCAATGTGCTAGTAGGTGCAGGCTGTAGAATTATCGGGTGTAACAGCTCACCCCCAGCTAGGATTTCCTATATGCTGCAGTGAATATATAAAGCATAGAGAGAATGCACTATATGTGCAGATCAATCAAAATATGACTATATCAATTTAGAAGATGCAAAATGGGTACTCACATACTGTCCAAGCACAACAATGTGCTGGTAGAAGCAGGCTGGCAGATTTTAATGATCCTACTCGAGCACTAACTCCATTAGAAGTAAGCTTTTTGCTCGTTGGGTAGCTCGTATTATAAGTTGCAAGTAAACAGTTTTTGCGCGTTAACCTGACGTTCGCAAAAATCCGAACTTAGAAATTCACACTCATGTTACTGTATTAACGTAGACGATTATATATAGATATATACATATGTATATATATATATATATATATATATATATAGATATATATATATATATATATATATATAGGAATATCTATTTATAAATACTTAGAACATATTCCCCTATGTGAGGAACATTGGACACATTAAACACAGTATGACACATTATTAAATATGAATATTGCATAAATATGCTTTTTATGTTTTCATCTACTAAACTGCAAACTACAACTAACACTAATAGGATCTTGAGAAAACATTGGCCGATAATATCTTCGGATCCAAAGCTTAATTTCACCAAACAACTGACACCAATGGTGGGTTTTAAGAGGAGGACAAATCTGCAAGATCTCCTAGTAAAAACAGACCCTAAACAGTGCTATTAACAACAACATAGAGTCAACTTCAAAGGCTGTTATAGATGCACAAGTTGCACGACCTGCAATGGTCTGATTTCTACTAAAAGCTTTCACCAACCCCACCTGTACCACCACGCATGTGGTATACCTGTTGGTATGTCCTTGTGCCAAATATTATGTGGGGAAAACAAAAGGCACGCTCAGAGAGACGATGGCGATCCACATGCTGACGATCAGACAGGCATTGGAAAAAGGACAATCAGACCAACCTGTGTCATGACATTGTCCAGACATGTCACATTCCATTGCCTCTATCAGATATATATAATAATTTACCACATCCCCAAACTGGACAGGGGAGGTGATAGGTTACAGGTTGGAGACTATTGTTTCAGGTGCTCTTAACTCCACACCAGATTTCAAATGGCTAATCTAAATATCTGACACATACCTGGGGTGCATGGTAGTAGGGTGGAGCCACTTGGCAAGAATGGTTTAACAACATCCTAGGGTGCCGTGGATCCACTCAGGTGCCAAAGGGTGACTCGGATTTGATTTGCAGAGCATATCTCCACTCAGAGGCATCCATGGGCCCACATATCCTACAATGGTAGTCACCTATACATCAGATGAAGCCACTTTATGAATCTGGCTAGCATCTATACTTTTCTGGAATAGATGTAATTAACTTATTATGTGGAATGAAGTAGTTGTACTGGAACACTCATGGTCGCTTATCATACGGACTGCTCTTATATACTGGTGCATGAGGAGATGCAGAGCTACCAGTGCATAATATGTATTGTAATTTTGTATATATATTTAATGCTCACACTGTGAGATATGTGTTTGTTCACACATGTTGTTAAATCATACACAGAAAGTTGCACTGTTATCACAATCAGATTATACACACATAAGAACAAAGTGTTGTATATATGTTGCTATGGCAACATCACAGAGTTTTCGATACTAACAAGGTATCATAAGTATCCTTTTGTGAGGGAGATTCACTGTGTGGGATTGAGCTCACTAGTAATGATTATAACACATGTGGTGAGACCGCTCATTATGTAAGCCAGATCGTATTTATAGCCAAATACTAGCCGCTTTGTGTACTTGTTGCTATGGCAACTTACATGGGAACGTAACAATATCAGAGTACAGGCGATCTACAAACTGTGACAGGTTTGAAACAAGGCTATACTAAGTATCTCTATTTGGCATGATTGATATATGCATTACTTTGTTCACTATGTGGTTTGACAAATTAGTAAATATTGATTTACATAAGTTGATTTGATCACATGGCAATACCGGAAGTGACGCTGTAACAACTTCTGGTTTTTCGGTATGGTGGAACGTATCTGTACGTTCCAAGACACTGCTGAGCGCAAAATTTGAGAGTGGTATGTTATTGTTTGTAACACATTTTTCACTATTTATTGTGGCATTCTACACTGGTTTAATTGTTCTGAAGAAGGGGACACTTGATCCCCGAAACATCAATCAAATAAATGTTGACACTGTTTGCCCTAAATCCATGAAAAGGCATCTTTTTTGCTGGAATATATATATATATATATATATATATATATACAGGGCTTTTTGGGTGAATAAAGGTGCCGGTACTCTTTGATAGGCATGGGCATTACAAATCCACACACTCAAAACCCATAATGCATGTATAAAAGGCAATATATAAGCATCAGAAAAACTAGGCTAGCCACTGTCATTTTGGTAGCAACATTTTCATTGTTTTGCAGTTTGTTAATGTATTATTTTTGATTAAGCCAATTAGGGACATATATGTAGTTAGGTTTGTGAAGTATGCAGTGTGTACGTCTAATGCTAAGAAAATGAAAACCCCCGATTTTAAGACTGAAAATACAGGAAAAGGGGCAAAATAAATAAAGCAAGTATAATGCAAAGCATTTTTAATACATCTAATTAAATATTTTGTATTACACTCTCAAAGTGTTTACCGTCCCTTTAATAATGATGCAGTAATTATTTATATTTGTAAAGGTTCTAAATCACATTTCAAACACGCTATATGGAGTATACTATGGGGCATATCTATCAAGCTCCGTATGGAGCTTGAAGCCCTGTGTTTCTGGCGAGCCTTCAGGTTTGCCGGAAACAGAAGTTATGAAGCAGCGGTCTAAGGAGGACCTGAGGAGGAGGACAGACATTGCAGCAATTCAACCCTATCAAATACGATCAGGTTGATTGACACCCCCCTGCTAGCGGCCGATTGGCCACGAATCTGCAGGGAGCGGCGTTGCACCAGCAGTTCACAAGAGCTGCTGGTGCAATGCTGAATGCGGAAAGTGTATTGCTCTCCGCATTCAGCGAGGTCTGTTGGACATGATCCGCAATGTCGGATCATGTTTGACAGGCTTTTCATAAATAGGCCCCTTTATCTGTTCAAAGGGACACTGAACCCAATTTTTTTCTTTCTGTGATTCAGATAGAGAATGCAATTTTAAGCAACTTTCAAATTTACTCCTATTATCAAATTTTCTTCATTCTCTTGGTATCTTTATTTGAAAAGCAAGAATGTAAGTTTAGATGCCGGCCCATTTTTTGGTGAACAACCTGGGTTGTTCTTCCTGATTGGTGGATAAATTCACCCACCAATAAACAAGTGCTGTCCATTGTCTGATCCAAAAATTAGCTGGCTATTTAGCTTAGACAGGGCCGGTGCTAGGATTTTTGGCTACACAGGCAAAGACACATTTTTCCGCCCCCCCCCCATATATACCCTGCCATTACTGCTTCTTAACAAAATGTTCTAGTAATGTGTAACAGCTATAATAGTTAATTTCTACATAACAATGTGCCAAAGTGGTGGCTCTGCACAACATAGCAGGTAATTTTCCTGCACACACACATACATATATACACATACACATACATATTTTTACACAAACATACCCATTTATACACATATTTACACACACATTTATACACACACATACACATTTACACCCTCATACATACATATTTATACATACTCATGCACACATATTTACACACATCTATACACACATATACACACATATTTGCACACACAAACAACCACATACATATTTATACAAACATACATACACACACATATTTACACACACACAGATACATACAAACATACATACATACACAATGACAGACACACACATTTGCCTGTAATGTATAGTGTGTTATTAATTTTCCCAGCATGATCTCTGCTAATTATTACAAAATAAAAATGTAACTGTGCTTTATAAACTCAGACTATAGACAATGGACAAATAGTTACTTGGCAATTCCAATATAAATTTTTGTGCATTGTGCAAAAACAATTTTTTTATCTTGTATAGTACTTTTTTATATTAAATACATATTTATATTTTATCTTCATTTATAAAATGTTGCATCACATTAAAATGTATTTTACCACATTATTATTTATTTGGTCTGCGTTACATCTGAATCACTATATTGTCTGCTACTAGTCCTTGGTTTAGATTCCCCTTTCTTTCTCCCTCTGGCCTCTCCCATGCTTTGTTTGCCCCCCTCCTCAGTAAATACAGATTTTTATTCTGCCAGTGTCTCCAGTCCAGACAGTCCACTCCCCACATTGCCCATTCAGAATGTTCAAATAATTCTGCAGTTTTTTCAATCTTTTATCTCAAATACCCCCAGTTTTATTTCCTCTCTTCTCTATGCAAATTAATTAGCAATGTATATGATAAAATGCAGCTTGAATGAAATCTGACCACCATCCTACCTCTCATCATGATCTCACTCCTTCAGTACCATGTACCGCTGCCGGTCTGGTCGTCTGGGTGGGTCTCATGTCCCGTGGCTGCTTGCATGTGATGTTTCCCTCTCAGAGTCTCGGCTGGCTCTACCACTTCCAGGCTCCACATCACTGACTGACAGTCTCTGATGAAGCATGGCTTGAGGCATTACACTGCGCAACTTGAGCTCTGCTTCCACACACCCTCCCCATCCCCTCTCCCCTGCCCATGCTGCCTGTCCACATTCATTAGTTTCAGGCTCAGCTCAGCCAGGAGTGGGCATTGGTGCAGAATAGAAAGGATAAGGATTCAAAGAATAGATCAGCAGCGCAGCTGTGTCCTACTCCTGACAGTCATTCAGTATGCCAGTGCGGGCGCACATAATTTTTTCCTCACGCTGCTTTGCCAATACATACTGGCAGCCAGGCAGATCCGACGCCCCCCTGCTTGGGGCGCATTAAGGCGGCTGCTTAGCCTGCCTTACACAAGCGCCGGCCCTGAGCTTAGATGCCTTCTTTTTCAAATAAAGATAGCAAGAGAATGAAAAAAACTTGATAATAAGAGTAAATTAGAAAGTTGCTTAAAATGGCCTTTAAATCATTAATGCAAAAGGGATAAAAATCACACCATATATACAATCTTATAGCAAAGGGATTCAAATTAGTATTAGTATTTGACCATCATGAATATAGTATAGTTGTACAATAAGAAAACAATCAGCATAATATAAGACATTTTTACATGTTTTAATTAGTCCATTTTAAAAATACAGTTGTTTTCCTGAGAAAATAAATTGTCAAAAAAAATATGTTTAAAACAAAAGTTATATTTTCGGATGTAGCCTACTTATGGTTAATGTTTCTGTAATCTGCAGGGGCGCAATGGTAAAAAACAGCAGCTTTAGAGGTTCATTAATAATAAAACAGAGTACTCGTGTAACCCTCACAATTAAAATATGTAGTTTTGCTGCTGTGCTGCAGGGCTCACTGTTTTAAGCTATTGACTGTCACATTGCAATCTCTGGTGTGGTCCCCTACACTTGCTCCTTGCTGGAACATAAGAGGATGTAGGACTTAAACCCTATTCGTTCATTACTAGCGCCCGGTGTGACCAAGCAGATAGCGCACATTTCCAGCTCCTTTCATCTGTGTGCGGATCTTGCTCTGAGCGCTTAGCCACTGTGGGGGCTTGGGGAAATAGCAATATTAGGGGACCCCAGCATATGAAAGATAGTGCAGCATTGGTTTAAGGCTTACTAACCTTAGAAGCTGGGAATCTCTGATGCCATCCTCTACAGTCTTCCCAGTTTATAAAATAAATATGTTAAAGTTTGCAACATGTCCCGCTTCTTACACTTTCCCAATGCAATGCTTTTTTTTTTTTTTTTTAATAATCCCCTTATTAATAAAAAAACCCTGCTGTTTCTTCTTTGACTGTGTGTGCACGGGAGTTATGCCTTTTTGTTCCATTCAAATTATTCATGTGATTATTCATGCGATTTATGTACCTTGCCATTCTGCCATACTGCTGAGAAAAAGCTGTGATTTCTTTATAAATCCTCCTGTATGGCTCATTGCTCAACAAGCAACTTCATCATTATGATGAAAGCTTCACCAAGTTTTCCACCAATGATATGAACACCTCCATAGAATATCGAGACCACTGAAGAAATTTTGAATATCAACAGAGCCAGCAACATTAGGAAGCCCTTGGAAGTGGATGACTACTGCCATTCTTGGCTTTAATAAAATTGCCACCTCAGCACCTTTTTTTTTTTTTTTCTTACACCTGAAACCTCATATCTTTGAGCTCATAACTTTTTTGTCCAATTTTTTTTAAAATAATTTTATTAGATAGTGTTATTTTAAGTGTAACTGTACTTTGTAATGTACTTTTGAGGTGTTTTGTGACACTTTTTTGTCTTGCGAAACAGTTAACCATAGCTCTGAGGACACTGTAATCATTATAGCGTAAATCGTGATTGCGCTCACGCGTTCACATTCGCTTTCAACTTGTAATGCAAGTGCCAAAGCTGACACACGCACAAACACCTGTGATAAACCCGTTTTTGCTTGCATGTAGCTGTTAGCGTGCCATTCAAAATCTGGCCCAAAATGTGTATGTAAATTACACTGGAATAAATAGTATTAATATGCACAGCTTAAATCGTAATTTAAAGGGACAGTCAACACCAAAATTGTTGTTGTTTAAAAAGATATATAACGCCTTTACAACCCATTCCCCAGCTTTGCACAACCACTATTGTTATATTAATATGCTTTATATCATTTAAACGTCTAAATTTCTGCCTATTTCTAAGCCACTACAGACTTTCTTATATTATCTTATCACATGCTTTTTTTATTAGCTTTTAACAATAAGAGACTGCTAATCCATGTAGGCAATATAGGTAACATTGTGCTCTCTCCCATGGAGTTGTGCATGACACTGCACTAATTGGCTAAAATACAAGTCAATAGATAATAAAAAAAATAGTCATGTAATCAAAGGGCTGTCAGAAAAGGCTTAGATACAAGGTAATCACAGAGGTTAAAAGTATATTAATAGAACCATGTTGGCTGTGCAAAATTGGAGAATGGGTAATAAAGGGATTATCTATCGTTTTAGACAATAACAATTTTGAAGTAGACTGTCCCTTTAAGAACACTAGATGTGGACAAAAAACACATAGAAATTTGTTCTTATAAGTACAAAACACAAAGCGTAATTGTTGTTGTTTTTTCATAAAATGAGTTGAACATGGGCGTTCCATGGGCGTTCCATGGGCGTTCCATGGGCGTATATAAAATTATCTCGCAAATACCAGTTTGCTGTCTTCCAGGGGCTCGTGTTAGGCATATTGTGGAGCGTATTGATAGATTGTTAGAGGGATGTGGGTCTGATCCTGCAGTCATGGTGCATATTGGTACTAATGAAGGAATCGGTGGGAGATGGAGAGTCCTAAAAAATGACTTCAGGGAGTTAGGTAGCAAGCTTAAAGAAAGGACCTCCAAAGTAATATTTTCTGAGATATTACCAGTGCCGTGTGCTAATTCAGTAAGGCAGAAGGAGTTAAGGTCTGTTAATTCATGGCTAAAAACATGGTGTAAAAATGAGGGGTTTGGAGGACTTCCGGTAGGCGGAGCGGCGGGTCAGCAGCACAGAGAAAGAGCTCCGTGCCCCGCAACTTGGTAAACACTATTAAACTGCTGCTGACCACGCTACCCCACACGCCATCCTTGTTGGGAAGTTTGCTGGACATCAGCCCAACTGGACTTTTGTGTGAAGGGCCGAATATCGCCCTTGCCCCTGGAAGGAATTTGAAGTGCGCAGTGGTGCGCATATCGCGGGCGCCATCTTGGATTGGGCCGACATCACAGCAGCTCCTCCAGCGGTTCACCCGGACCTGGAGAACACCCATCCCCATCAGTCGGAACCATAACGGAGTGGGTGAGTTGCGGCAGACCGCAAGGCTGGCCTTTTTCTATGACCGTTTGGGTCAGAATTGTTGAGAGAAAGGAACGGAGAGGACTCTATGCAGAAAGGAAGAGGGAACTTACATCTGAATACCCCTAATGCACACCCTTAAAGTCCTGCATATATATACATAATCTGACCTAACTAAGTCCCCAAGCAGAAACCGCTACACTCTCTGGGGCAGAAATTGTGTAAAATTACGAAAACATTAGAAACCCTGCTGTTATAAAAACATCTGTTTTGCTTTGCATTTGCTCCCTTGATTCCAACAAACAGGCATACATGCTAGATGAACACTTACATTGTTTAAAAGTGGAAGAGAGAGGAGTGGGGCCTCTGATTAATATCAATACCTATATGCATGATAACCTCCACTACACAGTGTGAAGGCTGGTTTTTTCAGGACACTCCTAAGAATTACAAAAAAGCTGCAGTTTACAAGGCAGATTCCTCCAGGCTGTTGTGGAGATACTGCGAGACTGTGCAAAATAAATCTTTACATTCTCACCCCAAAGGCACATGCTAACATATTGGGAACTTTACATATACAAATACAAGTGACTGGCTTTGGGGATTTATATGAAGCTAGACAAATATTTTCCGCCTATTTCCAGTTCGTTGGCGGGAAAGATGACATCCAGAAATAAACAATCAGATAAGAAGAGACCAGCTCCAGACTTACACTCTGAGTCCCCGCCATCCCCTAAATCCTTAAATTTAATCACGACAGACTCCTCTGCCTTGCTTCAAGACTTAAAATCATTCTTTTTGCCAAAAATGGAGTCACTCCAGGCTGGGGTGGACACGCTTACTAGCGAGGTGCGTCAGTTCTCCACCAGAATAACCCAAGTTGAGCAGCGAATTTCAGATGTCGAAGATAGACAAGTGGCAGCTTCTACCTCAGTACGACAACTCGTACGCCAAAACCAAATACTACAAGAAAAGGTAGAAGACCTTGAAAATCGCAGCCGAAGAAACAATCTCAGAGTAATTGGCGTCCCGGAAACAATTAAAAATAAAGATCTGCTAGAGTTTACAGCCCTCACAATCCCTAAATTGCTAAAAATAAATCAGGATCATTTGCCCCTGGATGTAGAGCGAGCCCATCGCATAGGCCCAGATAGAGGCCTGGAGACCATGAACTCTCGCCCACGCCAAGTTATTTTCAAGTGCTTGAATTACCAAGAGAAATTGGCCCTACTACGAGCGTACAGGGCACATTCTGGGGACTTGATTTTCGAAGGGACTTCTCAGCAGAGGTGACTAAGCTCAGAAAAGAATTTGCCCCACTGTGCTCCCGTCTACATAAAGAAGGGAGACAAGCTTCTTTATTATACCCAGCTAAACTAAGACTGCAAACACCCGCGGGCCCCAAGTTCTTCACTGCTCCCAAAGATCTACAGGACTTTCTAGACCGGGAGGGGCAGGATATTGTCCGCTGAACTCTTTCTAAGCCTTTCCATAGTTTTTCTAACTTTATTATGTCCAAATGGAAAAATGGATGTACTTGTTACCTTCCATGGTGAGAAGAGACGCTGAAAGGACCTTCAGCGGCACTGGACTATCCCTAAAGTTCATGCAATGTTTAATAGTGCATCTAGTATCTACATTATGGGGATTATTATCTCCCTCAGGTTTGTTCAGCCGGCAGGAAGTAGACAGAGACAATAGGCACATGGTGACTCTGTTTTCAATTATTTATCTGTTTTCATTTGGTTATTTGTTGTGTAGGCTTGAATGTATGAAAGCGACCTATACTGTTCTTTACCTGTTATTATATTTACAACAGATGACCTACAGACACTATTCTGTGAATGAATCAGCTCCTCGTTGTTGTTCACCTGCGATCAGGCCAAACAGGAAAATGCCAATTCCTGGCATAAGTAAAAAGTTTATCAATATCAATGTTACTTTAGGTTTAAAGCTGTTGAGAGTGTGTGTTAATTGTGAATGGGATCCCCTGTGGAATAGAACCATGTCAAGACTATATACTAGGCCCCTTTTGCTTAAATTTACTAGAACTCATGAGCATGCCTTATATTCTACTTCAGGGACAATCGCAGGTTATGTGAATGGCCAATACAGACATGAAAAGATTACTAGTGAACTGACATATATTAGTAAATTGTATATCAAATTAGTATCTATAAGACTAGAACCCTTGCGTTTCTCGACAGCCATTGTGGGATTGTGCTGCTCCATAGATTATGACTTAGACGTGGGAAAGGGTGAGACGACCCCCCTGCAGTTTGTTACTTATATGTGGCAGCATCTGCGATCTCATATACTGACTCTTGTGAAATGCTTACAACTATATCTGAATATAAAGAAAAAAAAAAAAAAAAGCTGAGATTATCCTACCAACCCTATATGCAAGTGATATATATGACTGTTGTAGACATTTGTCTGTTATGTAATCGTGTTAGGCCCTCAAAGCTAATGATATCTACTGTATTAATATACTCTTGTATTTATTTCCAAAGATGGGTGCGTCTCCACTCTGAGGGGCTTACCCAACAGGAACCCCCGACACCTCAGAATTCCTGTTACCGGGTTAACCGACCTTCTCTTTCCTCACCTAACTGTAAGTACGGTCCCCTGGCACCCAATGTAATTGCATGGACCCTACAACACATTCTGACACTCATTTGTCTTACTATAGTGGCCTTCCTGCCCCGGGAAAATTGTCCTTTAATAGTGAGACCCCAGAGAACATTAGTCACAGACGTATTCTTCCCTATAACTTACCTATATTATGGCACAGCGATGTAGCATAGTTTCTTGGAATGTGGGGGGAATTACATCCCCCGCTAAACGAAGCAAAATTTTACACCATTTAAACACAATCCAGACAGATATTGCGCTCCTTCAAGAGACCCACTTAACAGAAGAGGAACACAATAAACTTAAAATAAGGTGGGTTGGGCAGGTCATAAACACACCAACCACAGGCAGAAAGAAGGGAGTTGCGATACTAATCAGAAAAGGACTAGATGTTAGGTTCACCAATACCTCTATAGATGCGAAAGGCCGGTACATTGTAACAAACCTGCATATAGCCTCCAAAACTTACCTACTGTGCAACATCTATGGCCCAAATAGCCTCTCCCCTCAGTTCTGGCAGCAGATGCAAACGAACTTAACTAGAAGAAGTGAATTTCCAATAATTATCGGAGGGGATTTCAACATGACACAACTCTCCCCACTCGACAGATTTGCAGAGACTGCACCTTCCTTAACTACAGGATCTAGCTCCCAGAGACAGAAAAGTGAGACTAATATAACCTCAGGGTTTAGAGAAGGGTTGGGGCTGGTCGACTTATGGAGATTACGCAACCCAGACCTCAGAGATTACACATGCATGTCCAAGTCACACCACACACTGTCTAGGATTGACTATTTTCTCACAACCCCAGACCTCACTCCTACCATCTCACTGAGTAAAATACATCCCATTACCATCTCAGACCATGCCCCCATCTCAATCCTGCTTGACTTTTCCCCCCCAGAAAGCTTACAGAGAACATGGAGATTCCCCACACACCTCTACAACAATGTAGATTTTCGCCAGCAGTTGATCTCTTACTGGATAGAGTATAATACAGATAACACACAACATCACAGCAATATAGATCTCTTTTGGCATGCTTCAAAAGCGGTGTTGAGAGGGAGGGTCACAGCTTATACATCGCACCACAAAACTCTGGCCAAGAAAGTGACAAATCAATTGTTGGGAGAATTATCGGAGGCATATAACGCTTACTTACACCACCCTACTGACCAGACTAGACAGCGCTATTACGAATTAAAAAAAGAGAGAGACACCCACATTCAAATGGTGGATAATATCCACACCATTCACCGCCAAGGTAAATTCTATAGATTCGGAAACAAAGCCGGGAAAATTATGGCAAATATGGTCAAAATTGTCACCCCCCGAGCTAACATCCCAGCAATAGCTACCGCAAACGGTCTACACACAGACACCCCTTCAATTATGCGAGAATTTGTAACATACTATACTAAATTATACTCTAAACAGGACATTTCAGAACATCATAAGAATCAGTTTTGGAAGGAGGTTGACATCCCTGCTCTACAACAGGAGCAATTATCCACCCTTAATGCCCCAATACAAATACAGGAGGTCATGAATGCCATAAAAAACGCCAAATTAGGAAAAGCGTCGGGACCTGATGGTCTTCCCGCAGAATACTATAAAATCTTACAAGCAAATATAGCCCCTGTTTTGGCAAAATTATTCTCAGAGTACCTAGAGGGGACCTCAATCCCAGACCCCAGATTTACAGAAGCCACCATATGTGTTCTTCCAAAGCCAGATAGGGACCCTACCCTACCGGAGTCATATAGGCCGATTTCCCTATTAAATGGGGACTATAAATTATTCACCAAAATTTTAGCAAACCGGTTGGCAGACGTACTCCCTTCGCTGGTCCACTCGGACCAGACAGGATTTGTCAAACACCGCTCCTCAGTGGTCAACTTGCGTAAGACACTTGCAGTTATAACACAATACCATCAAGCCCATGCTAACCCCTCCAAACCACCACTGGTAGACGCATGTTTGCTCTCTGTTGATGCGGAGAAAGCATTTGACAGGGTGGAATGGGATCATCTCTATACCTCCCTGGCTAGGTTTGGCATAACGGGTCAGTTCCTAGATGTCATCCAACAACTATATCGAATGCCCTCGGCGTCACTTATCATAAACGGCGGTCTGTCCCCCTCTTTTCGCTTAGAAAGAGGTACTAGACAAGGCTGCCCATTGTCCCCACTTCTATTCGACCTGGCCATAGAACCGCTGGCGTGTTATATACGCCAACACTGTGCGGGCCTTCAGGTCCATGGGCAACGCATACATATTTCCAGTGACGTGCAGTCATAGGAGGCAGGTGAGGCAGCGCCTCACCTGTCCTATGTGTGTAATTACACTTTTTAAAGACTTTTCTTAAATAAAAAAAAAAGTTACTAAAAAAAAGTTTTTATAATTTTTTTTTACAATAAATGTACCCCCCCTAACCCCCCCACCCCCCGCCAATCACTCGGCCACCAGCATTTTTTCACAATAAGGCTGCCAGCTGCCTATCTGTGTGTGTGTGTGAGCCGTTCAGCTCGCCTCACTTTGTTTGCGCAATATTATGGCTGTCAATTCATAAGCTGCTACTAGAGACTGCCCCCAGTGGCGCTTAATGCGCTGCAGTCTCTGTTCACAGCCCAATCGCCATACCGCTTGTAAATTCTCCCATAGAGGCTGCTCTCAAAGCGCCTTTAGCCAATCAGCACCCAGCTCTCTTTCATTTAGGAGCTCCGAGCATGGGCACTGGCGCGAAGTCGCAGACTGAGATGAGAAGCCAGTAAGTCACGTGTTGGTGAGCTCTGAGCAGGTGAGGTGATGCCGGCCCCCAGGACATGTACAGTGCGAGACTCGAGTGTCAGGAGGAAACTCAGAAGGAAGAGTAAGCAGGACAACAACACATCAGCTCTTCCCAGTCCCACAATGCCAGCAGCAACCTACCGACTACTAAGGTAGGACTCAGGAGGACTCTGTCTCAGCCATAAGCTGCCAGTGCTCAGAGTGCTGCTAATGCTGTGTTCTCCTTACAGCAGCAGGCAGGTCTGCTTTGAAGCTCAAAAGTAGAAGAATGAGCAGCACACTCAATATTGAAAAAAATTGATGTTTAATCCGACAGTCTCTCATCAAAATACAGAATCTGTGTGTGTTACTGTATTTTGATGAGAGACTGTCGGATTAAACATCAATTTTTTTCAATATTGAGTGTGCTGCTCATTCTTCTACTTTGTTACTTTTGGGGTCGCTTGGTCTCTATCCTGAGCCAGGCCAACAGGGCACCAATGCACAAGAAAAGGAGGTGTGGCCACATCGCTATATTATCACAGATCAGCTGTAAAAAGTAAACAAAACAGCAAATGCAGGTCTGTACAAAATAAACAAAGCATCCGAGTGATTGTGCCATCAGTAATAAAACTGAACAGAGTACACCTCCAAAATTATTCAAAACGATCACAGTATAATCATTACACTCTGTTCAGTTTTATTACTGATGGCACAATCACTCGGATGCTTTGTTTATTTTGTACAGACCTGCATTTGCTGTTTTGTTTACTTTTTACAGCTGATCTGTGATAGTATAGCGATGTGGCCACACCTCCTTTTCTTGTGCATTGGTGCCCTGTTGGTCCGGTGTTATGAAGTGCTGTGGGAGGGACCACCCCCTTTCTCTTTTACTTGGTGGGCATTATGACTGATTTTTGGCAACTGTCAGGACTAGGTGAGTGAGCTGAGTTTTATATATAGAGAGCTATATCACTTTTACTAAAAGCTCTTAATGTGAAAAGTATTTTGCAGACACACAGTGAGTGAGTGCAGTACTGATACAATTTATGGAAATCTTGGGGGCAAAAGACATCTGAAAAATAAATCATAGTAGTTCCTTGAATTTCTGTAGTTCACTGAGGATGATACAATGCAAAAAAGATTGGGAATCACAGCAATAAAGCATTATTATTTTGTTGCTGTGTGCCAAAGGAAATTAACGAATTATTTGGATCTCAATGAAAGGCTGACACCTAGTGGACATCTGTGGTACTATCCCTCTTACTGTAAGTAACAGTTAAAAAAAAAAAAAAAAAAAAAAAAAGTCAATTTGCACCAACCTTCTTGACATTGTACACTCTCCCACACTATAACAAACTCACTCACACACACATAATCTCACACACACTCTTTCTCTCTTACACACACACAAAGACACACACAAATACACTAATGCTCTCACAAACACTCTCTCTTACACACTAACACACACACTCCCACACATTCTCTCTCACACACAAATACACTCACTCTCACACACAGACTCACACACTATCACACACTCACACACATACTCTCACACACACACACACTCTTTCTCTCTTACACACACAAAAAGACACACACAAATACACTAATGCTCTCACAAACACTCTCTCTTACACACTAACACACACACTCCCACACATTCTCTCTCACACACAAATACACTCACTCTCACACACAGACTCACACACTATCACACACATACTCTCACACACACACACTCTTTCTCTCTTACACACACAAAAAGACACACACAAATACACTAATGCTCTAACAAACACTCTCTCTTACACACAGGGCCGCCACTAGAAACTTTGGGGCCCCTGACTCAACCATTGATCAGGGCCCCCCCCCCCTCCTTTGACATGTGCAATTTTTGACCAAGTGACTAAAACGTATATGCACTTTATTCTTAATTGTCTATTTAAACTTGGAAATGTTGTAAAGGTAGTAACATATACACACACACACTCATACACTGAAACACACAAACACACTCACACATAAGGATTCACATATAGACGCTCTAGCAGACACACAAAGAAACCCAAACAGACACTTAGTACTTGTTTACATTGACCTGACAAGTAATGAGGTAAACTACAGTTTTGTAAAAAAAGGAGATTTAGAAAACAAAATATGGAGTTCTGATTATCTTTTTGTAAAGGAAGACTAAACTAAATTATGACAACAGCATGCAGTAGCTGAAAGGAAGGTCCCTGAACTGCCTAAACAATAATTTAAAGGTTAAATGGTGGAGTGGTTACTTCCGGAAAGGTCTTGTTAGTCTCAAAGTCTGTAGAAAGATGTGAATAATTAGTAGTAAGGTCAAAATGTCCTAAAAAGGAACAGACAATGGACACACACACACAAACTCAAACTTGCACATACACCCAAGGAAACACTGACAGAGACAGCCTCAGAAAACACACAAAGACATATACACACATACATACACAGAGACACCCACAGAAAACACACAAAGACATACACACACACACAGACAACCACATGAAAAACAAAGAAAGACATACATACACACACCCTCACTGAGACATCCACAGAAAACACATACATACATACATACATACACACAAACACCCTCACAGAAACACCCATAGAAAAAGCTCAAAGACATATGCACACACCCTCACAGACATCCACAGAAAATGCACAAAGACATACACACCCACCCTCACAGAGAGACCCACAGATAAAAAATACATACACATAGAGACACAAACCAAAGCACAAAGACATAAACACATACACCCACAGAAACACTCACAGGAGGAAACATTTATGCACCTTGCATCCCCTAAATCAACAGTGTATGACATGCATGATAAAAAAAATGCAGAAATTAAGAGATCACTTTTAAAGAATCATATTTGTAAATGTGCAAACAAAAATAATTCTGTGAATTCAAAATTGTACATTAATGAGCTGGGTAGATGGCTAGATGAAGAAAAGTACCTTTAAAAGGTTGACATATGTTTGTTTGTTTTTTTCCCATTTTCCCCAACCAAGAGCACCACTTCAAATATAGTGTATAGTTTTTTTACACACTAACACACACACTCCCACACATTCTCTCTCACACACAAATACACTCACTCTCACACACAGACTCACACACTATCACACACTCACACACATACTCTCACACACACACACACTCTTTCTCTCTTACACACACAAAAAGACACACACAAATACACTAATGCTCTCACAAACACTCTCTCTTACACACTAACACACACACTCCCACACATTCTCTCTCACACACAAATACACTCACTCTCACACACAGACTCACACACTATCACACACATACTCTCACACACACACACTCTTTCTCTCTTACACACACAAAAAGACACACACAAATACACTAATGCTCTAACAAACACTCTCTCTTACACACAGGGCCGCCACTAGAAACTTTGGGGCCCCTGACTCAACCATTGATCAGGGCCCCCCCCCCCCTCCTTTGACATGTGCAATTTTTGACCAAGTGACTAAAACGTATATGCACTTTATTCTTAATTGTCTATTTAAACTTGGAAATGTTGTAAAGGTAGTAACATATACACACACACACTCATACACTGAAACACACAAACACACTCACACATAAGGATTCACATATAGACGCTCTAGCAGACACACAAAGAAACCCAAACAGACACTTAGTACTTGTTTACATTGACCTGACAAGTAATGAGGTAAACTACAGTTTTGTAAAAAAAGGAGATTTAGAAAACAAAATATGGAGTTCTGATTATCTTTTTGTAAAGGAAGACTAAACTAAATTATGACAACAGCATGCAGTAGCTGAAAGGAAGGTCCCTGAACTGCCTAAACAATAATTTAAAGGTTAAATGGTGGAGTGGTTACTTCCGGAAAGGTCTTGTTAGTCTCAAAGTCTGTAGAAAGATGTGAATAATTAGTAGTAAGGTCAAAATGTCCTAAAAAGGAACAGACAATGGACACACACACACAAACTCAAACTTGCACATACACCCAAGGAAACACTGACAGAGACAGCCTCAGAAAACACACAAAGACATATACACACATACATACACAGAGACACCCACAGAAAACACACAAAGACATACACACACACACAGACAACCACATGAAAAACAAAGAAAGACATACATACACACACCCTCACTGAGACATCCACAGAAAACACATACATACATACATACATACACACAAACACCCTCACAGAAACACCCATAGAAAAAGCTCAAAGACATATGCACACACCCTCACAGACATCCACAGAAAATGCACAAAGACATACACACCCATCCTCACAGAGAGACCCACAGATAAAAAATACATACACATAGAGACACAAACCAAAGCACAAAGACATAAACACATACACCCACAGAAACACTCACAGGAGGAAACATTTATGCACCTTGCATCCCCTAAATCAACAGTGTATGACATGCATGATAAAAAAAATGCAGAAATTAAGAGATCACTTTTAAAGAATCATATTTGTAAATGTGCAAACAAAAATAATTCTGTGAATTCAAAATTGTACATTAATGAGCTGGGTAGATGGCTAGATGAAGAAAAGTACCTTTAAAAGGTTGACATATGTTTGTTTGTTTTTTTCCCATTTTCCCCAACCAAGAGCACCACTTCAAATATAGTGTATAGTTTTTTTTTTTTTTTAGTTCTTGTCTCATGGGGCCCCCCTGGCTCATTGGGCCCCTGACAGGAGTCACCCCTGTCACCCCCTGATGGCGGCCCTGCTTACACACTAACACACACACTCCCACACATTCTCTCTCACACACAAATACACTCACTCTCACACACATACTCTCACACACAGTATCACACACACTCTTTCTCTCGCGCACACAAAAAGACACACACAAAGACACTAATGCTCTCATAAACACTCTCTCTTACACACTAACACACACTCCCACACATTCTATCTCACACACAAATACACTCACTCTCACACACAGACTCACACACATACTTTCTCTCTTACACACACAAAAAGACACACAAAGACACTAATGCTCTCACAAACACTCTCTCTTACACATTGACACACACTCCCACACATTCTCTTTCTCACACACAAATACACTCACTTATGAATTAAGTTTATTAAGTTTATGAATGAAGAATTCTTAGTGTTTAAATGAATATTGATTTAAAATTATTTAGAATTTTATGGAGGCAAAATGCAAAAGTTTTAATATTACTAATATAAAATTAGCAATAACAACTTTCTATATATATATATATATATATATATATATATATATATATATATATATATTAAAATTTAATTTTGTGGAATTAAAGTAAAATAGGTACATAAGTTGGACAGATTATTATCTACTCTAAATGTGAATACTAAAGGTGCCGTGCAAGCAAATATAACAACAACAAAAAAAATGCCAACGACTCGGCAGTAAAAAAGTTGAACTTGACGTTGGACACAGTCTCTTGCATTGCGAGTTTTCACAATATAAATATATGTGGTGTTTAGTGGACTAGTCCAGATCTCAGCTGCCCACACCCAGGCCAGTGACCAACTGCCCATTACAATAATACAGTAATACCAGCAATTTGAGCAAAGTATGCTATCTGCCTTCCTTTTAAGCACTCTCTTAGTAGTTAGAGCTGAGCCTGTATCGGTTAGTGTAAGTGTTGGCATTAGCAAGAAGATTTAATTGTTTAATAAAAAATTATATAAGTAAAACATAGCAGCCACCATTATATGGATATCAAATGTTCATGTTGTGATGTGAGAATATACCACATCACAGCATGAACCTTTGATATCCATATAATGGTGGCTGAGTTACTCATATAATTTTATTAAGCAATCTGTGAATTTACTAATGCTAACAGCTATTATTAGAGACCATAATTAAAATGTTAGAATATCTCACATCATGTGAGATTTTCTTACATATGGTCTCTAATAAAAGCTGTAAGCATTAGCAGATTCACAGATTGCTTAATAAAATGATATGAGTAACTCAGTCAGCCACCATTATATGGATATCAAAGGTTCATACTGTGTGAATATTTTAACATCACAGGACAAGATTTATGAGACCCTTGATAAATTTCCCTCCTGCTGACAACAGTTTGTCTGAGCCCTGAGGGATATGTGTATGCTGTACACTTAATCCAGTAATGCTACTTTTTGTTTAGTTTTACGATGTGTAAAGAGCTTCCATAGGAAACAAATATTAATTAACCCTTTGGTATCTAGAGAGAATACTGAGATAGGCATTTATTTGTTTATGTGATTTTATGTGTGTTCTGTATGTCAGTAACCTGCAGCAGCAGCTGTGTTATTTGTTACTACAGTTTGAGTCAACTTAATCCTTTGCTGAGATAGATATTGGTAGTGTGCACTCACCATTGTTTTTAAGCCTCCCTTTTTTGATGGTTATTTGTTTAAATTAGGTACAATTTTTTTTATGTCTGTTCAGTTAGAGGATGCAGTGTCTCTTTTTATTTTTATCTGTCTACATTTATTTAAAGGCTGCTGTTAACATGTAATTCGCAAATCAATTGAAAGCTTTTGCATTGTGTTTTTAATATGTCCTGCTTTTATACAAGTTTATATTAATTAAAGGAGATGATGGATTCTCATCTGAGTCATTTAAAAAAATATCTAATTATTGTAGTTGTTAAATGTTTTGAGAAATAATGTCACTGTACAGTAACTGGTTAAACACATAGTTAAAGGGTCAGGACATTCAAAATTAAACTTTCCTGATTGAGGTAGAGCATGCTAATTTAATAGACTTTTCCAGTTATTTATATTTTGAAAATTAGCTTTGTCTTAACTGTTACTGGCCCCATGTCAGCAAAGTGAACATGAATGTCATAATTAAACTTCCATCATTCAGATAGAAATTGCACACAAAACCCCCCAAACTTCATTCTTTTGGTATCCTTTGTTGAAGAGCATACCTAAGTGGGATGTGCACGTGCGTTTCTTGAGCACCAAATTGCAGCAGCTGTGTTGGCAGTATTGAAATCTTGTTCTTTGTGTAAAATTTGTATGGTAAATTATTTCTCTTTTTACAACACTGTAGTGAATAGAGATTGTGTATCATTCTAATTGATTAGTAACTGGCACTGTGCCACAGAATTGTGTTAGTGGGTATGTGAGCAGAGTGTGTGGGTCAGTGAGTATGTGTGATGTATTCTCCAGGTAATCAACACATTTTAGATGAGCTGGTGCTTTAGTGCAGTGTTTTTCAACCATGGTCTTTAAGTACCCCCAACAGGCCAGGTTTTCAATATAGCTGATTCAGTGCACAGCTGAAGTAATCAGCTGATCAGTAACATCATGGCTACTAACTTGCTCTCACCCATCAGCTGATTATTTCACCCGTGCACTGGTTCAACTATAATTAAAACCTGCCTTGGGGGTACTTGCGGCCCGCTGTATATATGTTTCTCCGTCATATCATATCTAGTGCCTCACCAGTCTCTGACCTCACCGCACATCACTGCATATTTCCCTGTTCGCAGATGACCTCTTGTTATATATTAGCAACCCGGCTCTAAATGTCCCTAGACTATTGGACATCATGGTAAACTTTGGCACCTTCACAGGGTATAAAATAAATGAAACCAAATCTGAAGTGACCTGGCTAAAAAACGAGGAAGGTGCAACCCTTCAAAATACAAACCTTAAAATCACAACAGGCACATTCAAATATTTAGGCATTCATATCCATGTAGATCCGACCCGCATATACCGTCTTAACATCCCAAAGGTCATACTTAATGTGCAAAATATCATACGGGGATGGAGAGGTCTCCCCCTCTCCCTTCATGGTAGAATTCACCTATTGAAAATGATAATCCTACCAAAAATACTGTACCCCTTGCAAATGCTTCCTCTTCTGCTACACAACAAAGACATACAAACCATCTCCTCCACTTTTGCATCATTTGTATGGAATCAAAAGAAACATAGAATCAGCATGTCTAAGCTGTCTATGCCATTGGGAGCAGGGGGATTCATGTTTCCGAACATCCAATGGTATAACTGGGCAACACTAGCCAAGCTGGTCTTGGGGTGGCTAACTAGATCTGACTACTTTAGCCCTGCGGTAGAGAGGGATAGTGCAGCACCGATGAACCTAGCTTACCTTCCACACTCCACACTTCAGGCCTTACCACGCCATATTTCGCAAAATATACTGTTTAGGGATCCAATCAGGGCCTGGCACAAACTGTGTCGCTTTTGGAAAATAGATCATACTGTGACCAAATATCTGCCAATACAGGGGAACCCTAAATTTATACCTGGCTACACTACCCGAGCCTTTCAGAGATGGGGAGCAGTAGGCTTGACATCTGTAGCACAGTTAATCAATCCTCTTACACTTGAACTCACCCCCTTCCAGACTTTGAGGGAAAAACATGCTATTCCCCTGGACACAAGGTTTGCCTATTTTCAGTGTAGACACTATATTAGGGCTCTTATAACAGAAAAGCAGCTTACGACTACAAGCAACAGCATAGATAGACTATTTCGCATAGTAAACCAGGGATCTCACTCTATTACTCGCATCTACTCTGAGATTACGCAACAACTAGAACAACCTGTCCTACAAACAATACATAACCGATGGCAAGGGATGAGAGACATAGTGGTTACTTCTCAGGAAATAACAGCTAGCTTTCAGAAAGTTAGGATGGCCACTCTTTCAGCATACTCAAGGGAAGCACATACTAAATTAGTCCACCAGGCATATGTCCTCCCAAGCCTAAGACTAATATGGATCCCGCAGGCAGTTGACAAATGTAATAAATGTTCTCTCCCGTCCCCAGACCTTATTCACATGCTATGGGACTGTCCTAGACTGAAGGGACTGTGGGGAAGGGTTAAATACTGGCTCCAGAAAGTATTGCGACAAGAGATAACCCTAACCCCTTCTAATATTATCTTTCTTCATAACTTGGAAGTTGCACCACAGTCCCAGAAATTTTTACACTCGACAATTTTACTTACTAGGAGACTAGTCATGCAATACTGGGCCGACAGTAGATCCCCCCCTTTTACAAAATTAATACAAGCAATA
Source organism: Bombina bombina (assembly GCF_027579735.1). Lineage (NCBI taxonomy): Eukaryota > Metazoa > Chordata > Amphibia > Anura > Bombinatoridae > Bombina > Bombina bombina. The sequence continues at coordinate 322,275,455 of NC_069504.1, forward strand.
CATACCCAAGCTTTACTGGAACAAGCGGACGTGCAGGGAGATCTTGACAAAAGAATAAAAGCTTTCATACATAAATGGGAACCATATTTGCTGTATGTCCCCTCACGTATCAGACAAAAATTACTATACCCTTTTCGGAACTCATCGTTTATACTAGAGGAAAACTTGAGGGGCAAATGGCTCTCCTCGCCTTCCTAATTAGTCTCCCCTTGATCTCACATGCGCTGAGTAGACTCATCTCCCATTGTGTGCGATGGGGTGCCAGGGTCCCGCCAATCCCTAACCCCATCACCCCCCCCCTCCCCTCAGGAGTGGAGACGTCCTGCTGTAATGTATGAGGTATTTATGTTATGGTTATTGTTGTATATTTTATATTATGTTTTTGTTTTGTTATGTTTCAAAAATAGAAAAATTGAACCAGGTTTACTTCCTGCAGTGGAACTACCTCACTGGAGGGGACCTTCCCTACCCTTTTGGATGGGAAGAATGTTGTCGCCTTCATAACTGTATCAAACTAATGTGAAAATGTAACTTCTGTCAACTGTAACTTCCATGTAGGATTGGACCTGGAATATAAATAAAGTTTTAAAAAATGAGGGGTTTGACTTTTTAGAACACTGGGCTGATTTTTCACTAGGGTACAATTTGTACAGTAAGGATGGATTGCACCTGAATGACGTGGGTGCAGGTGTGTTGGGGGAAAGGATGGTAGCATGTTTAGAGAACCTTTTAAACTAGGCAAAGGGGGGAGGGTCAGTTACAACAAAATAGAACAGAGAGATCAGTCTGTGAATATGACAATCCCTTAATATCTCAAGGAAGGGATGACTTAAGAAATGTCACATTAGAAAATATAGAGGAAAGCACACCAAATAGCAGCAGAAAGCACATGAAAATTAAATGTATGACAACAAATGCAAGAAGCATGACAGGTAAAATGAGGGAGCTGACGCTCTTAGTTGCAGAAGAGGACTATGATGTTATCAGTATAACTGAAACTTGGTGGGATGATTCACATGACTGGGCAGTTAACTTAGAGGGGTATACATTATTTAGGAGGGACAGGAATAATAAAAGGGGTGGAGGAATCTGCATGTATATTAAACCTAGCCTTCAACCTACAATAAGGGAAGATATTTATGATGCAAGTGACAATGTAGAGACCCTATGGGTTGAAATAAAGAGTGGGGGGAAAAATCCTAAAAAAAATATTACTAGGAACATGCTACAAGCCTCCCAACATTAGTGACCCGGAGGAAACTCAACTACTTATCCAAATAGGTAAGGCTGCTAATAACAGTGCTGTAATTATGGGAGATTTTAACTACCCTGATATAAACTGGGCCAATGAAACTTGTAATTCAGCTAAGGGGGATAGATTTTTAAATGTTCTCAGGGATAACTTCTTGTCACAATTAATAGAGGAGCCAACTAGGAGTAAAGCTATATTGGATTTAGTGCTATCAAACAATACAGATATAATATCAAACATAGAAGTTAAAGAACATTTGGGTAACAGTGATCATAACATGGTCACATTTGAAATCTATTTTCAAATGCAGTATTTTAAAGGCTTAACTAAGACTTTTAATTTCAAGAAAGCAAAATTCAACGATTTAAGGAAATCATTAAATAATATAAATTGGGACAATGTATTTTCTATAAAAAATACAGAGAATAAATGGATAATATTTAAAAATGTGTTAAATAAATATACATATCAACACATACCATATGGTTATAAAAATAAAAATAAAAAAACAAAGCCGTTATGGCTAAATAAAAATGTGTTAAGAGAAATTAGGAAAAAACGTAGGGCATTTAAATTATTAAAAGAAAATAGTACAGACTCAGCATACAATATTTATAAGGAATGTAACAAAGCATGCAAAAAAGCAATCAAATTAGCCAAAATTGAAAATGAAAAATTAATTGCCAAGGATTCTAAGTCTAACCCTAAAAGGTTCTTTAAGTACATAAATAGCAAAAAATCTAAAAAGGATAATATAGGTACATTAAAATGCGTGGAAGGTAGCATGATAAATAATGACAGGGAGAAGGCTGAGGTACTAAACCAGTTTTTTTCTTCAGTATACACAAGAGAGGAACCATTGAATGATACTTTGGAACAGAATAGAACATGCCAGTCCATACCACTAACTGGGTTTTGTTTAGAGAATATCAGGAAAAAAATGGAAAATATTAAGGTAAATAAAACTCCAGGCCCAGATGGAATACACCCAAGGGTGTTAAGGGAACTTAGCACTGTTATAGACAAACCTTTACTCTTAATTTTTCAAGACTCATTATCCTCAGGCATGGTACCCCAGGATTGGCGTAAAGCTGATGTGGTGCCACTCTTCAAAAAGGGAAGCAGGGATGATCCAGGAAGCTATAGACCAGTTAGTCTGACATCAATAGTGGGGAAGATATTTGAAGGGATTATAAAGGATTATATTGATGAGCATATTAGTGTAAACAAGATTATGAGTTCTAATCAGCATGGCTTTAGGAGAAATAGATCATGTCAAACTAATCTAATTAGATTCTACGAGGAAGTAAGTAAAAATATAGATAAAGGGGAATCAGTTGATGTGATTTGATTTGATACAGTGCCACATGAGAGATTAATGCACAAAATTAAGGGACTGGGAATAGCTGAAAATGTTAGCTCATGGATAAATAACTGGATAAAAGATAGGGAGCAAGGAGTAGTAGTAAATGGATCATACTCAGATTGGACAAAGGTAATCAGTGGTGTCCCCCAGGGATCAGTACTGGGCCCTGTTCTTTTTAATATTTTTATAAATGACTTGGAGCAAGGATTAAATAGCGACATCTCTATTTTTGCAGATGATACTAAGTTAAGTAAGGTCATAAGGTCAGAGCAGGACGAACTCTCTTTACAAAGGGATTTGCTAAAATTAGAACTATGGGCAAGTGAATGGAAAATGAGATTTAATACGGAAAAATGCAAGGTTCTACATTTTGGAAGTAAAAATAAGCAGGATGCTTTTTTTTTAATAGGACAAGACTTAGTCAAACACAGGAGGAAAGGGATTTGGGAATAGTAATAGATAACAAGCTAAAGATGGGTGCACAATGCAGGGCAGCGGCTTCAAAGGCTAATAAGATACTAGCATGTATTAAAAGAGGCATTGATTCAAGGGAGGAAAGCATAATTCTGTCATTATATAAAGCCCTGGTAAGACATCACCTTGAGTTTGGAGTGCAGTTCTGGGGACCAATTGCTAAAAAAGATATTGCAGAACTAGAAAAAGTTCAGAGAAGGGCCACAAAGCTAATAAGGGGATTGGAGAAATTAACCTATGAGGAGAGGCTAGCCAAACTGGGTCTGTTTTCTTTAGAAAAAAGGCGCTTGAGAGGTGACATGATTACTTTATATAAATATATTCAAGGCCCATATACAGAGATGGCAGAAGCTCTGTTTATTCCAAGAAAATTGTTTCTGACAAGAGGTCATAATTTAAGGTTGGAGGAAAGGAGATTTAATCTCCTGCAACGGAAACGTTTTTTCACTGTAAGAGCAATAAAATTGTGGAACTCATTACCAAAGGAGGTAGTGAATGCCAATACCATAGATACATTTAAAAATAGTCTGGATAAATTTCTGTATATAAACAAAATTCATGGATATGATTGCTAGTATTAAATGGGTCACATTTTAATGGGGTTATTTAAGCTTAACTGGAGCTTTTTGTAAGTATTTTAGATTTGTATAGGTTGAACTCGATGGACTTCAGTCTTTTTCCAACCTTATCTACTATGTTACTATGTTACTATGTTACCAGCTTAATTCTCTAAACATATCCACCCTAAAGTTCTCTTCTCGCAAATGAAAAGATGGCGAGGCTGTGACAAAATACTCAAAATACTTAATACCCTAATAGGAAAACATATGCATACGAAAATATAGGACATTGCCAATGTAAATAGTCTCTACACCATTATCCCACATGAAGCAGGGAAACTTTGCGTAACTGAAGCCTTGGATAGGTATCCCTAGATTGGTCCCCAGAGAGACTTTTTGATACAACTTTGATACAACTTCTTGATCTAAGTCTCCGGTTGAATTATTTCCGTTTTGAGGGTAAATGCTACCAGCAAATTTCCGGTATGGCCATGGGATCAAACGTGGCCCCCTCACTAGCCAACCTTTTCATGGAGCAATATGAAACTGCAGTCATGCAGATTTACAGCAAACCAGAGGTACTTTTTTATAGACGCTATATAGATGACCTCTTGATCATTTGGAGGGGGTCACCGGTACACCTTGAATCATAGTTTACACACTTAAACTCTCTACAGAATCCAGTAAAGTTCAAGATGGAACACAGTGCAACGTCCATTGAATTCTTAGATCTCAGGATTTTCAAACTGGAGAATGAGCAATTTGGGACTTCACTCTACAGGAAACCTACAGGTAGGAATTCGATCGTACACGCTACTAGCAACCACCCTACTGCCTTACTAAAAGCAATTCCTAAAGCGCAGATGTGCTGGGTCATCTGGAATAACAGTGAAGACTCAAACAGGGATGACGACTCTGAACTAGTCTTGATTGAATCCTTCTTCTAATCCCCCGCCCCCCCTTCCCTCTGTTCCCTACTCCTCATCCCCTTTTTTTTTTTCTCCTCTTCTTCTCCCCCCCCCTCTCCATCCCCCGACACACACTCACCCACTCTGGATATTATAATAAAGGACCCAAGAGTTGCTGTGGAGTTACACAATCCAAGTTGCAAGGTAGTTAGTTAGATTAGTTTTAATTGAGGTTAGACTAGTTTATAAGGTTCAATGCATTAAAAGGTTATTAAAAAAATATTGAGAGATACGTGCAAAACATCTATAAAAAAGACTTTCCTGTGATATTATATATATCTGACGGGTCCTCCGGTCAGCAAGCACACAAACTATGGTTACATATTGACTTGCTTGATTGACATTGTATAGTGATACATTCCTCCTATTGTTAAATATGTGTTACACTCCAAGTATCTTGAACCATTTGCTGTACCTGTGGATTGCTTGACAATTTGTTGTATTCTCAAAAATAAAAATGAATTTAAAAAAAAAAAACAGTGAAGCCTCAGTGAGGGGTGAACAACTTACCGATATGGAAACAAGATTTACTCAGAGGGGATACAACCCTCTCCTGATATGTCAGAGTAGACTCTCAGTGGAGAGAGGGATAGTATCATCAATTTCAACTAAGACAGATGTTGAGCCACAAATGACTTTTACTACCACTTACAGTATGACCACTAGGTCACTAGGGAAGGCACTCAGGTAACACCTGCACATAGTGACCCTTCATTCCCGTTCCAACAATGGCAGAATCCGAGAGTGGGCTATAAGCATGATAGAGACTTGAAGGACTCACTCATGATTACAGACCCCAGCCACTGCTACAAACAGGACACCTGGCTGTACCAGAAAAAAGAAACATGGTGCTACAGGTGCACTGGCTGCACCACCTGTAGTGCTATGATCCAAGGACCCACATTTGGACACCCTCATCAGCAAAAGAGATACCAGATCAGACATGTCCTCACCTGCACTACTACTTTCATAGTATATCTGCTGAACTGTAGTTGTGGCAGATTTTACGTGGGGAAGACCACTGATGACGCAAGGACACAGTTTTCCAACCATCGGTCTTCCATTAGGGGCGCCCTCAAGAAAGGAACCAGCGACCAACCAGTGGCCAGACATTTTTTGGAACAAGGCTATGGGGTACAAGATCTTTGATTCACACTGATTGACCATGTCCCCCCGCTTAGGCGTGGTGGGGACAGGAAGAAGCTCCTCCTACAAGTAGAGGCAAAATGGATCTACCGGCTGAATACCCTACATCCCCATGGACTCAATACCATGTTTGACTGGCATTGTTATCAGTGATTTGCTGCTGGGATCCCCTATCAGTGCCCCCCCCCCCCGTTTTTTATGAGAGTCCTAGGTTACATTTTATACCCAGTTCCACTAATGGGCATACGCTGGGTCCCTTGATTGGGTTGAGTGTCCACTATCCATTCCCATAGTCACGTTAGGTTGGCTAGTATCCCTTATTCTATAACTGCTAGGCTATCTGATAATTGTTAGGCCATTTTTGAATACCCTTGTGGGGAGTATCCTTTATATCCACAATAGCCCTGGGCAATGTGGCCTTTTGTGCTAGTATATTATATGGGGTGAGTTAATCTAGTGTTAAGGCGATCTAGGCCATGTGTATGTTGCAAAGTATTATTTCCTCCTGTATCTTATATTTGTAGCGGATTTGCGGTCACTGCTAGTTACAGGTCTTGTTATGTACATTGAATTAGTCTGATTTTGTGAGGTTAGGCTCTATGCCCTTCATGTCTGTATACCATGGGGCATATTTATCAAGCTCCATATGGAGCTTGATGCCCCGTGTTTCTGGCGAGCCTGCAGGCTCGCCAGAAACAGCAGTTATGAAGCAGCAGTCACAAAGACCGCTGCTCCATAACCTGTCCGCCTGCTCTGATCAGGAGGACAGACATTGCCGGAAATCAACCCGATCGAGTATGATCGGGTTGATTGACACCCCCCTGCTGGCGGCCCATTGGCCGCGAGTCTGCAGGGGGCGGCATTGCACCAGCAGCTCTTGTGAGCTGCTGGTACAATGCTGAATACGGCGAGCGCATTGCTCGCCGTATTCAGCGAGGTCTGGCAGACCTGATCCGCACTGTCAGATCAGGTCCGCCAGACTTTCATAACTAGGGGCCCATGTCTCCTCTATTTTCCTCTATATAAATATGAGTCACTATCACTTAAAAGAGAAGTATATACTCAGAGAGTTTATTCATTATGTCACTGATTGATGCACTGTTGTTGATTATGTGATTTAGTGGTCACCTTGACAACCGCTTTTGGCGGTTTTTATTCTAATTAGGGGGTGGGGTTATTAATTGTTTGCTTACAAATATTTTTCACTTTGTATCACTTGTGTCTGAGGAAGGGGATATATGATCCCTGAAACGTTACATTGTCACAGTAAAGATTGTTGAAAAGTACCAGCGAGTGCAAGTTTCTTTCTTTGCTATTACCAATACCCACTAGCACCCTGGCAGATGACACGGAAGTGAGAGTGCACATCTCCGCTACTGTATATATATATATATATATATATATATATATATATATATATATATACTGTGTGTATATTTATATATATATACATATATACACACATGCAAGTTCTGGTGAACATTTCCTAAAAAAAAGTAAAATTATACCCTGACCAAAAAATATTATGGCCGAAAAACATCCTAAAACCTAGGGGGGGTGGGGGGGCAGCAGAATTTTGAGTGCCTAGGGCTGCACAAAACCTAAATACGCCACTACTAATTAGCTATAGAATTAATATGGGAATTTTTGCCAATAGATATGGGGACTTTTGTGTGCCTAGGTGCCTACATGGTTTACTAATTTTTGCTATTTATCTGTAGCTATCTCTGTATCAACTGCTATTTAAAGGGATACTAAACCCAAATTCTAAACCCAGTGGCTAAATGTAGCCAATCAATCAGCAAGTGCTACCCAGGGTTCTGAACCAAAAATGGGCCGGCTCCTAAGTTTAGATTTAGAAAGTTGCTGAAAATTGCATGCTCTATCTGAATCATGAAAGAAAATTTTTTGATTTAGTATCCCTTTATTTTTAATATTAATTGTGATAAATTAAAAAATACTCTTTTTTTCTAATCTGGAAATTCCTAAACTTTGGGGGATATCTATCAAGCCGTCAACTGTGTTGCATTCACCGGCATTAATACACTCGCCTAACATCGCCTACCATCGCAGCTGCGTATCTCAATACGCTCTCCTTATTTATAAAAAAGCCGTCAAAAAGACACACACCAAGTACGGGGCAATGAGCATCAGACTGTTGTTAATTAGCAGTCATCGATCTTGCGTCTATTCGGCTTTTTCCAAACTTTATTTAGACCCTGTCACTAAACGCTGCCACTATACTAAAATGTTTAACCTCTATCCTGCCGCGCCCTGACCCCGCCGCAACCTAAATAAAGTTATTAACCCCTATCCCGCCGCTCCCCGACCCTGCCGCAACCTAAATAAAGTTATTAACCCCTAAACCTCTGGCCTCCCACATCACTACCATTAACTATACCTATAAACCCCTAAACCGTCAGCCCCCCACATGGCCAAAAAATAAATTAAGCTATTAAACAAGTTACGTTTACACCTAACACCCTAACATAAACCCTGAGTCTAAACACCCCTAATCTGCCGCTCCGACATCGCCGCAACCTAAATAAAGTTATTAACCCCTATTCTGCCGCTCGACGACATCGCCACCACAAAATAAACGTATTAACCCCTAAACCTCTGGCCTCCCACATCATTACCACTAACTAAACCTATTATCCCCTAAACCATCAGCCCCCACATCGCCAAAACATAAATTAAGATATTAACCCCTAAACCCACTAACTTTAAATTAAAATTACAACATCCCTATCTTCAAATAAATTTAAACGTACCTGTAGAATTAAAATAATCTATACTAAACTATTAATTAACCTACCCTAACTATTACCCTACAATTAAATTAAACTACCAATTAAATAAAATAACCCTACTCAAATTAATTAAATATAGAATTAAACATTATTAAAAGTACTAAATTACAGAAAAAACAAACACTAAGTTAAACGGCCCCCAACTAAATTACGAAAAATAAAAAACCACATTATCAAAAATAAAAAAGAATTACACCTAATCTAATAGTGTGAGGTCTGGAAATAAATTGCCTTGAAAAAAGGTATAAAGACCACAACTGCAGACTTACTAGTGAGTGCTTGTATCACCTTGTAAAACAGACTATTAATTTGCATAGACTGTATGTATAAAAGGTGAAAAATAATTTTAAATTAAATTACTCTTAGTTATAAAGATTATCTCCAAAAATAAATTCAACATAGGAGAGTTAATCAGGAACATAGAGTTCATATATAACATTGGATACGGGGTTGCAGTTCATGCATCCAAGTGTAGATTATATATATAACACACTTCCAGGATAAAGCAAAAGGATAGGCAGTCTGTGCTTTCAAATATAATAAGATTCAAGAATTCCTCAGGACAGAATACTTGTAAAGTAACAGGCTGTAAAAACTTAACGTAGATCTTACAGAAGATTGTAGTACAGACCTGAGTAAGTAATCCTTTATAGGAGAGTCTCTAGGAATGGTAAGCTGGGTGTTGCGGTGAGGCTTTATGATCCGCTGCAGCAGAGCAGAAAACACAGCAGGTCACTTGAAAAAGACTGCCATAAAAGATACGTTAGTCTGGTAGAAGTTGACAAAAGTCCATCAAAGAAATCCACAGAGATGGGAATGCTGTAGAGGATCCTTGGAGATTTTGTAAAAGATTTGTAATGCAAAACTTGACTTGAATAAGAACACAATAGCGCAGGTATCTGCTACAGGTGCAATAACTAAGCACCTGTTTGCAGTCAGGTGATGTCTTAAATACAGGCAAGAAGAGAACAGGTGATAAGAGAGCTGGAAAAGGTGGACTGGAATCCTTACATACGCCCCCCATCAAGGAAGCCGATCCTCGGCTTGATGCTTCGGACGTTGAGGGTAGCGTCTATGAAATCTAGAAAGAAGAAGAGGAGCATCAATGTGAGTATAGGGTTCCCAGGTAATCTGTAGAGTGAGGTGGCGCAATGTGAGTTGCTATTCCCAATGAGATGATTGCTTAAAATATAAAAATTAATATTGTTTAGAATATTTTGTTTTAAAATGGGAAATATTACCCCTCAATTGAATATTCTTTCAAAATAAGCACAAATAAACTTTGTATATATAAATAATTAAACAATTTATTAAGTTCTATATGGAACAATATATATAGAAATACATAAAAAAAGATGCACCAGTGCTATCTGTACGGTAAAATTCTAAAATACATGCATATGTGTCTGATTCATAAAACCATTCTGATACGATCAAGTTGATAAAAAACAATGACATAAATGCTCAAATGCTTGATATAGACAGTGTCAAAAGCTAATCTAATTGAGTAGTGCACTCATTAACCAATGGAAAAGTTGGCTGATTGTCTCTTAAGTCTATTGTCAAATAATCGTGCAATGAAATATTTGCAAGGTGATTTATTGGATACAGTGTATCCCGTGTTACCTTACAGTGTATCTGACAGATGACACTTTGTGTTACGAGTAGACTTGTCCTAGAGTTCAAACTGAGATCCTCCTAACGGTCAGTGACCACTTGCGGTTTGGTGAATGGCCGCTCTGTCTGCGGGGATCCCTTTGACAGTGATTCCTCAGCGGGTTGCCTTTAATGCGGTCTGTGTTTGGCCGTTTGGTTAAAAGTGCTGGTTTTAAAACCTTGGATGTTGGTACTTAAGATGCCACGTAGGTCGGTACTTATTGTCTTCTTCTTGGGTTTGTTCTTCTTTCAGTCAGTGACCGATCGCTTTTAAGGTATACCTTCTCTTCATGCAGGGTTCCTTTGCAGTTTATCGCGGGTGAAGGTATCTCCGCTATCAACAATTTCTTTCTCTGGAAAAGTATATCCTTATTGTTGGGCAAGAGTATGCTGCAAAGTATGCATACGCTGGTGGGACTTGCCGGTTTAGCTGGAGGTGGAAGAATGGGTTTCCACACTGGAAACTGGAAGCACTCCTCTTGTTGTCTGTGTCTTGGTTTACCACAATCAGTGTGGTTGTAGCTCGGGTATCAACGCGTTTCGGCTTTGCAGCCTTTCTCAAGATACCGGTATGAAGGATTCCTGGCTATTTAAAGCCTAATCGTTAACTATGTTAACTCCTGGAATGCTGGTGGGAATTGTATAGTGCGTGTCAATATTCAAATGTTCAATACAATTTTGCTGATACTGTGACATATAATGCTCAATTTAAAATATGTTTTATAACTTATGTTTGTAGTTAGGTCACTCTCACATAAATTGCAGGTTGATGAATTGCAGGTAAACAAATAATTTTATTATGTTTAAAAAGTCTTAGAACAACTTGCGAGTTTATTTGTGCTTATTTATGTTAAAAGGAATATTCCACTGTGTACATGAGCCTTGGTATGTGTTTTTGTTTATTCTAATTACATTTAGTGTTGATGTCATTCCTAATATTTGATGTCAATTTTGGCTATTAGTGTGATATAATCAAATTTTACTAAAGAGCATATACGTATAAGGTTAATGGAAATTGTGTATGTCCAAAATTCCTGTAATTTAAAATAATCTAAATAGAGATAAATATATACCTAAATGACCTTAAAATATCTAAAAATTTAGGTATATATTTATCTCTATTTAGATTATTTTAAATTACAGGAATTTTGGACATACACAATTTCCATTAACCTTATAAGTATATGCTCTTTAGTAAAATTTTATTATATCACACTAATAGCCAAAATTGACATCAAATATTAGGAATGACATCAACACTAAATGTAATTAGAATAAACAAAAACACATACCAAGACTCATGTACACAGTGGAATATTCCTTTTAACATAAATAAGCACAAATAAACTCGCAAGTTGTTCTAAGACTTTTTAAACATAATACAATTATTTGTTTACCTGCAATTCATCAACCTGCAATTTATGTGAGAGTAACCTAACTACAAACATAAGTTATAAGACATATTTTAAATTGAGCATTATATGTCACAGTATCAGCAAAATTGTATTGAACATTTGAATATTGACACGCACTATACAATTCCCACCAGCATTCCAGGAGTTAACATAGTTAACGATTAGGCTTTAAATAGCCAGGAATCCTTCATACCGGTATCTTGAGAAAAGGCTGCAAAGCCAAAACGCGTTGATACCCGAGCTACAACCACACTGATTGTGGTAAACCAAGACACAGACAACAAGAGGAGTGCTTCCAGTTTCCAGTGTGGAAACCCATTCTTCCACCTCCAGCTAAACCGGCAAGTCCCACCAGCGTATGCATACTTTGCAGCATACTCTTGCCCAACAATAAGGATATACTTTTCCAGAGAAAGAAATTGTTTATAGCGGAGATACCTTCACCCACGATAAACTGCAAAGGAACCCTGCATGAAGAGAAGGTATACCTTAAAAGCGATCGGTCACTGACCGAAAGAAGAACAAATCCAAGAAGAAGACAATAAGTACAGACCTACGTGGCATCTTAAGTACCAACATCCAAGGTTTTAAAACCAGCACTTTTAACCAAACGGCCAAACACAGACCGCATTAAAGGCAACCTGCTGAGGAATCACTGTCAAAGGGATCCCCGCAGACAGAGCGGCCATTCACCAAACCGCAAGTGGTCACTGACCGTTAGGAGGATCTCAGTTTGAACTCTAGGACAAGTCTACTCGTAACACAAAGTGTCATCTGTCAGATACACTGTAAGGTAACACGGGATACACTGTATCCAATAAATCACCTTGCAAATATTTCATTGCACGATTATTTGACAATAGACTTAAGAGACAATCAGCCAACTTTTCCATTGGTTAATGAGTGCACTACTCAATTAGATTAGCTTTTGACACTGTCTATATCAAGCATTTGAGCATTTATGTCATTGTTTTTTATCAACTTGATCGTATCAGAATGGTTTTATGAATCAGACACATATGCATGTATTTTAGAATTTTACCGTACAGATAGCACCGGTGCATCTTTTTTATGTATTTCTATATATATTGTTCCATATAGAACTTAATAAATTGTTTAATTATTTATATATACAAAGTTTATTTGTGCTTATTTTGAAAGAATATTCAATTGAGGGGTAATATTTCCCATTTTAAAACAAAATATTCTAAACAATATTAATTTTTATATTTTAAGCAATCATCTCATTGGGAATAGCAACTCACATTGCGCCACCTCACTCTACAGAGTACTTTAAACTTTTGGGATAACAGTTTTTAGGTGTGCAATATTCCCTACCAATCTCACAGTCTACCCCATTTTTTCTGTATATATAGGGTTCCCAGGTGTCATCATCAGGGGTGAAACCTTTCCAGTGAACTACATATTGTAATTGCCCATTGCAGATTCTAGAATCAAGAAGATCCTGGATTTCAAAGGAATCAGAGTCCAACGCTGAGGCCGCAGGAGGCAGGATACTGCTGGTAGGAGTCGAATCAGTGGCCGGTTTCAACAATGACACATGAAAGGTCGAATGTATAGGCAAGGTAGAGGGAAGTTCCAAGGTAACTGCATTCTGGTTAACAACTCGGGTAATAAGGAATGGACCAATGTATAAACCGGAAAGTTTTTTAGAAGGAACTGGTATTTTAATGTTTTTGGTGGAGAGCCAAACCCTATCTCCAACCACATAAGTGGGAGCAGGTCTTCTGCGTAAGTCGTAGTACCTTTTCTGTGAGGCTTGAGCGGTTTGTATATTCCTTTTTAGGAAATGGAAATTCTCTGCTATGGTTTGCAAAAGGTCATCAACTTTTGGAGAATTAGCTGGCTCACAATCTTGTATCCTGAAATTGGGGTGAAATGCATAATTTGCAAAAAATGGTGACAAGTTAGTGGAACTGTGGTTGGAATTGTTGTAAGCAAACTCAGTCATGTATAGGTAGTGTGCCCAGTTGGTTTGGTGGTATGAGCAGTAACAGCGGAGATACTGCTCAAGCCATTGGTTCAGTTTCTCAGTTTGCCCATTAGTTTGTGGATGAAATGCCGTACTTAGACGATGGTCAATTTGAAGATGTTGAGGAAGATGTTTCCAAAATTTAGAAGTGAACTGAGTACCCCGGTCAGTTGTTATAATAGTTGGAAGACCGTGGTACCTAACAACAGAACTCAGAAACAGTTCAGCTGTTTCACTGGAGGTTGGTAATTTATGAAATGGAATGAAAATCGCCATTTTAGTCAGAATGTCTGTGACAACTAGAATGGTATTAAAGCCAGAACTCAATGGTAGTTCTACTAGGAAGTCCATTCCGATATGAAGCCAAGGTCTGTTGGGTATTTCAATAGGTAAAAGGTGACCGTAAGGTTTGTTCCTTTCTTTTTTAGAAGTAATATAGATGGTGCAGTCCTGTATATAGGATTTAACTGTAGAAACCATATCTGGCCACCAATATAAACAGTCAAGAAGGGATTTAGTTTTCTTTATACCAGGATGTCCAATAAGAGGAGGATTATGGTGTTGTCTTATTACATCATTCCTAAGTTCTTTTGGTATATATAGTTTCTCACCATGGAAGTACAAGTTATCCCGGTGGGTAAGTTGTTGGAAAGGAATCTCTGTGTCGGAGAGTAGAGAATGTTGTACCTGTGATTCAAAAGAGGGTAGGTGAGCAATGAATCTTTCAGCTGGGATAATTGAGGTAGGCTCTTGGGTGTTAATTGGTCTTGGATCCCTTCTGGAAAGCGCATCAGCCTTACCATTCCTAGATCCAGGTCTGTAAATGATTTGGTAATTGAACCTGGTGAAATATAAGCTCCAGTGAACTTGTCTGCCTGAAAGTGTTTTGTTATTTTGTAAAAATTCAAGATTGCGATGATCGGTATATATGAGAATAGGAAGATACGTGCCCTCTAGCAAATGTCTCTAGTTCTCGAAAGCCCTCTTGATGGCGAGTAGCTCCTTTTCACCTATAGAGTAGTTCATCTCTGCAGAAGAGAGTATCTTTGAGTAGAAAGCCACGGGATGAAGTGGTTTTTGAAGGTCTTTTCGTTGTGATAAAACTGCACCAACAGCATAGTCTGAAGAATCCACCTCAAGAGTGAACTGCAGAGAAGGATCAGGAAACTGCAGAATCAGATCAGAGGTGAAAGGATCCTTGAGTGATTGAAAAGCTTTAGTTGCGGCATCGTTCCAATGGAAAGGAACACAAACACTAGTGAGTGAGGTTAAGGGCTTAACTTTATGAGAGAAATTCCTAATAAATTTCCTGTAATAATTACTGAATCCAAGGAAGCGTTGCAGATCTTTCCTATTTGTGGGTTGAGGCCAGGTTTTGACGGAATCAACTTTATTATCTTGCATTTGTATGCCCTGGGGTCCTATGGTATAACCTAGAAAATCAATTTCAGTGGTATGGAAGACACATTTCTCCAACTTTGCATAAAGTCGATGCACTTGAAGATGGGAGAGTATCCAGCTGACATGTTTTATGTGTTCTTCAAGGTTATTGGAATAGATCAAAATGTCGTCCAGGTACACTATAACACAAAAATCAAGTAGATTGTGGAAGATATCGTTCACAAAGAACTGGAAGGTAGCAGGAGCGTTGGTGAGTCCGAATGGCATGACCAGGTATTCAAAAAGGCCGTACCGAGTTCTAAAAGAGGTCAGCCACTCGTCGCCTTCCCTTATCCTGACAAGATTATAAGCTCCTCTCAAGTCCAGTTTAGTAAATACTTTAGCATGCTGAAGCCTTTCAATTAATTCCGGTATAAGTGGAAACGGATAGCGGTTTTTGATGGTTATTTTGTTTAGTTCTCTGAAGTCGATAATGGGGCATAGAGAGTTATCCTTATTCCTAACGAAGAAAAACCCAGAAGCAGCTGAGGAAACAGAGGGACGAATAAAACCCTTTTTTAAGTTGTCAACCAGATAGCACTTAAGATGATCCAATTCTGGTTGTGACAGTGGGTAAAGATGACCAAACGGTGGTGAGGTGCCCAGTTTAAGATCAATGGGGCAGTCATAGGAGCGATGAGGCGGGAAAGATTCTGCTTCTTTTTTACTGAAGACATCAGAAAACTTCAAATAAACACTTGGAATATGTGTGGTTTCTGACAGGTGTAGTAAGGAACAGTGTTGGTAACAGGTCTGCTTGCAGTAGGATGAGTTAAAATCGAGTTGTAGGGAGTTCCAAGTGATATCTGGTTCATGTAACTGCAACCAGCGTATTCCTAAAACAATGGGAAACAGAGGCGAAGTAATAACATCAAAGGTGATGTATTCTTGGTGTAAACCAACAGTAGTTACAAGAATGGGAACAGTGTGGTGAGTAATAGGACCAGAAGATATTTCAGAACCATCAACTACTTTAATAGAGACAGGAGACAGTTTTCTGCTTAGAGGTATTTTATTACTCATTACAAGGGAAGCATCAATATAATTGCCTTGAGCTCCGGTGTCAATTATTGCCTCTATCGTCATATGCCTGTTGTCCCACTGCAATGAGAAAGGTAAAATACAATGAGCTGGCTGATCATGCACAATGAAGGAAGTCAGAGAAGAGTGAGACTTACTGTTTTTATTCTTGTGCAGGGAGGTGCACTCACGAATTGAGTGAGAAGAGGAGCCACAGTACATACATAAGCCTCTAGACTTTCTTCTGAATCTCTCTTCAGAAGAGAGGGGTCCTCTGAAGACACCTATCTCCATAGGCTCAGGGTTGGTTGAAGTTGAGGGATGAGATGTATGTGTCGGCATGACAGGTCTTCTATGAGTGGTATCACTGTAATGGCGTTCTGACTTTCTTTCTCTCAGCCGTCGATCAATCTGCATTGACAGTCTAATGAGACCTTCCAAAGACTCAGGGAGCTCAGTGTGGGCAAGTTCGTCTTTCACTAGATCGGACAGGCCTAAGCGGAATTGATTTTTCAATGCTATGGTGTTCCATTGGCTGCCGGTAGCAAACTGTTTAAAGTCTGTTATGTAACATTCAACAGGGCGGTTGCCTTGTTTAAGTTTCCTAAGCTTGGTTTCAGCTGTGAGCTGGACATTTGAATCAGAGTACAGCTCATCCATAACAGCCAAAAAGGATTGCAGTGAAGAGAGAATCGGACTATTAGTCTCGAAGAGGGTATCAGCCCAAACACAGGGTTCCCCTCGTAGGTAGGAAATCATAGTCAGTACCTTCACTCTGTCATTAGGGTAGGTCAGAGGTTTTAAATTGAATGTTAAAAGGCAAGCATTTCTGTATTGACGATAGAATGCTCTGTCGCCATTAAAGGGATCTGGAGGGGAGATACGTGGTTCAAGTGTAGAATCAGTAGCCTGTGACTTAGGGGATGAAATCTACTTCATAGCTTTCTTTAGACTGTCGTTTTCAGCCTTTAACTCCCTCAATCCTTGAGTGAGTTCATCCACTCTATGAGACAGGTTATAAACTATGTTAGGCAGGTCTGCTGGATCCATAGTGGCTTAGTTATTCTGTGAGGTCTGGAAATAAATTGCCCTGAAAAAAGGTATAAAGACCACAACTGCAGACTTACTAGTGAGTGCTTGTATCACCTTGTAAAACAGACTATTAATTTGCATAGACTGTATGTATAAAAGGTGAAAAATAATTTTAAATTAAATTACTCTTAGTTATAAAGATTATCTCCAAAAGTAAATTCAACATAGGAGAGTTAATCAGGAACATAGAGTTCATATATAACATTGGATAGGGGGTTGCAGTTCATGCATCAAAGTGTAGATTATATATATAACACACTTCCAGGATAAAGCAAAAAGATAGGCAGTCTGTGCTTTCAAATATAATAAGACTCAAGAATTCCTCAGGACAGAATACTTGTAAAGTAACAGGCTGTAAAAACTTAACGTAGATCTTACAGAAGATTGTAGTACAGACCTGGGTAAGTAATCCTTTATAGGAGAGTCTCTAGGAATGGTAAGCTGGGTGTTGCGGTGAGGCTTTATGATCCGCTGCAGCAGAGCAGAAAACACAGCAGGTCACTTGAAAAAGACTGCCATAAAAGATACGTTAGTCTAGTAGAAGTTGACAAAAGTCCATCAAAGAAATCCACAGAGATGGGAATGCTGCAGAGGATCCTTGGAGATTTTGTAAAAGATTTGTAATGCAAAACTTAGCTTGAATGAGAACACAATAGCGCAGGTATGCAGAGTTGCAGGTAGCTGCTACAAGTGCAATAACTAAGCACCTGTTTGCAGTCAGGTGATGTCTTAAATACAGGCAAGAAGAGAACAGGTGATAAGAGAGCTGGAAAAGGTGGACTGGAATCCTTACAAATAGCCCTATCAAAATAAAAAAGTCCCCCCCCCCAAAAAAAAAAACCTAGCCTACAATAAACTACCAATAGCCCTTAAAAGAGCCTTTTGTGGGGCATTGCCCCAAAGAAATCCGCTCTTTAACCTGTAAACAAAAATACAAACACCCCCCAACAGTAAAACCCACCACCCAACCAACCAACCCCCAAATAAAAATCTAAAATAACCTAAGCTCCCCTGAAAAGGGCATTTGTATGGGCATTTAACTCTTTTACATGCCCAGACCCTAATCTAAAAATAAAACCCACCCAATAAAACCTTAAACCTAATACTAAACCCCGACGATCCACTTACAGTTATTGAAGTCCCGCTTGAAGGATCAATCAGCCAATAGGATTAGAGCTGCTAAAATCCTATTGGCTGTTCCAATCAGCCAATATGATTTGAGCAGCTCTCATACTATTGGCTGTTCCAATCAGCCAATAGGATGAGAGCTCAATCCTATTGACTGATTGGAACAGCCAATATGATGAGAGCTGCTCAAATCCTATTGGCTGATTGGAACAGCCCATAGGATTTTAGCAGCTCTAATCCTATTGGCTGATTGAAATCTTTCAGCTAATAGGAATGCAAGGGATGCCATCTTGGATGGCGTCACTTGCATTGAAGTTCCAGTTTACGGCGGCGACCATATGAAGAGGATGCTCCGCGCCGGATGTCTTCAGGATGGACCCGCTCCACGCCGGATGGATGAAGATAGAAGATGCCGTCTGGATGAAGACTTCTTGCCGCCTGGACGAGGACTTCGCCGGCTGCATGAAGATCTAAAAGGCCGCCTGGATGAAGACTTCTTGTCGGCTGGATGGATCCTTCAAGCAAGACTTCAACAACTTTAAGTGGATCGTCGGGGGTTAGTGTTAGGTTTATTTAAGTTTTTTTGGGTGGGTTTTATTTATAGATTAGGGTCTGGGCATGTAAAAGAGTTAAATGCCCTTTTAAGGGCAATGCCCATACAAATGCCCTTTTCAGGGCAATTGGGAGCTTAGGTTATTTTAGATAAGTTTTTTATTTGGTGGGGTTGGTTGGTTGGGTGATGGGTTTTACTGTTGGGGGGGTGTTTGTATTTTTTTTTACAGGTAAAAGAGCTGATTTATTTGGGGTAATGCCCCACAAAAAGCCCTTTTAAGGGCCATTGGTAGTTTATTGTAGGCTAGGGCTTTTTTATTTTGATAGGGCTATTAGATTAGGTGTAATTCTTTTTTATTTTTTATAATGTGGTTTTTTATTTTTCATAATTTAGTGTTTGTTTGTTTTCTGTAATCTAGTACTTTTAATAATGTTTAATTGTATATTTAACTTATTTGAGTAGGGTTAGGTTTTTTAATATGTGATTTATTTTATGTAATTAGTAGTTTAATTTAATTGTAGGATAATAGTTAGGGTAGGTTGATTAATAGTTTAATATAGTTTATTTTAACTCTACAGGTACGTTTAAATTTATTTGAAGATAGGGATGTTGTAATTTTAATTTAAAGTTAGCGGGTTGTTAGGTTTAGGGGTTAATAGCTTAATTTATTTTTTGGCGATGTGGGGGGCTGATGGTTTAGGGGTTAATAGGTTTAGTTAGTGGTAATGATGTGGGAGGCCAGAGGTTTAGGGGTTAATACGTTTAGTTTGTGGTGGCGGTGTCGAGGAGCGGTGGAATAGGGGTTAATAACTTTATTTAGGTTGCAGCGATGTCGGAGCGGCAGATTAGGGGTGTTTAGGCTCAGGGTTTATGTTAGGGTGTTAGGTGTAAAAGTAACTTGTTTTCAACCATAGAAATCAATGGGATATCTAGCAGCATCGAATATAAACTTTCGGAGCTTTCAGACTCCCATTGATTTCTATAGCATCCGCGGCCTCCAGGGTGGCAGATTGAAAACCAGGTACGCTGGGCCAAAATAGCCTCGAGCGTACCTGTTAAAAGTTTGATAACTTGGAAAAAGTGTCAAATAGAGCCGAATGTGTATTCGGAACATCTGTAATGACGTAAGCATCGATCTGCGTTGGACTGAGAACGGTGGATCGTATGTTACATCACAAATTTTAGCTTTTGCCTGTCTGTAGGCTTTGATAATTAGGTCAGATCAATCTTGCAACAATTACGGCGTATTTGCAGTTGATGGCTTGATAGATATCCCCCTATGTGTTTAACCCTATTTGCAGGGGTTAAACACATTCGGCTAGATTAGAAGTGATGCGGTACATATTTTAACGCTGAAAAAATGTCCATTCCAGCATAATGGCCATGAACGCATATAACAAGTCATGTCGATATAGCTGTAAGCAAGCATTTTAGCCTGTAACGCAACGTCCATTCCGCACTCAAAAAAAATTTTGTGTGGGATTTTCAGGTTGTGTGTTCAGGCTAAAATGCTTCCGTTACAGCCTATACGAACACGATCCATACCGCCATCTGAGAGCAGTAGTTATGGATTTTGTGTAACAAAAATGTTTCACAAAACTCATAACTAAAGTGTTACAAAGTACACTAACACCCATAAACTACCTATTAACCCCTAAACCGCCGCCCTCCAGCATCGCAAACACTTTATTAAACTTATTAACCCCTAATCTGCCACTCTCCGACATCTGTGACACCGAAATAAACCTATTAACCCCTAAACTGCCGCCCCCCACATCTCCAACGCTATAATAAAGTATTAACCCCTAAACCTCCAGCCCCACACATAGTAACTACTAAACAAAACCTATTCACCCCTAGACCGCCGACCCCCCCACATCACAAAACACTAAATTAACTATTAAACCTAACACCCCGTAACTTTAAATTAAAATTACAATATAACTATATTTAAAAAAATAAAAAAGGCCTTTTGCTCGACATTGCCCTAAGTTAAACAGCTCTTTTATCTGTAAAAAAATACAACAAAACAGTCAATAGGATGAGAGCTACTGAAATCCTATTGGCTGTTCAAATCAGTCAATAGGATTTCAGTAGCTCTCACCCTATTGGCTGTTTTGAACAGCCCATAGGATTTCAGAAGTTCTCATCCTATTGGCTGATTTGAATATGAAGAATCAAATCAGCCAATAGGAATGCAAGGTCCATTTTGAAACGGCTACCTTGCATTCAACTTCAGTGTATGGCGGTGACCGTATGAAGAGGACGCTCTGCGCAGGATGGGATTCACTTCCAGGATAGCTCTGCTCCGTGCCGCCGGGATGAAGAAAGAAGAGGTCCCTGAGATGGATGAAGGTGTTGCCGCCTAGATGAAGACTTCTCGCCGCATGGATGAAGATGGATATCCAGACTTCAGGAACCGTGAATAGATATTCTGGGGGGTTTTTTGTTTTGTTTTTTGGGTGGGTTTTATTATGGATGGGCACTTGAAAAAGATCTGAATGCACTTTTAAGGGCAGTGAAAAAGAGCTGAATGCCCTTTAAGGGCAATGCCCATACAAATGTCCCTATAGGGGCAATGGGTAGTTTAGGATTATTTAGAGTTAGGTTTTTTTTATTTTGGGGGGTTGTTTGGGTGGTGAGTTTTACTGTTGAGGGGACTTTGCATTTTTTTTTACAGGTAAAAGAGCTGTTTAACTTATGGCAATGCCCTACAAAAGGGCCTTTTAAGGGCTATTGGTAGTTTATTGTAGGTTAGGGTTTGTTTTTATTTTGGGGGGGCTTTTTTATTTTTATAGAGCTATTAGATTAGGTGTAATTGTTTTTATTTTTGATAATTTAATTTATTATTTTTTGTAAGGTTAGTGTTTTTTATTTTTCGTAATTTAGTGTTTATTATTTTTTGTAATTTTAGATTTTTATTTTTTTTCCATAGTATTAGGTTTTTTTAAATTTGTAATTTAGGTTTTTAATTGGTAGTTTCGCACCCTGTTTAGCGCAAAACTCATAATTTAGGTGATAGTTATATGCAAGAAATAGTGCAATGATAAAACATTTAACACATTTATGGCTAGATTAAAAGTGGTGGGGTATATTACGCTTTTGCAATTGCGAAAACTCCCCTAGGGTAAAGCTTTTTTTTGCGCTAGTTGGGTTGCACTCGTATTAAGTTAAAAAAAATCTTATTTGCGCAAGCGGTAACCCGACTAGCACAAAAAGCTTTCTTTCTTTCTTTTTCGCTTTCTTTCCTTCTTTCTTTATTTCTTTCTTTCTCATTATTTGCTCTGTCAGCCAGTCTTTAAAAATGTTGATAAGGAGGTTTAAAGTGCTAATCAAAGCTGAGGGATAATGAGACTCATAAAATGTTAAAGAGAATTTATCTGGTGGATTTTATATATCATTTGCCAATTATTTGTCAGATATTGAGTTTTAAGGTTTTTTTCATAAACCCCTTTACCCTGAGGAAGTAGTACCTCTTGAAAAAAGTTTGTGGTAAACGGCAGACGAAGTGCGAAAAGGTGTTTACTACGTTTCTCTGTATAAAACGTAATTTTTGTCAAGATTGTGGAGATAGAAGGACTGATTACTGAGATTGGTACATATACCCCTTAGAGGACTTATGCAAGTTTGTTAAGTGAAAACGAAGTCACCGTTCCACATCAGATCTGAGGAGGGCTGAGAGAATTGATGAAATGCCCTATATGTTTTTTATCTAGTAACTGTATCTGTATGTGTCTCTGTCCATTAAATTAATTTTTTACCTTGAATCGGGTTGCGCTATCTTACCTTTTATTTATATATATATATATATATATATATCAAAATAACAAGAGTATTGCATTGAGCAATGATACTTTTTTATTGGACTAACTATACATGGTCAACTTATAAATGTATAGTTAGTCCAATAAAAAAGTATCATTGCTCAATGCAATACTCTTGTTATTTTGATTTTTGATATCTAAATCTCTGGACTAACACAGCTACTCCAATCAATATATATATATATATATATATATATATATATACAAAAGAGGAAAAAGGAATGCAGAGTCTTCAAAGTAGATGAAATTAAGTTTTTATTAGGAGCAGGCTTATCGTCAGACACAGGTAAGCTCCTATCTTAACACCTGAGACCTCATATCTTTGAGCCCTCATAACTTTTTGATGCAATATTTTTTTTTTATAATTTTTAATAATTGTTATCAAACAGTTTTATAATGAGTGTAATTTTTACATTTATTTTTCATGTTTTGTGCAACTTATTTGTCTCACGTAACAGTTAACCAGAGCTAGAAGTCGTGCTAGTCTGACACGCTTTAAATTCAATTGTGCTCAAGCGAACGCGTGTACTTTCAACTCATAACATGCGCGCTACTTCTGAAGTGTGCAAAGAGCTACGATATACCCCTTATTCCTCTAGTCTAATCTAGCCCTTTATGGGCAATTCATTTTTGAGTTTATATGTCCCTTTAAATCACCTAGTGCCAAACCATGAGTCATTTACACACACACTAAAAAAAAGGCAACCAATAAGCACATTCAATGAACATGTCTATTATGGAGATACACCAAAAATAAATTGTTACAGAAGCCAATTTTGTAAATCGTCTAATTTCAAAGCATTCCTGCCCATTCAAAGTTATTTAACTCATCTACTGTCAGAACAGATTACAGTATTCACTTTTATTAACAAACAGTTCATTTTTAAAATTCACTGTGCGCATCTGTTTTCAATTTTGTTCCTGACTACACAGCAGGCAGGTTAGCAACACTGAACTAAATATAAAAGAGAAAAAAATGTAACCAATATTCTAACCTCTCATCTAGCAGTTTTATGGCCTTATAGAAATGACCTGCTTAGATACCTGCGTCAGTCAGTGGCATGAAAACAATGCATACTTCTGCCATAGTAACAATATGCATTCCAAAAACCTGTAATAAAAGTGATGTCATTATTTTATTCAAAAAGACAAATGTATGTAAAAAAAAAGAAGAAAAAGGAAAAAAAGAAGTGAATAATGGTTAAAGAAGAAAAAAACTGTGATGAACATTAAAAAGTTTGAAATTTATATAAAATGTTTAATTATACTGTATGTAGTCAAAAACATGGCTGTTTGGATACCTTGTTAATTACTTTTACAATCCTATATTATAGCCTTGTTTGCATGTTCTCTTTTATTTCCTGTTTCATATGTGTCTCTAATAGACATCAGCAGAAGAGGCATGGCGCACCCATTACTATATAGAAACTAACGGCTAGATTTGGAGTTTTGTCGGTAAGGACCCGCGTAGCTAACGCCGGCTTTTTTCTGGCCGCACCATAAAAATAACTCTGGTATTGAGAGTCCACATAAAGGCTGCGTTAGGCTCCAAAAAAGGAGCGTAGAGCATTTTTAACGCAGCTTCAACTCTCGATACCAGAGTTGCTTACGCAAGCGGCCAGCCTCAAAATCGTGCACGATTCCCCCATAGGAAACAATGGGGCTGTTTGAGCTGAAAAAAAACCTAACACCTGCAAAAAAGCCGCGTTCAGCTCCTAACGCAGCCCCATTGTTTGCTATGCGGAAACACCTCCTACGTCTGCACCTAACACTCTAACATGTACCCCGAGTCTAAGCACCCCTAACCTTACACTTATTAACCCCTATTCTGCCGCCCCCGCTATCGCTGACCCCTGCATATTATTATTAACCCCTAATCTGCCGCTCCATAAACCGCCGCTACTTACATTATCCCTATGTACCCCTAATCTGCTGCCCTAACATCGCCGACCCCTATATTATATTTATTAACCCCTAATCTGCCCCCCACAACGTCGCCTCCACCTGCCTACACTTATTAACCCCTAATCTGCCGAGCGGACCTGAGCGCTACTATAATAAAGTTATTAACCCCTAATCCGCCTCAATAACCCTATAATAAATAGTATTAACCCCTAATCTGCCCTCCCTAACATCGCCGACACCTAACTTCAATTATTAACCCCTAATCTGCCGACCGGAGCTCACCGCTATTCTAATAAATGTATTAACCCCTAAAGCGAAGTCTAACCCTAACACTAACACCCCCCTAAGTTAAATATAATTTACATCTAACGAAATTAATTAACTCTTATTAAATAAATTATTCCTATTTAAAGCTAAATACTTACCTGTAAAATAAATCCTAATATAGCTACAATATAAATTATAATTACATTGTAGCTGTTTTAGGATTAATATTTATTTTACAGGCAACTTTGTAATTATTTTAACCAGGTACAATAGCTATTAAATAGTTAAGAACTATTTAATAGTTACCTAGTTAAAATAATTGCAAAATTACCTGTAAAATAAATCCTAACCTAAGTTACAATTAAACCTAACACTATACTATCATTAAATTAATTAAATTAAATACCTACAATTACCTACAATTAAACCTAACACTACACTATCAATAAATTAATTAAATACAATACCTACAATTACCTACAATTAAACCTAACACTTCACTATCAATACATTAATTAAATACAATACCTACAAATAACTACAATGAAATAAACTAACTAAAGTACAAAAAATAAAAAAGAACTAAGTTACAAAAAATAAAAAAATATCTACAAACATAAGAAAACTATTGCAACAATTTTAAACTAATTACACCTACTCTAAGCCCCCTAATAAAACAACAAAGCCCCCCAAAATAAAAAATGCCCTACCCTATTCTAAATTACAAAAGTTAAAAGCTCTTTTACCTTACCAGCCCTGAACAGGGCCCTTTGCGGGGCATGCCCCAAGAAGTTCAGCTCTTTTGCCTGTAAAAAAAACATACAATACCCCCCCCCAACATTACAACCCACCACCCACATACCCCTAATCTAACCCAAACCCCCCTTAAATAAACCTAACACTAAGCCCCTGAAGATCTTCCTACCTTGTCTTCACCATACCAGGTTCACCGATCGGTCCTGAACAGCTCCTCCGATGTCCTGATCCAAGCCCAAGTGGGGGGCTGAAGATGTCCATGATCCGGTAGAAGTCTTCATCCAAGCGGGGCAGAAGAGGTCTTCCATCCAATTGAAGTCTTCATCCAGGCAGCATCTTCTATCGACATCCATCTGGAACGGAGCGGCAGCATCCTGAAGACCTCCGACGCGGAACATCCATCCTGGCCGACGACTGAACGACGAATGACGGTTCCTTTAAATGACGTCATCCAAGATGGCGTCCCTCGAATTCCGATTGGCTGATAGGATTCTATCAGATATTTTTTTATTTTTTGTAACTTAGTTCTTTTTTATTTTTTGTACTTTAGTTAGTTTATTTCATTGTAGTTATTTGTAGGTATTGTATTTAATTAATGTATTGATAGTGTAGTGTTAGGTTTAATTGTAGGTAATTGTAGGTATTGTATTTAATTAATTTATTTAAAATAATTTAAAATAAATCCTAATATAATAATTTAAAATAAATCCTAATATAATTTAAAATAAATCCTAATATAATTTAAAATAATATCCCAGGGGTACATAGGTAGTTTATGGGTGTTAGTGTACTTTAGAGTACAGTAGTTAAGAGCTTTATGAACCGGCGTTAACCCAGAAAGCTCTTAACTACTGACTTTTTTCTGCGGCTGGAGTTTTGTTGTTAGAGTTCTAACGCTCACTTCAGACACAACTCTAAATACCGGAGTTAGAAAAATCCCATTGAAAAGATAGGATACGCAATTTACGTAAGGGGATCTGCGGTATGGAAAAGTTGCGGCTGAAAAGTGAGCGTTAGACCCTTTTTTGAGTGACTCCAAATACCAGAGTTAGCCTAAAACCTGCGTTAGGAGCCTCTAACGCTGGTTTTCACGGCTAACGCCAAACTCTAAATCTAGGCCTTAGATACTTTATAAAAACGTAGCCTTTATACATTTACAAATATAATACTGCAGCAGAATTTTTTTTCACTATTCATGGGCATTGTCACCTTTACTTCCAGTTTCCATGCATATTTAAACAACCCAGGCCTACGTTGTGAGTGGAGTAAATAAGAGTATAATACCTGCTCTCTGCATGCTGCTTTCAAAGTAAGCTCATTGATTTGTGTATATTATTTGCAGATAAAATTCATGCTTTGTGTGTCTAGTGGTCAGGGAGTATTAAGGTAAGGCCCTGGCCAAGAAGGCCTGTGTCTAGGGTGGCAGATTTGGGGAAAATGGGGTAATTCCTAAATTTATCATTTCACTAATGGTTTAACCACAGCCTCCCCCAAATTCTATTGTCTGTTATTTTTAACTTATCTCACCCTGAATCAAATTTTCCCAATTGACCTTTGACTGTCTTTGATCAGGTCATTACCTAATTTATTGCATTCAGCTGAATGCTGTGGCCTATAAATGTAACACTGCTAAGGGGAAGCAATGCAGGGTTAGATAGCAGTATTGTAAGATCATCTGTTCACATCTATAAGTGAGGCACAAACAATTATACAAGAATAACACAAGGAGTGAACAAGGGATAAGGCAAGTTCTGTTTTTATAATGACCTTTATACACTGTTTGACTATTTTGTAACAATGCTAAATATCTTCATATTCCTTTTTACCACCTTTTGTCTGTTTAACAAACTACTTTACTTACTTACTCCTTACCCCTCACCACCTGCACTACTCATTAGCCCATCTCTCTTAACCTCACTTTACTTTTGTATTCATGAACTTCACACATTCCTAACAACTCTCTCTTCCCCTTGCAACTCATCACAAAAACAGTCTCACTACTGCAAATCCGCATCTCATCTCATGTCACTCTCCCTCTTGCTCATACTAGCTGCTGGGGACATCTCCCCCAATCCTGGTCCCCCATAACTTCCTTGCCCTGCACACCCATGTGTGCCCTTCAATAGACTTCAAAAACAAAACTCTGGTAACCTTAATCTTATTCCTCTTGCATCTAGAGACACCACCCCTTCACTTGTGCACTATGGAACTCTCGCTCTGTTTGCAATAAACTCACTTCTATCCATGACCTCTTTATATTCCACTCTCTCAATCTTCTGGCCTACACAGAAACCTGGCTCTCTCCTTCAGACACTACTTCCTCTGCTGCACTGTCACATGGGGGTCTCCACTTCAATCCACTGACAATAGACAAGGAAGTGGTGTTGGTATTTTACTTTCCTCTAGTTGCACCTTTCAACAAATACAGCCCTTCTCTTCCCTCACATTTTCTTCATTTGAAACACACGATTCGCTTATTCTCTCCCCTCTCTATACGCGTTGCAGTTATATACCGCCCCCCTGGCTCTGCAACTCTATTTCTAGATCACTTTGCCGCCTGGCTACCTTACTTCCTTTCCTCGGATACCCCTGCTCTCATTCTCGGTGACTTCAACCTTCCTGTTGATAATCCCACTGCCTCCTCTGCAAAACAACTTCTGCAACTCACTTCCTCTTTTGGTCTGTCACAATGGACTGACTCTCCCACTCACAAAGATGGTCACTCCCTTGATCTGATTTTTCAGTTATCGATGCACTATCTCAAACTTCACAAACTCACCTTTTCCTCTTTCTGACCACCACCTCCTCACTTGTACCATCACCTCCCTCCCTACAACCCTCCCTCCTTCTACCCCTCACATTCACACTAAACTTCACAGAAGAATCAAGTCATTAGATCAGCAATAGCTTGCTAGCTCTCTCAAACCCCTTCTCTCTTCCATCCTCTCCTTTTCCTGTCCTGATGAATCCATCTGCCAATATAACTCCACCCTTACATCGTCCTTGATAACCTGGCCCCACCTACCATAACTCAGAAAACATACACTCATCCTCAGCCCTGGCATACTCCTCTGACACAGTACCTACGCTGATGTTCCCGTACTGCTGAGCGACACTGGAGGAAATCTCAGACTTTTGCTGACTTTCTTCACTATAAGATCATCTTGAACTCTTACTATTCTGCCCTTAATCTATATAAGCAACATTACTTCTCGACTTTTATCTCTACTCTTTCTTCAAACCCAAAATGTCTGTTCTCCACATTCAATATTCTTCTCCGCCCACCCCCACCTCCCACCACAACTTTTCTCTCAGCCCAAGATTTTGCCAGCTACTTCAACAACAAAATCGACTCCATCAGAAATGAAATCAACTCTCAACATACTACCGGTCTCCCTCACCCTCAAAAGCTCACAATCATCCAAAACCCACATAGACATAAATTTAGCTCTTTTGCCCCTGTTACAGAGGATGAAGTTTCTGCCCTTATACTATCCTCTCACCTCACTACCTGTCCCCTCGACCCCATACCCTCACAACTACTCCCCTCCATCTCTTCTACCCTTACCCCTATACTCACACACATCTTCAACCTCTTCCTCAGCACTGGTATAGTTCCCACATCTCTTAAGCATGCATTAGTCACACCTATCCTCAAAAAACCTTCTCTCGAACCAACCTTGTCATCCAACTACCGCCCTATTTCCCTACTACCTCTTGCCTCTAAGCTTCTTGAAAAGCTAGTATATGCACGTCTATCCCATTTCCTTACACTAAACTTCCTCCTTGACCCACTGCAATCTGGATTTCGCCCCCTTCACTCAACAGAGACAGCAATTGTTAAGGTTACCAATGACCTACTTACAGCAAAATCAAAAGGCCACTTCTCTCTACTTATCCTCCTTGATCTTTCTGCAGCCTTTGATACTGTCGACCACCCTCTTTTGCTTCATACCCTCCAATCCTTCGGCATCTGTGACATAGTTCTCTCTTGGTTCTCTTCCTATCTGTCTAAGCGTACCTTTAGTAGGTTTAGTAGGCTCTGTCCTCGGTCCCCTTCTCTTCTCAATCTACACGTCCTCACTAGGTTCCTTAATAAAGTCCCACGGGTTTCATTATCATTTGTATGCCGACGATACCCAAATCTACCTCTCTGCACCAGAAATACCTCCTTCCTTGCTAACTCGTGTCACTAACTGTCTCTCTCATATCTCATCTTGGATGTCCTCTCACTACCTCAAGCTAAATCTCTCCAAAACTGAGCTCCTTATTTCCCCCCCCCCGTTGATAACTCCATCATTACCCCAACCTCACATGCCCAATGTCTTGGGGTCACACTGGACTCAGCTCTTTCTTTCACTCCTCACATTCAGTCCTTGGCTAAAGCCTGCGGCTTGCTAAAATTAGACATTTCCTTACATAAGACACAACTAAGATTTTAATCCACTCTCTCATCTTTTCTCATCTCAACTACTGATACCCCATCTTCTCTGGTTTTCCTAGCTGCTGCCTAGCTCCTTTACAATCCATAATGAATGCCTCCACCAGCCTCATCTTCCTTACACGTTGCTTTTCATATGCCGCACCTCTCTGCCAATCCCTTCACTGGCTTCCTCTTGCCTCCAGGATTAAACACAAAAATCTCACTCTGACACACAAATCCCTCAATTGCACTGCTCCCCCCTACATCTCAGACCCTGTCTCCAGATACTCTCCCTCCCGTCCCCTTCGCTCCACTCATGATCTCCTACTCTCCTCCTCTCTTGTTACCTCCTCACATTCCCGTCTTCAAGATTTCTCCAGATCCGCTCCCATCTTATGAAACTCTCTGCCTCGCTCCACAAGAATCTCCCCTAGTTTTAAAAGCTTCAAGTGCTCCCTGAAGACTCTACTATTCAGGGATGCTTACAACCTACACTAAGCTTCCTATCTCCACTGCTATCTCCTAAAACCCCATAGCATGTACGCCTATGAGTCCAGCTGTTTGTAGTTCACCTTCATAAGAGCCGACTACAACAGTGCAACTCTCGGCAGGACCCTCTCTCCCCATTTGATCCCTGTAATCATTTTTATATACCACCTGTTGGCACTCTACAAATACCTGATGATGATGATGAGGAAGACAAGCACTGATCTCTCTAAGGAAGGCCTTGACAAACCCCAAAGACTCCCAATTGTGTGTCCCCCCCTTACCCCCTGCTGGCCGCTGTGAACTGATGTCAGCTGCACCTCAAATTTAGCCTGGTGTGGCTGAATACTTTCTAGCCCGAGCAGGCTGGGAACTACAACACCCAGAATGTTGCTTAGCCAATAAGGGACAGACGTGATCAAGTAGACATCTCTTAGAGTCAAAGATATGTAAACGCTACAATATCCACGGGTGCCTGCTCTGCTCATTACATGTTTTTGCCTTGTTGGTGTTCATGTCACAGAGCAGCTTCTTAAACTTCTTAATCCCACGTGTCTACAGCCACTCTTCATAACATCTCAAACTGAGGCAAAAAAAAATACACCCTGCTGTTGTACATAGCTGGGGAAACAGTGAGTGATGGAAATGCTGCACTGGATAGGAAAACAGGTAACTGCAGCAATTCTTTCTGGGATGTGTTTTAGAAAATAAGCACTAAATGAACAGCAATATGAGAGGCTGTCTGCACTATCATCAAAGGGATATGAATCTGTGCTCCTTTGGTAAAAACAAATATGTTAAATCAAAGTAAACATAAAAAGAAACAGATTATGTAAAAAAAAACAGCAAACAATTTACTTGTTTTCTTTCATAATGAGCAAATAGAAATTTGCAGTGTAGCCAGTTCCCTCAGTTTGATGAGGAAGCTGACATGTTTGAAATTTAGGTTACATTCTGCTTGAATGCGGCCCCATAGCCTTATGCAAAGGCCTCTTCCTTGTAGGGCTGTTACAGGGCTGAAATTTAAAAATGATGAAAAAATGATGAATAATACATATTGCATTGATTTCTATTATGCATGACACTGCTTTGTGCTTTTTATTACAACAATCACAGACTGTTTAACATCCCTTTAAATAATTTAAATGAATACTACTAACAACACAAGTAGGAGAACATATCGCCAGGGTGTTTAGCTCCATTATGAGTTACCATTATGCACATAGTATCTCCCTACAGGGGTTTCCTGGATAATTAAGGGGACTGTGTACATAATGTTAACACAGTTTACAGTCATTTATTATTAAAAAAAAATATATTCTATCCCTTCTTCTCTCCTTTCTATTTTCAGGGAAGAAAAGTGTATGCAGTGGTTTGCAAGCCCTGGTAATGCCATGAAAAAAAAAAAGAAAAATAATAATGTCACACCCTGGACAAACAATATTAGGCTTAAAAAAAGGCCTAAAATCTGGGGAATTGGGGGATCAGTAGTTTAAGTGCCTAGGGAAGCACAAAACCTAAATACGCCAGAGATAAAAATTGCTGCTTTGTCTGCTGCTGTTAGCCATGGGGTTAAAATCACTGCTGAATAATATATATTGTGGGGCACAGGTTAGATTTAGTGTGAAGCAAGAAAGGAAAGAAAGGACATTTTGTGAGCACCTGCATAGATAGCCCAACTACCTCCCTGCCTCAATCATACATTATTCATCCAGTATTTTAGGGGAGTACAGTTGACAGGCCTAAAGCAATCCCAAATCTCAATGGTGCCTGTGATGAGAGCAGGATGTGATGTCACTAGTTTGGGGGCGGGGCTTATGTCCGGTGTCTGTGTCGCAGTTAGTTTAGTACAATCAACCTGACTAGATGTGTATTGCTATGCTCTGCAATAAAATAGAGTTGTACCATCATTGCTGTGTCCTGCATATGTCCTGCATCTCATGACATGGTGTCAGAAGTTCTGGACTGCGCTTCTGTTCCTGATCGATTGCAATGTCAAAGTTTACCCCACCTGAGCCTTTTGACTTCTCTCAGCCTGCAGCTTGGCCCACATGGCGTCAGCGGTTTCAGCGCTTCAGGATTGCTTCCAAACTGAACAAGGAGAGTGGTGAAGTACAAGTTAATTCTATTTTATACTCTATGGGGAAAGATGTGGAGCCAGTGTTCAATGCTTTTACTTTCCAAGAAGGGGAAGAATTTGACTTTGATATAGTTATGGATAAACTCAGTGCCCACTTTGTGCCCAAAAGAAATGTGATTCATGAGAGAGCTTGTTTTCACAAACGTAATCAGCGTGTGGGAGAATCTGTGGAGTCTTTTATGCGCAGCCTGTATGAACTAGCTGAATTCTGTGAGTTTGGTGTTGCTAAAGAAGAGCAAATCAGAGACAGAATAGTTATTGGGATTGCAGATGCTGAAGTCTCACTGAAGCTGCAGTTAGAGCCTGATTTAACATTAGATGGGGCTATTAGGATGGCCCGCCAGAGTGAACTGGTGAAAAAGCAAAGTGCTGATCTGAGGTCTGAGAGTATTGTGGATGAAGTGCAACAGTCTAGGAAAAATGCTAGTGAAAGGCACAGTGTGAGCGGTAGATCTAAAGTACTGGAAAGGCCTAGAAATGGATGGGCGCAATATGCCCGATGCACGCGGTGCTACCGTGCTCATGATCAGAGTGTTATATGCCCGGCCAGGGATAAAAGATGCAGAAAATGTAACAGAATGGGCCATTTTGAAGTGGTGTGTAGAACTGAATACATTAAGGAGATGCAGGTGGACGGTGACCAGGAGGATCCGGAAGTGTCTTTTGTGGGGTCCGTTGTGGAACGGCCAAGCTCAGAGGAAGATTGGAAAGTTACTTTTACTGTAATGGGAGACAAAGTTGATTTTAAGATTGACACAGGAGCAGATATCACTGTAATGTCTTTTGCTGAATTTATGAAACTGCCTCGACAGCCCCAGCTGGCGAAGGTTACTACAAATGTCCATAGTCCTGGTGGCCGCATTGATTGTGCGGGGAAATTTCTTGCCAGCTGTGAGTACAAGCAAAGAAAGTTCACCATGTGGGTGCATGTGATTCGAGGTCAGTGTGTTAACAATTTATTGAGCAGAAAAGCAGCCTGTGACTTGGGCCTCGTGGCCAGAGTGAATGAGATTTCCGAAGATATGTTTGGCGAGTTGGGCCTACTGAATTGCAACCCAGTTCGTATAGCACTTAAAAGTGACGCAGTCCCATACAGTATTTCTACTCCTCGCAGAATTCCGTTCCCGCTCATGCCTCAAGTGGAGAAGGAGCTTATGTGCATGAAGTCTATGGGGGTTATTGAAGAGGTGGTTGAAGCGACTGATTGGTGTGCCCCCATTGTTCCAGTTGCAAAGAAAAACGGAAAGGTGCGCATCTGTGTGGACCTGAAAAGGTTGAATGAGGCAGTGAAGAGAGAGAGATTTGTGCTGCCGACATTAGAAGATATAGCTCCAAAGTTGTCTGGGGTGAACTTCTTTTCCACATTAGACGCTTCGAGCGGCTTTTGGCAGATCCCCCTGGATCCAAAGTGCCGCAAACTGACTACCTTTATCACACCGGTAGGTCGGTTCTGCTTCTGCAGACTCCCCTTTGGGATATCCTCCGCTCCTGAAATCTTTCAAAGGGAAATGAGTTCTCTCCTGAGTGACCATGTGGGCACAGCGGTCATCATGGATGACATTCTAGTGTATGGGTCTACAGTGGAGGAGCATGATCAGCGTTTGGGTTGTGTGCTACAGGCTATCAAAAAGCCTGGGCTGAAGCTGAATAAAGAAAAATGTCATTTTAGGAAAACTGAATTATGCTACTTTGAGCATATCATCAACGGGGATGGCATCAAGCCAGACCCCGAGAAAATTTGTGCTATTGAACAGATGAAATGCCCCTCTGATGTACATGAGCTGAGACAGATATTGGGCCTTGTAAATTACGTGGGCAAGTTTCTTCCGGATTTATCAACAGTTTTACACCCTATCACAGAGTTGCTTAAGAAAGATGTTGCCTGGGTCTGGGGACCTTCACAAGAAAAAGCTTTCCTGCATGCCAAGTCCCTGCTGGGGTCTGCCCCAGTGCTGGGGTTCTACGACCCTTCAAAAAAGACTGTGGTTAGTGCCGATGCAAGCAGTTATGGGTTGGGGGCTGCACTCCTGCAGCTGAACGAAAATAAACTACAGCCCATCGCCTACTGTTCCCGCACACTGATGGCTGCAGAGTCAAAATACTCTCAAATTGAGAAAGAGTGCCTGGCTGCAGTTTGGGCCTGTGAGCGCTTCCAGCGCTATCTAGTGGGTTTGGAGAAATTTAGTATGGAAACTGACCACAAACCGCTAGTCCCTCTAATCAACTCTTATGACATTGACAAAACACCCTTGAGATGCCAGAGACTTTTAATGAGACTGCTCAGGTTCAATGTTCAGGCAGTGCATGTGCCGGGGAAACAACTGGTTGTGGCGGATACACTATCCAGGCTCCCGCAGGCTGCTGCTGAAGAATCCTCCACAGAATCGGATGTGAAAGTGTATGTTGATTCAGTTCTGGCCTCTAAGTCCATTTCTTCAAGGAAACTGGAAGAGATAAAGAAAGAGACATATTTGGACACAGATCTGCAAGAAGTTATAAGGTACATAAAAGAAGGCTGGCCCGAGAGCTGGGCAGCCTGGATGTCTTTAAATGCTTACCAGCCAGAGAGGTCGCAGCTCACGGAGCTGGAGGGGTTGGTGCTGTTCCAAGACCGCATTGTAATTCCTGTCAGCATGAGGAAGGAGATGTTAAACAGGATTCACGATGGCCACTTAGGCATTACAAAGTGCAGAGAAAGGGCAGCTACAGCTGTGTGGTGGCCTGGGATCAGCTCCGACATTGCAAATCACATGTCTAAATGTGCCTTTTGCCGGGAACGCCAGCCTACTCAGAGAAGGGAGCCCTTGATGTCTACTTCGCTGCCTGCGGGGCCGTTGCAGAAAATAGCTGCTGATTTGTGTGAACTGCACGGGAAAAAGTTTCTTGTTGTGATCGACTACTATTCTAGGTATTTGGAAATTGCCCCCCTGAATGATATCACAAGTCAGGCCGTTATCATTCGCCTGAAGAGCTTGTTCGCCTGCTGGGGCATTCCAATGGAGCTGGTGAGTGATAATGGTATGCAGTTTGCTTCTACAGAGTTCAGTGCTTTCAGCAGGGAATATGATTTTGTACATTCCACATCAAGTCCACATTATCTGCAGGCCAACGGAATGGCTGAAAGGGCAGTTCAAACAACAAAATTCATTCTAAAGCAATCTGAGCCGTACCTAGCCCTCTTGTCATACAGGGCGACGCCCATTCAAGCCACCGGGTTTAGCACGGCACAGCTGATGCTAGGACGCCAGATTCGCACCACTTTACCCTCAGTGGGTGTCTTCAAGCCGCCTGGCCCTGTTCCTCGGGACGAAGTCCTTAGGAGGGATGAAGAGGCCAAAAAGGGTTATCGTTTCTTCTACGACAGGAGACATTCTGTCAGGCCCTTACAGGAACTGAAAGCGGGCCAAAGTGTCAGAATTAAACTGGACGATGAGAAGAAATGGAAGACGCCTGCTACGGTAGTTGGCCGCTCTCCAGAACCAAGGTCTTATACAGTCCTTACTGAGGGAGGGACTGTTACACGCCGTAACCGAAGACATCTTCAGCCTGTACCTGAGAGTCTGGAACTGGATGCCTCAGTACCACTGCCGGTGGGATCCCCTGTTCTAAGAGAGGTGCCTTCCCCTCAGCAAGATCACAGCGGGGATATGTCTTTGCCTCCAGCAGACTCTAATTCACCACCTTCTGTATCAGAGGACAGTTCATGCAAAGTTACATCAAGCGGAAGAGTGGTGAAACTTCCGGCCCGATATAGGGACTGACTTTAGCTAGAACAGTGACCGGAAATATGGGCAGAATAATCCCATGGTCACTGTGGACTAGGGTAGTCTACCCCGATGTCCAAGTCAGGATGTAATTTATTTGTTTATGTTTTCTAACCTATTTGTTCATATAATGTTCTAAAAAAAATGTTGTTGTATACTCTGTTCGTATACCTTGTTATTTGTTATATGCAAATGTATGCTTCGCCTTTGGAAAAGGGGAAGATGTGATGAGAACAGGATGTGATGTCACTAGTTTGGGGGCGGGGCTTAGGTCCGGTGTCTGTCGCAGTTAGTTTAGTACAATCAACCTGACTAGATGTGTATTGCTATGCTCTGCAAAAAAATAGAGTTGTACCATCA
Organism: Bombina bombina; assembly: GCF_027579735.1. NCBI lineage: Eukaryota > Metazoa > Chordata > Amphibia > Anura > Bombinatoridae > Bombina > Bombina bombina. The sequence goes on from NC_069504.1 coordinate 322,312,256, forward strand.
TTGCTGTGTCCTGTATATGTCCTGCATCTCATGACAGTGCCAACAGACATGAATTTGCAGGACAGACTTTTTAATTGCCCAGTGCTCTACCAGGCTTTGTTACTGACAGTTATTAGTTATTTTCACTCCTTGACCATGAGTCATGCATACAACTACTTCTATACTGCCTATGAATACTGACAAATACCTTCAAAATAGTTTTTTAAAGTTTGGGAAGCTGCTCTCAAAAAAGCTTGCCTATCTAGTCTTAATCTACAGAACCAGAACACAATCTGGAACCTCAAAGCTTCTGATCAAGATATCCCCAATTTATTATATTGAAATACGAAAGTTTAAACTGTGACATATAAATTTAAAGAAAAACAAAAAGGTTCCAGATGATTACTCATCTACCTAAAGCACTTAACACTTCTTTTCACTATTCTGATGAACAAGGCTTGAATTCCTGAGGATGAAGACAAAGCTCTGGCTTCAGTTACTTTATTCCTCAGCAACTTGAAGTTCATTAGTTCCTTATTTCTCATATCTTCCTCATTCCTCTGCAACTCAGCTTGACACTATTTCTCTTTAGAAAGGTTCCTCACCATTGCATATCTAAGTCTTTAGAAGAGGAGTGGTAAACTTTTTGAGTGTGTGCCCAACCTTTTTTCTTTTAATCTCTTGAGTCCCAATTGTACCAAAAAACATTAAAGCTATTTCTTCTTATAAGCTTAATTGCTTATATATAACATGGATTGATAAAAAAAAATCACTACAATTGACAATGAAACCAAGCAGTATCGTGGTTGCCCACAGACAGTGCCAGCTTGGACACTTGTGTCATAGGTTCACCAGTGCCACTTCTGTCTTCTACTTCTATGTGAACAGCAAAGCATTTGTTACCACTTCTATACAGGGTTTACATAACATTTTCTGATACTCTCATTTTTTGCAACCCTGTCAACATTGTTTGACTTATTTTCTGCATTTTTGCACAATCACAAGACAAATAGGAACAAAAGTCTATTGAGCAAGTCACAAGCTGACAAGACCATGACCAATACTGATCCTGGAACCTCCAGTCGCTTAATTTTCTGTCTTACCTCGTGAGCCACTGAAGAGCTCTGACTTAGTGTGAAAGTTTTTGAGTCCTACTGACTGCACTGGCTGGCTCTATAGCACCACCTGCCTAACAGATGCAGGGAGTTACCTAATCATCAACACCATAAAAATAGCTGCTTCTAAAACCACTCTCTGCCCTGGCATTGTGGCAGGGCCGGCTCAAGACATTGTGCTGCCTGGGTCCGAGATTATAATGACGCCCCCAATAATAACATTATTGATTAATATATCAACCTACTAGCCTGGCCACTGACATTACTAAGCTTGCCTACATGCATGCAAACAATGCTTATGCACAATTTCAGCATAAGTGGGAAAGAATTTAGGGGGTTGATTCTGTGTCTTTGTGCATTTCCGCACAGAGACAGAAGACAGGGGTCTGACAGTGACTGACTCAGTCAATAAAGTGCTGCCCCTTGTCAAGTGCTGCCTGGGTCCCTTGGACCCACTTGGTCCCATGGTTGAGCCGGCCCTGCATTGTGGTGTATTCCTATTGTTTTGCCTCTTGATCTTTTACCTGTGTTCCAGTTGTATTGGGGATTTGCTTGACTTCTGAACTCAGATAGTCTACATACCATTATCCTTGATTTCCCCTGTGGTTTGCGAAAGATCAGACTGTTTCCTGGTATTTTTAATTTGGCTAAATCCTCTGACCATTCACCTGGATTACCCCTGTTTTTGGTGAAAGATCAGATTACTTCCTGGTATTCTGACCCTCAGCCTATTTCTGGACTTAGCCGTTGTTTAATGCTATTTACCTCTGCCAGTATCTTCCTGAACTTGCTCAGTCTTCGACCCTAGTGTGGGCACCCAGTCCTCGGCCCTAGAGAGGGCATTACTCAAGTGTTCAGCCCTAGTGTGGGCACTACAGTCCTCAGCCCTATAAAAAGCATTGATCCAGACTGTAATCCTGCTAAAATGTGTAGATCCAGTTCCAGCATACATTCACCTGCTAAGCACAGATCCTGTTTTGCATTCTCTTCTGCCAAGGTAAAGGTCCAGTTCTTGCATACATTCACATACTGAGGAACAGATCTTATTTCTGCATTCTCTCCTTACAAGGAACAGGTCCAGTTCCTGCGTACATTAACCTGTTAAGGCACAGATCCTGTTTCTGCATTCCCTACTGCCAAGTCATAGGTCCAGTTCCTGCATGAATTCACTTGTTAAGGCACTGATCCTGTTTCTGCATTTTCTCCTGCAAAGGCACAGGTCCAGTTGCAGCGTACATTCACTTGCTAAGGCACAGATCCTGTTTCTGCATTCTCTACTGCCAATGCACAGGTCAAGTTCCAGTGTACATTCACCTGCTAATGCACTGAACATGTTTCTGCATTCTCTCTTGCCAAGGCACAGGTCCAGTTTAAGTGTACACGTACATGACTAAGAGCCTATTGCAGGCTTGAAACGTCGCCCTCATGTCTTTTGGACCCAACCTATGGAAATAAAAGTCTTTTAAAGAAAATTGCTGGTGGCTGGAGTGTTTCTGCATTCTTCTACTTTTTTTTTTAGTGTACACTCACCTGCTCAAACCCAGTTTCAGTATACGCTCACCTGCCTCAGTACAGTTCTGAGTCCTGTGTACAGCTGCAGATTCCAAGTCAAGTGTTTCCTGTGTTCTGCTCTGCAGAATCCAAGTCCTGTGTTTCCTGCGCTCTGCTCTGCAGAATCCAAGTCCTGTGTTTCCTGCGCTCTGCTCTGCAGAATACAAGTCCTTTTTTTCCTGCGTCTCAAACTGACCACTGTTACCTGTTTAATAAAACCTTATCTCTTTATTTGTCATCATGTCTTAAAGGGGTAGTTATTTTAAGAAACACATCTTACTGGCCCCTTTTAACATCCAATATGAACTTAAGTCTGACACCACTACTTCTGAGCTTCAAACCCCTGAACCAGCTCATCTGAGTGTGAAGCAAGCTCCAGTCCCTGTCACTTCTTAATACTGACCCAGCATCTGTACATTACACACAGTGACTTTATGTGCTGTGTGGGAAAGGCAAGCACCAGAGTTCCGAAGGGCACACAGGTTTCCAGTGAGTGGATAGAACAGTGTGTACAGGTACAATATCTCAATATCTGCATCTGTTAAGTCAGCTACACTGTAAGTAAATAAATAATTATTGTGAGCTTTTACTAAAATGGGGATTGTTTCTTGGTTTAAGGAATGTATCTTTGTGAAGCTGTAGTTAAAGTGAGGTGATAAAGCTGCTCACATTAATTTGTGTGCAAGTGATATCACTGATACCACTGGGGCATATGTTTCTTCCAACCAAATGTTTTACGGTGCTTGTGTTAGCTTTACCTGCTCCTCCTACTGGTTTAGGTGTAAAGTCTGGTGTGTATGGCTCAGTTTGACTAGAATGTCCCTTTAAAATATTGTCTCTTTATACTGCTCCAGTACAATGCCACAGTTAATAGTCCAGATTAGACATGTGCGATTTGTTTCGAACAAATTCGGAATTCGGCGAAATTTTGGCCGATTTGGAGATTCGTATGCATCCGAATTTCTGAATCGGCACATCCCGAAAAATTCCCATAAAATCAGAAAATGAATAAATTAGTTTCCGAATTTTCGGATCCATGATTCATATTCTGAATTTTTCATTGTTCCTAACCGCAGTTCCCCGACACTAACTCTAAGTCTATAATAAAGCTATTAACCCCTAAACCACCGTTCCCCAACGTCGCCGACACTAACTAAACCTATTAACCCCTAAACCGCCGTCCTGAAACATCGCCGACACAAACTAAACATAATAACCCCTAAACTGCCGAGCCCAAACATCGCTGCCACTAAATAAATCTATAAACCCCTAAACCGCACCCCCCACATCGCCAACACTACCTAAGCCTATTAACCCCTAAACCGCAGTTCCCCGACATCTTCGACACTAACTAAATCACTAAATAAACCTATTAACCCCTAAACCGCCATTCCGAAACATCGCCAACACGAACTAAACCTATTAACCTGTAAACCGCCCCCCCCAATTCGCCAACACTAACTAAACCTATTAACTCCTAAACCGCCGGCCCCCACATCGCAACAACCTAAATTAAACTATATTAACCCCTAAACCTAACACCCCCTAACTTTAAACCTAACTTTAAGATAATTAAAAATAGATCTAAATTAAAGTTACAATTATTAACTATTGGCTAGATTACGAGTTTTGCGTTATGGTGAAAAAGCAGCATTATGGCTATTTTTCACTAACGCTAGTATTACGAGTCTTGAGGTATAGCTGTACCACACACCTTTTTGGCCGTAACGCAAGGTAACTACCGCACATTTCAAAAAGTCCTTTTTCAATGGGACTTCCACAGCGCTGGTATTACGAGTTTGCCTGTCCGGCAAAAAAGTGAGCGGTACAGCCCATAACTCCAAGATCCGTACCGTAAACTGAAAGTCAGTAGTTATGGGTTTTACGCTACAAAGCTGTACCATAAAACTCATAACTAAAGTGTTACAAAGTACACTAACACCCATAAACTACCTATTAACCCCTAAACCGAGGCCCTCCAGCATCGCAAACACTAAAATTAAATTATTAACCCCTAATCTGCCGCTCCGGACATCGCCGCCACTATAATAAACATATTAACCCCTAAACCGCCGTACTCCCGCATCGCAAACACTAGTTAAATATTATTAACCCCTAATCTGCTGTCCCTAACATTTCCGCTACCTACATTACTGTTATTAACCCCTAATCTGCTGCCCCCAAAATCGCCACCACTATACTAAAGTTATTAACCCCTTAACCTAACCCTAAGTCTAACCCTAACCCTAACACCCGCTAACTTTAACTTAATTTAAATTATTCTAAATAAAAATTACAATTACTACCTAAATTATTCCTATTTAAAGGGACAGTCTACACCCGTAATAACCGTCGCTTATCCTTTCTATCTAGTGCTGATAGTTCTAACTCACCCCACTTCAGTCGCAACAGTGATTCACCAACGGAGATATTGATATACTAAACTCACTTGATATCCGTTAGAAATGGCCGCCACGCTCCTCCTACTATTACCTCATCAAGCCTCTCTGTTGAAACCGTCCAATACAAACTAGATCCCAGATGGAAAAACATGATCGCGCTTTCGTCTATTCGCGCATGCGCACTCATGTCGAAACTTAAAAACCGGAACGAAAAATTCATGTAAATTGGCACACGTATATTTATTTAGACAGTACAAGCTATATATATTGTAAGTATAGAGTTTACTTACACTTGTTCTTCTTATTTCTATCTTCTATTCACTAAATTAAAAAATTAAAAAATTTTGGGTGGAAAATGGGGCCCGATCCGATATGCAGCGTCGCCCGCAAAAGCCGGCGACACTGAAATTTGCGCTGGTTTGGTATCCTATATACGGCGTAACCTAGAAGTTACGCTCGTATATTTCTGCTGTCGCCCGTAGTTTTTTGGGCCATAGGCAGGTATACCAAACCAGCGCAGTTTGGTATCCAATATACAGCGTAAGGACTTACGTGGCAAAAATGGAGAAATCTTACTCCATTTTCACCTCGCCACAAAATGCAGCCGTAGTAAGCCTTACGCTGTGTATTGGAGCCCCGTAACTTCCTAAACTAGCTGATAAATAAACCTACGCATGCGCAATGTCTATCTACCTGTCAACCGCGATCTGCTAAATAAAACCTAACACCTAACGCATGCGCAATGTCTATCTACCTGTCAACCGCGATCTGCTAAATAAAACCTAACACCTAACGCAAGTGCAATGTCTATCTACCTGTCAACTGCGATCCCCCGCCGCAATCCCTAATAAAGTATTTAACCCTTAAACCGCCGCACACGGACCCCGCCGCCACCTACATTAAAAGTATAACCCCCTAATGTGATCCCCCTACACCATCGCAAGCTACATTACATACCCCCTAAAGTGAGCTCCTACCACGCCGCCATCTATCTTACCTACCCCCTAAAGTGAGCCCCTACCCCACCGCCATCTATCTTACCTACCCCCTAAAATGAGCCCCTTACACCGCCGCCATCTATTTTAAAAATATTAACCCCTAATTGAATCCCCCTACAACGCCACCAGCTATATTAACTATATTAACCCTAATTACATTAGGGTTAATATAGTTAATATAGTTATTATATTATATATATTAACTATATTCACCCTAATTATATTAGGGTTAATATAGTTAATATCGTTATTATATTATATATATATTAAGTATAATAACCCTATCTAACTCTAACATCCCTAACTACATTAATTATTAAAATAGATCTAATTAATATTAATATTATTAATTAAAATATTCCTATTTAAATCTAAATACTTACCTATAAAATAAACCCTAAGATAGCTACAATGTAATTAATAATTACATTGTAGCTATTTTAGGGTTTATATTTACTTTACAGGTAACTGGGTATTTATTTTAACTAGGTACAATAGCTATTAAATAGTTAATAACTATTTAATAGCTACCTAGTTAAAATAATTACCAATTTACCTGTAAAATAAATCCTAACCTAAGTTACAAATACAACTACACTATCAATAAATTAAATAAACTACAAATATCTAAGCTAAAATACAATAAAATAAACTAAACTAAATTACCAAAAAAAAAAAAACACTAAATCACAAAAAATAAAAAAAATATTACAAGATTTTTAAGCTAATTACACCTATTCTAAGCCCCCTAGTAAAATAATAAAGACCCCCAAAATAAAAAAATTTCCCTACCCTATTCTAAATTAAAAAAGTTCAAAGCTCTTTTACCTTACCAGCCCTTAAAAGGGCCTTTTGCGGGGCATGCCCCAAAGAATTCTGCTCTTTTGCATTTAAATAAATATACAATACCCCCCCCCGAACATTACAACCCACCACCCACATACCCCTATTCTAAACCCACCCAAACCCCCCTTAAAAAAAACTAACACTACCCCCCTGAAGATCTCCCTACCTTGTCTTCACCCAGCCAGGCCGAACTCTTCATCCGATCCGGGCGATGTCCAATGAAGCGGCAGTGAAGTCTTCTTAAATCCGTGCAATGTCTTCAATCAAGCGGCAGTGAAGTCTTCTTCCATCCGGGCGATGTCTTCAATCAAGCGGCAGTGAAGACTTCTTCCATCCGGCGATGTCTTCAAGCAAAGCGGCATCTTCAATCTTCTTTCTTCGCTCCTCCGCCGCGGAGCATCCATCCGGCATGACGACTTCCCGACGAATGAGATACCTTTAAATGACGTCATCAGTGGAGGTTCTAGACAAATTTTACAGGGGGGGCCAAAGTGGGGCCAGTGTTTAATCAGAGGGGCACATTAAAAAAATATAGATATACATTTATAATATATGTATAAAGCCTTGATTTGCCTGAGTACATAAGGACCACATTTTAAAATTTTTACATGGACACATGCTCATTAAGGTGACAGATTTTACCTTTTTGTGACTTTCCTTACACAGCTCAAGGTATTAAGAATAAGGTATAAATTGCATCTTTAAGCAAAATACAACTTAGAAAGTACAGGGAATGCAGAATTATTAGGCAAGTTGTATTTTTGAGGATTAATTTTATTATTGAACAACAACCATGTTCTCAATGAACCCAAAAAACTCATTAATATCAAATCTGAATAGTTTTGGAAGTAGTTTTTAGTTTGTTTTTAGTTATAGCTATTTTAGGGGGATATCTGTGTGTGCAGGTGACTATTACTGTGCATAATTATTAGGCAACTTAACAAAAAACAAATATATACCCATTTCAATTATTTATTTTTACCAGTGAAACCAATATAACATCTCAACATTCACAAATATACATTTCTGACATTCAAAAACAAAACAAAAACAAATCAGTGACCAATATAGCCACCTTTCTTTGCAAGGACACTCAAAAGCCTGCCATCCATGGATTCTGTCAGTGTTTTGATCTGTTCACCATCAACATTGCGTGCAGCAGCAACCACAGCCTCCCAGACACTGTTCAGAGAGGTGTACTGTTTTCCCTCCTTGTAAATCTCACATTTGATGATGGACCACAGGTTCTCAATGGGGTTCAGATCAGGTGAACAAGGAGGCCATGTCATTAGATTTTCTTCTTTTATACCCTTTCTTGCCAGCCACGCTGTGGAGTACTTGGACGCGTGTGATGGAGCATTGTCCTGCATGAAAATCATGTTTTTCTTGAAGGATGCAGACTTCTTCCTGTACCAATGCTTGAAGAAGGTGTCTTCCAGAAACTGGCAGTAGGACTGGGAGTTGAGCTTGACTCCATCCTCAACCCGAAAAGGCCCCACAAGCTCATCTTTGATGATACCAGCCCAAAGTAGTACTCCACCTCCACCTTGCTGGCGTCTGAGTCGGACTGGAGCTCTCTGCCCTTTACCAATCCAGCCACGGGCCCATCCATCTGGCCCATCAAGACTCACTCTCATTTCATCAGTCCATAAAACCTTAGAAAAATCAGTCTTGAGATATTTCTTGGCCCAGTCTTGACGTTTCAGCTTGTGTGTCTTGTTCAGTGGTGGTCGTCTTTCAGCCTTTCTTACCTTGGCCATGTCTCTGAGTATTGCACACCTTGTGCTTTTGGGCACTCCAGTGATGTTGCAGCTCTGAAATATGGCCAAACTGGTGGCAAGTGGCATCTTGGCAGCTGCACGCTTGACTTTTCTCAGTTCATGGGCAGTTATTTTGCGCCTTGGTTTTTCCACACGCTTCTTGCGACCCTGTTGACTATTTTGAATGAAACGCTTGATTGTTCGATGATCACGCTTCAGAAGCTTTGCAATTTTAAGAGTGCTGCATCCCTCTGCAAGATATCTCACTATTTTTTACTTTTCTGAGCCTGTCAAGTCCTTCTTTTGACCCATTTTGCCAAAGGAAAGGAAGTTGCCTAATAATTATGCACACCTGATATAGGGTGTTGATGTCATTAGACCACACCCCTTCTCATTACAGAGATGCACATCACCTAATATGCTTAATTGGTAGTAGGCTTTCGAGCCTATACAGCTTGGAATAAGACAACATGCATAAAGAGGATGATGTGGTCAAAATACTAATTTGCCTAATAATTCTGCACTCCCTGTATATACAAATACTTCAAGAAAACAGTTACCTTAAACAATTAAAAACCACACACAACACACAATAATCTGACTAGTATTGTCTCACCAAAATTTTAGATGATGATCATGTAAATCAATTTGAAGAGCAAATTTATACACAACATTAATACAACAAATACCCATAAGATAAAACAAATGTGTTGATTACATAAGCACCATATTGATATCTGTGAACTGCAATTTACACATTTAAGGATTCAATGGTTGGTTAGACTTCCACTTTTCTTCTTGTCTACCATCTTGCCCCCACTTATGACATACACGGATCTCAAGACACTCCCTATACCTCTGTCTCCCTTAAGGTTTCGCTAATTAATTAGATTGATCGATCATCATGTCAGTCTGCCCTCTCAGCTCTCTTGCCTGTCTGTTCTCTACTCTAAGTTACGATCTAACTATGTTTTTGTCAAAAACATAGTTAGATAGTAACTTAGAGTAGAGAACAGACAGGCAGTGAGGCAGGAGAGCTGAGAGGACAGACTGACATCGTTTTTTGTTTTCCTGCAAGACGGGCACTGCTTGCTATACTTTATTTGACAATGAAAGTACTTTAACTTTACTCCTACCTGAGTTAGGCTCCCCGATTCCCCGCCACCGCAGAGCAGACCGCACCGACCGTACTTACGATCACTGATCCGGATCAGACTACTTAGTCTCCAAGCCCGGCTGCCGTCCACACTTCTTCTAAGTTCTTCTCACCTAATTACCTAACCGCGGCATGGGAGATCAGTTCACGTGCGTGAGGGTGAAGCCATGTGCCACAGACACTAGCTGGTCACGTGACCCCTGTGCCTGTCAAACTCAAATATATATTTTTTTAAAGCTACATATTTGGGCAGCATAAGAAATAAAAATAATATTTATTCAGACACCATTTCAGGGGGGCCACAGGAGGGGCCGAGGACATTTTTACAGGGGCACCGGCCCCTGTAGGCCCCCCTGTAGAACCGCCCCTGCACCACCCACACAACCAAATGTAAGGATTTGAGTTAATACCCAGTTATATTTATATATACTACTGTATCTTACCACTCAGTCTCACACCAAACCGTGGGTACCTTGTTGGACTAAGTACCCTGTTATGCTCATAGATCTGAAGGTGACCTATTAAGGTCAGATCAGTATATAACTATATTTAGTCAATAGGGTTCAAATTACCCTTACTGATAGAGAGATCAGATATCAATATAGATTTGTCTTAAATAACATACAAGTAGCAATTTATAAAGTAGAACCAATAAATGGAAGATATACAGCAGATGTGGCAAGTTAAAGTTAGTAGTAGCGTTAACAGTTAGTGCCAATATAGCATAAACTATGTTTTGAGTGTATACAGCACTTGTTGCAGCTTGGGTGTCTGAGTCAGACTTAGCATAAATTACAAACAGTCAGCAGATATCCTTGAAATCTATACAGCACTTGTTGCAGCTTGAATGTCAGAAGCAGACTTAGCAGATATAACATGCAGACAACAGATATCCATCACACTGCAGAGGATTACGTTCAGTATACACAGTCACAGGATTTGACCAGAGATTAGCACGCTGGAACTATGTTACAGTAAACAGTTTCAAATAAGAGAAGATTCTTACGGTACCATGTTAGTTGTATTAATCCGGATGTTAGATGAATGTATAGGATTCAGGAGTTTACGTTACCGAAGGTTGTCTGTGTTTCTGCTCAGAACTGAAACTTGTGCGTGCTGTGAGATCAGCTGTAGTAACGCTGAGGGCTTCGACCTGCAGTGACGTCACACACTGCAAACGGATACAGGCTATAGAGCTGCTAGCTTGTCGGAGGTAGAGAAAGGAGGTGCAGATCATGTATATTGAAGCAATGACAAGGACTGTAGAAGAGAGAGAGCTCCAAGTTAGCAATCTAGTAACAATAGAATTCTTTAGAGCATGAGACATAAATCCCTGTGACATCAAATTACCTAGCACAGGTGAAATGGGGAGAGCTGCTTAAGTAGGTAGACTGGTCATGTGATGGTTAGAAATAAAGGAACAGCAACAACTTCATGACATCAAACCCCCCAAATAAAATTGTATCTAAAAAAACCTAAGCTCCCCATAGCCCTGAAAAGGGCATTTGGATGGGCATTGCCCTTAAAAGGGCATTTAGCTCTTTTTCAGCCCAAACCCTAAGCTAAAAATAAAACCCAGCCAATAAACCCTTAAAAAAACCTAAAACTAAACCCCGAAGATCCATTTACAGTTTGTGAAGACCGGACATCCATCCTCAATGAAGCCGGGAGAAGTCTTCATCCAAGCAGCAAGAAGTGGTCCTCCAGGCGGTCAAAAGTCTTCATCCAGACGGCATCTTCTATTTTCATCCTTCCGACACGGAGCGGCTCCATCTTCAAGAAATCTGGTACAGAGCATCCTCTTCTGTTGACTGCTACTGAAGAATGAAGGTTCCTTTAACCCCTTAATGACCACAGCACTTTTCCATTTTCTGTCCGTTTGGGACCAAGACTATTTTTACATTTCTGCTGTGTTTGTGTTTAGCTGTAATTTTCCTCTTACTCATTTACTGTACCCACATATATTATATACCGTTTTTCTCGCCATTAAATGGACTTTCTAAAGATACCATTATTTTCATCATATCTTATAATTTACTATAAAAAAAAATATAAAATATGAGGAAAAAATGGAAAAAAACACACTTTTTCTAACTTTGACACCCAAAATCTGTTACACATCTACAACCACCAAAAAACACCCATGCTAAATAGTTTCTAAATTTTGTCCTGAGTTTAGAAATACCCAATGTTTACATCTTCTTTGCTTTTTTTGTAACTTATAGGGCCATAAATACAAGTAGCAGTTTGCTATTTCCAAACCATTATTTTTCAAAATTAGCGCTAGTTACATTAGAACACTAATAGCTTTACGGAATCTCTGAATATCCATTGACATGTAAATATTTTTTTTTTAGTAGACATCCCAAAGTATTGATCTAGGCCCATTTTGGTATATTTCATGCCATCATTTTGCCGCCAAATGCGATTAAATACAAAAAAATCGTTCACTTTTTCACTAATTTTTTCACAAAATTTTGGTTTCTCACTGAAATTATTTACAAACAGCTTGTGCAATTATGGCTTAAATGGTTGTAAATTCTTCTCTGGGATCCCCTTTGTTCAGAAATAGCAGACATATATGGCTTTGGCATTGCTTTTTAGCAATTAGAAGGCTGCTAAATGCCACTGCGCACTACACGTGTATTATGCCCAGTAGTGAAGGGGTTAATTAGGGAGCTTTTAGAGGTAATTTTAGCTTTAGTGTAGTGTAGTACACAACCCCAAGTATTGATCTAGGCCAATTTTGGTATATTTCATGCCACCATTTCACCGTCAAATGCGATCAAATTAAAAAAACGTTAAATTTTTCACAATTTTAGGTTTTTCACTGAAATCATTTACAAACAGCTTGTGCAATTATGGCACAAATGGTTGTAAATGCTTCTCTGGAATCCCCTTTGTTCAGAAATAGCAGACATATATGACTTTGGCGTTGCTTTTTGGTAATTAGAAGGCCGTCAAATGCCGGTGCGCATCACACGAGTATTATGGCTAGCAGTGATGGGGTTAATTATGTAGCTTGTAGGGAGCTTGCAGGGTTAATTTTAGCTTTAGTGTAGAGCTCAGCCTCCCACCTGAAACATCAGACCCCCTGATCCCTCCCAAACAGCTCTCTTCCCTCCCCCACCCCACAATTGTCCCCGCCATCTTAAGTACTGGCAGAAACTCTGCCAGTACTAAAATAAAAGCTATATTTGTTTTTTTTTTTCTTAGCATATTTACATATGCTACTGTGTAGGATCCCCCCTTAGCCCCCAACCTCACTGATCCCCCACCAAACAGATCTCTAACCCTCCCCCTCTGCCTTAATGAGCGCCATCTTGGGTACTGGCAGCTGTCTGCCAGTACCCAGTTTAGTAAAAAAAGTGTTTTTTTTTATTTAATTGCCCTTTTCTGTAGTGTAGCTTCCCCCCCCCCAGATCAACCCCCACCCTTTCCAGATCCCATAGGCCTAGATTTGGAGTTCGGCGGTAGAAGGGCTGTTAACGCTCCGCTGGCTTTTTTCTGGCCGCACCATAAATTTAACTCTGGTATCGAGAGTTCAAACAAATGCTGCGTTAGGCTCCAAAAAAGGAGCGTAGAGCATTTTTACCGCAAATGCAACTCTCGATACCAGAGTTGCTTACGGACGCGGCCAGCCTCAAAAACGTGCTCGTGCACGATTCTCCCATAGGAAACAATGGGACTGTTTGAGCTGAAAAAAAACCTAACACCTGCAAAAAAGCAGCGTTCAGCTCCTAACGCAGCCCCATTGTTTTCTATGGGGAAACACTTCCTACGTCTGCACCTAACACTCTAACATGTACCCCGAGTCTAAACACCCCTAACCTTACACTTATTAACCCCTAATCTGCCGCCCCCGCTATCGCTGACCCCTGCATATTATTATTAACCCCTAATCTGCCGCTCCGTAAACCGCCGCAACCTACGTTATCCCTATGTACCCCTAATCTGCTGCCCTAACATTGCCGACCCCTATATTATATTTATTAACCCCTAATCTGCCCCCCTCAACGTCGCCGACACCTGCCTACACTTATTAACCCCTAATCTGCCGAGCGGACATGAGCGCTACTATAATAAAGTTATTAACCCCTAATCCGCCTCACTAACCCTATCATAAATAGTATTAACCCCTAATCTGCCCTCCCTAACATCGCCGACACCTACCTTCAATTATTAACCCCTAATCTGCCGAGCGGACCTCACCGCTATTCTAATAAATGTATTAACCCCTAAAGCTAAGTCTAACCCTAATACTAACACCCCCCTAAGTTAAATATAATTTAAATCTAACGAAATAAATTAACTCTTATTAAATAAATTATTCCTATTTAAAGCTAAATACTTACCTGTAAAATAAATCCTAATATAGCTACAATATAAATTATAATTATATTATAGCTATTTTAGGATTAATATTTATTTTACAGGCAACTTTGTAATTATTTTAACCAGGTACAATAGCTATTAAATAGTTAAGAACTATTTAATAGTTACCTAGTTAAAATAATAACAAATTTACCTGTAAAATAAATCCTAACCTAAGATATAATTAAACCTAACACTACCCTATCAATACATTAATTAAATAAACTACCTACAATTACCTACAATTAACCTAACACTACACTATCAATAAATTAATTAAACACAATTCCTACAAATAAATACAATTAAATAAACTAGCTAAAGTACAAAAAATAAAAAAGAACTAAGTTACAAAAAATAAAAAAATATTTACAAACATAAGAAAAATATTACAACAATTTTAAACTAATTACACCTACTCTAAGCCCCCTAATAAAATAACAAAGCCCCCCAAAATAAAAAATTCCCTACCCTATTCTAAATTAAAAAAGTTACAAGCTCTTTTACCTTACCAGCCCTGAACAGGGCCCTTTGCGGGGCATGCCCCAAGAATTTCAGCTCTTTTGCCTGTAAAAAAAAACATACCATACCCCCCCCCCAACATTACAACCCACCACCCACATACCCCTAATCTAACCCAAACCCCCCTTAAAGAAACCTAACACTAAGCCCCTGAAGATCTTCCTACCTTGTCTTCACCATCCAGGTATCAACGATCCGTCCTGGCTCCAGCATCTTCATCGAACCCAAGCGGGGGTTGGCGATCCATCATCCGGTGGCTGAAGAGGTCCAGAAGAGGCTCCAAAGTCTTCCTCCTATCCGGCAAGAAGAGGACATCCGGACCGGCAAACATCTTCTCCAAGCGGCATCTTCGATCTTCTTCCATCCGGTGCGGAGCGGGTCCATCTTGAAGCAGGCGACGCGGATCCATCCTCTTCTTCCGTTGTCTCCCGACGAATGACGGTTCCTTTAAGGGACGTCATCCAAGATGGCGTCCCTCGAATTCCGATTGGCTGATAGGATTCTATCAGCCAATCGGAATTAAGGTAGGAATTTTCTGATTGGCTGATGGAATCAGCCAATCAGAATCAAGTTCAATCCGATTGGCTGATACAATCAGCCAATCAGATTGAGCTCGCATTCTATTGGCTGTTCCGATCAGTTTATTTAATTAATGTATTGATAGGGTAGTGTTAGGTTTAATTATATCTTAGGTTAGGATTTATTTTACAGGTAAATTTGTTATTATTTTAACTAGGTAACTATTAAATAGTTCTTAACTATTTAATAGCTATTGTACCTGGTTAAAATAATTACAAAGTTGCCTGTAAAATAAATATTAATCCTAAAATAGCTATAATATAATTATAATTTATATTGTAGCTATATTAGGATTTATTTTACAGGTAAGTATTTAGCTTTAAATAGGAATAAGTTATTTAATAAGAGTTAATTTATTTCGTTAGATGTAAATTATATTTAAGTTAGGGGGGTGTTAGTGTTAGGGTTAGACTTAGCTTTAGGGGTTAATCCATTTATTAGAATAGCGATGAGCTCCGGTCGTCAGATTAGGGGTTAATAATTGAAGGTAGGTGTCGGCGATGTTAGGGAGGGCAGATTAGGGGTTAATACTATTTATGATAGGGTTAGTGAGGCGGGTTAGGGGTTAATAACTTTATTATAGTAGCGGTGCGGTCCGCTCGGCAGATTAGGGGTTAATAAGTGTAGGCAGGTGTCTGCGACGTTGAGGGGGGCAGATTAGGGGTTAATAAATATAATATAGGGGTCGGCGGTGTTAGGGGCAGCAGATTAGGGGTACATAGGGATAACGTAGGTGGCGGCGCTTTGCGGTCGGAAGATTAGGGGTAATTATTTTAAGTAGCTGGCGGCGACGTTGTGGGGGGCAGGTTAGTGGTTAATAAATGTAATACAGGGGTCGGCGGGGTTAGGGGCAGCAGATTAGGGGTACATAAGTATAACGTAGGTGGCGGTCGGCAGATTAGGGGTTAAAATATTTTAATCGAGTGGCGGCGATGTGGGGGGAGCTCGGTTTAGGGGTACATAGGTAGTTTATGGGTGTTAGTGTACTTTAGGGTACAGTAGTTAAGAGCTTTATGAACCGGCGTTAGCCCAGAAAGCTCTTAACTCCTGCTATTTTCAGGCAGCTGGAGTTTTGTCGTTAGAGCTCTAACGCTCACTTCAGAAACGACTCTAAATACCGGCGTTAGGAAGATCCCATTGAAAAGATAGGATACGCAAATGGCGTAGGGGGATCTGCGGTATGGAAAAGTCGCGGCTGAAAAGTGAGCGTTAGACCCTTTAATCACTGACTCCAAATACCAGCGGGCGGCCAAAACCAGCGTTAGGAGCCTCTAACGCTGGTTTTGACGGCTACCGCCGAACTCCAAATCTAGGCCATAGATTATTTATTTAATTTTTTAAATGTTTGTTTTTTTTTACTTCCAGCTGCTTTCCAGACCAAGGACGTACGCCACACGTCCTCGGTCATTAACTGTATTTTTTTTTTGAGGATGTGTGGCGTACGTCCTTGGTCGTTAAGGGGTTAAGGGATGTCATTTCAAGATGGTGTCCCTTGAATTCTGATTGGCTGATAGAATTCTTTCAGCCAATCGGAATTAAAGTTGAAAAAATCCTATTGGCTGATGCAATCAGCCAATAGGATTGAGCTTCACTCCTATTGGCTGATCCAATCAGCCAATAGGATTGAACTTGCATTCTATTGGCTGTTCCAATCAGCCAATAGAATGCAAGCTCAATTCTATTGGCTGATTGCATCAGCCAATAGGATTTTTTCAACTTTAATTCCGATTGGCTGATAGAATTCTATCAGTCAATTGGAATTCAAGGGACGCCATCTTGGATGGAACCCCTTAAAGGAACCTTCATTCTTCAGTAGAAGTCAACAGAAGAGGATGCTCCGTGCCGGATATCTTGAAGATGGAGCTGCTCCACGTCGGAAGGATGAAGATAGAAGATGCCGTCTGGATGAAGACTTCTGCCCTCCTGGAGGACCACTTCTTGCCGCTTGGATGAAGACTTCTCCCGGCTTCATTGAGGATGGATGTCCGGTCTTCAAAAACTGTAAGTGGATCTTTGGGGGTTAGTGTTAGGTTTTTTAAGGATTTATTGGGTGGCTTATATTTTAAGCTAAGGGTTTGGGCTGAAAAAGAGCTAAATGCCCTTTTCAGGGCAATGGGGAGCTTAGGTTTTTTAGGTAGGATTTTACTTGGGGGGTTTGGTTGTGTGGGTGGTGGGTTTTACTTTTGGGGGGTATGTTATTTAAGACAAATCTATATTGATATCTGATTTCTCTATCAGGAAGGGTAATTTGAACCCTATCGACTAAATATAGTTATATACTGTTCTTAATAGGTCACCCTCAGATCTATGAGCATAACAGGGTACTTAGTCCAACAAGGTACCCGCGGTTTGGTGTGAGACTGAGTGGTAAGATGCAGTAGCATATATAAATATAACTGGGTATTAACTCAAATCCTTACATTTGGTTGTGTGGGTGGTGGGTTTTACTGTTGGGGGTTGTTTGTATTTTTTTTTACTGGTAAAAGAGCTGATTTCTTTGGGGCAATGCCCCACAAAAGACCCTTTTAAGGGCTATTGGCAGTTTAGTTTAGGATAGGGTTTTTTTATTTTGGGGGGCTTTTTTATTTTGATAGGGCTATTAGATTAGGTGTAATTAGTTTAAATAATTGATAATTTATTTTTTATTTTGTGTAATTTAGTGTCTATTTTTTTGTAATGTAGTTAATTGTATTTAATTAATGTAATTTATTTAATTGTAGTGTTATGTTACGTGTTAGTGTAAGACAGGTTAGGTTTTATTTTACAGGTACATTTGTATTTATTTTAACTAGGTAGCTAGTAAATAGTTAATACTATTTACTAACTAGTCTACCTAGTTAAAATAAATACAAACTTGCCTGTGAAATAAAAATAAAACCTAACGGCTAGATTTAGAGTTTGGCGTTAGCCGTCAAAACCAGCGTTAGAGATTCCTAACGCTGGTTTTGGGCTACCGCTGGTATTTAGAGTCTTGTAAGGGTCTAACGCTCACTTTGCAGCCGCGACTTTTCCATACCGCAGATCCCCCTACGCCAATTGCATATCCTATCTTTTCAATGGGATCTTCCTAACGCCGGTATTTAGAGTCTTGGCTGAAGTGAGCGTTAGAAATCTAACGACAAAACTCCAGCCGCAGAAAAAAGTCAGGAGTTAAGAGCTTTCTGGGCTAACGCCGGTTCATAAAGCTCTTAACTACTGTGCTCTAAAGTACACTAACACCCATAAACTACATATGTACCCCTAAACCGAGGTCCCCCCACATCGCCGCCACTCTATTATAATTTTTTAACCCCTAATCTGCCGACCGCACACCGCCGCCACCTACATTATCCCTATGAACCCCTAATCTGCTGCCCCTAACACCACCGACCCCTATATTATATTTATTAACCCCTAATCTGCCGCACCCAACATCGCCTCCACCTACCTACAATTATTAACCCAGACCTCACCGCTACTATAATAAATGTATTAACCCCTAATCCACCTGACTCCCGCCTCAATAACCCTATAATAAATAGTATTAACCCCTAATCTGCCCTTCCTAACATCGCCGGCACCTAACTTCAAGTATTAACCCCTAATCTGCCGATCGGACCTCACCGCTACTCTAATACATTTATTAACCCCTAAAGCTAAGTCTAACCTTAACACTAACACCCCCCTAAATTAAATATAATTTAAATCTAACGAAATAAATTAACTCTTATTAAATAAATTAATCCTATTTAAAGCTAAATACTTACCTGTAAAATAAATCCTAATATAGCTACAAAATAAATTATAATTATATTGTAGCTATTTTAGGATTAATATTTATTTTACAGGCAACTTTGTATTTATTTTAACCAGGTAAAATAGCTATTAAATAGTTAATAACTATTTAATAGTTACCTAGTTAAAATAATTACAAAATTACCTGTAAAATAAATCTTAACCTAAGTTACAATTAAACCTAACACTACACTATCAATACATTAATTAAATAAAATACCTACAATTACCTACAATTAAACCTAACACTACACTATCAATAAATAAATTAATTAAATACAATACCTACAAATAAATACAATTAAATAAACTAACTAAAGTACAAAAAATAAAAAAGAACTAAGTTACAAAAAATTTTTTTTTTACAAACATTAGAAAAATATTACAACAATTTTAAACTAATTACACCTACTCTAAGCCCCCTAAATAAAAAAATGCCCTACCCTATTCTAAATTAAAAAAGTTCAAAGCTCTTTTACCTTACCAGCCCTTAAAAGGGCCCTTTGCGGGGCATGCCCCAAAGAATTCAGCTCTTTTGCCTGTAAAAAAAAAATACAACCCCCCCCCAACATTAAAACCCACCACCCACATACCCCTAATCTAACCCAAACCCCCCTCAAAAAAAAATAACACTACCCCCCTGAAGATCATCCTACCTTGAGTCATCTTCACTCAGCCGAGCCACCGATGGAACTGAAGAGGAGATCCGGAGCAGCAGAAGTGATCCTCCAAGCGGCGCTGAAGAAGTCTTCCATCCGATGAAGTGATTCTCCAAAACGGCGCTGAAGAAGTCTTCCATCCGGGCGATGTCATCTTCCAAGCGGGGTCTTCAATCTTCTTTCTTCCGGATCCATGTTCATCCCGCCGACGCGGAACATCCATCTTCACCGACGACTTCCCGACGAATCAACCAATAGAATGCGAGCTCAATCTGATTGGCTGATTGGATCAGCCAATCGGATTGAACTTGAATCTGATTGGCTGATTCCATCAGCCAATCAGAATTTTCCTACCTTAATTCCGATTGGCTGATAGAATCCTATCAGCCAATCGGAATTCGAGGGACGCCATCTTGGATGACGTCCCTTAAAGGAACCGTCATTCATTGGGAAGCCGTCGGTGAAGATGGATGTTCCGCATCGGCGGGATGAACATGGATCCGGAAGAAAGAAGATTGAAGATGCCGCTTGATAGAAGACTTCAGCCGGATCATGGACCTCTTCAGCTCCCGCTTGGATGAAGACTTCAGCCGGATCATGGACCTCTTCAGCTCCCACTTGGATGAAGACTTCAGCCGGATCATGGACATCTTCAGCCCCGCTTGGATCAAGACTTCAGCCGGATGATGGATCTCCAGCCCCCGTTTGGGCTTGGATGAAGACGTCGGAGCCAGGACGGATTGGTGAACCCGGTGTGGTGAATACAAGGTAGGGAGATCTTCAGGGGCTTAGTGTTAGGTTTATTTAAGGGGGGGTTTTAAAATTATGGGCTTTATCAAGATATCTTTATCTTGATAAAGCCCATAAGAGGGCGAAACGCGTTGTTGTGTTGGCAGTGACACTCTTTGGCATTTACTATATGCAACCATCTACATATCTTGGATTCCTTAACATAACCCGGGTTATAAGCATTGGAACTTTTTGGAAGAATTAACTAATGATTTGTGGTCTGAAGGAATTTTAAATATGCACCACAATACCTATCTATCTATAACACCATTCTATACCCTTGCGTGCATAAGCACTAAGTGCAGGATGTGTGTGAGGATCCTATCCGTGGAAACTAGAAGCAAGCGCAAGATTTGGCCTCTTTTCCTTACCGGAACTACATCCAGTGACGTCAGACGCCAAAAAATCCCAGTCGGATCCACTCGAGGAGGATACCGAGTAGGGAAGGTGAACTTCACCACACCAGGAAATTTTGGGTAATGTACATTGCGAAGAAAGTTGGCTGAATAACCATTCACGATTTTGGGTTATAAATCCTCTTAAGGAAGTGTATAACATTTATAGTTGGTCGGCAGCTAAACTTGGATTTGATTGGCAGCTTGGTGGTTATTTGTCTATCCCAACAACGGACTTTATCTATTTTTACTGTTTTTTACCTACTTTATTTTAGAGACCTGTGATGTTTTTCTAAACAAGTGTGCAATTTTCATGAACATAGCGGTCTTTATATAAAGATTTTTAGATTAATGTTTGGTATATGATAACTTTTTTAGAGTCTAATCAGTGCAGTATTTTTAGTACTAATCAGTGCATATTATATGTTTTACCAATTTGGGGAGACATCCCTTTTATGTGCTATATGTGTTTTAATAAATGTATTTAATCTCTAAGTGGTGACACCTTTGGCTTTTTTAGCGCCTCCCTTATATTTTCTTTTGTACATGTTAGGGTGTTAGGTGCAGAGTTAGGAAGTGTTTCCCCATAGGAAACAATGGGGCTGCATTAGGAGCTGAACGCTGCTTTTTTGCAGGTGTTAGGTTTTTTTTCAGCTCAAACTGCCCCATTGTTTTCTATGGGGGAATCGTGCACAAGCACGTTTTTGAAGCTGGCCGCTTCAAAAAGCGTATTGAGAGTTGCAATGGCGGTAAATATCCTGTACGCTCCCTTTTTGGAGCCTAACGCAGCTCTTCTGTGAACTCTAAATACCAGCGGTATTTAAAAGGTGCGGGGGGAAAAAAGCCAGCGTTAGCTACGCGGGTCGTTACCGACAAAACTCTAAATCTAGCCGTAAGATAGCTACAATGTAACTATTAGTTATATTGTAGCTAGCTTAGGTTTTATTTTATAGGTAAGTATTTAGTTTTAAATAGGAATTATTTAGTTAATGATAGTAATATTTATTTAGATTTATTTTAAATTTTTTTATTTTATTTATATTTTATATTAACCCTTTGAGTGCTAAGCACTTTCCCACCTGGGTGCTAAGATTTTTTTAATGTTTTTTTTTTTTTTTTTACTTTTTTTTTATTTTCTTCAGACCCCCAAGACTTACTGTTGGAAAGGGTAGGCGATTACCTTTCCAATAGTGGGTCTTGGGGGTCTGTAGCTGCTTAGGTGCCTGAGATACAGGCTTCTAAGCAGCATGCCCCCTGCTCCTATACTTAACATTGTTAAGTATAAATAAAGTTGTGCTGTGACGTCATCACGTTATTGCGAGTGATGTCACCACGCAAAACGGGAAGCCCCGGCAATGCCTGTAACTCTACAGGCACGATTGCTGGGGTAGGAGCGGGTGGGAGCCCCCAGATCTCCCTCAAGGTGGGAGAGTGCTAGCAACGGCGCTGAGCCGTCGTTAGCACAAGAGTGGGAAACTCTGCGACGGCTCAGGGCCGTCGTTAGCACTCAAGGGGATAAAGTTAGTGGGTGTTAGGGTTACACTTAGGGTTAGGTTTAGGGGTTAATAACTTTAGTATAGTGGTGGCGACGTTGGGGGCGGCAGATTAGTGGTTAATAAGTGTTGGTCAGTAGCAACAACACTGGGGGTGGCAGATTAGTGGTTAATAAGTGTAATGTAGGTGGCGGCGATGTTAGGGGTGGCAGATTAGGGGTTAATAAGTGTAGGTAGGTGGTGGCGATGTCGGGGGCGGCAGATTAGGGGTTAATAAGTATAATATAGGTGTCGGGGATGTCGGGGGCGGCAGATTAGGGGTGTTTAGACTCGGGGTTTATGTTAGGGTGTTAGGTTTAAACATAAGTTTTCTTTCCCCATAGAAATCAATGGGGCTGCATTACGGAGCTTTAAGCTTCTTTATTGCAGGTGTTAGGCTTTTTTTTAGCCGGCTCTCCCCTCTGATGTCTATGGGGAAATTGTGCACGATCATGTAAAACCAGCTCAAAGCAGCGCTGGTATTTGGGTGCAGTATGGAGCTCAACCCTGCCATATTGCCTGCTAACGCTGGGCTTTTGCAAACCTGTAATAGCAGAGCTATTGAGAGGTGAGCGGTGGAAATAAATTGCAAGTTAGCAGCGAGCCGCTCATAGAGCAAAACTCGTAATCTAGCCGTAAATAAATAGTATACCTATATAAAACTAAAAACAAAGTAACTTACCTGTGAAATAAAACTTAAGCTAGCTACAATATAACTAATAGTTATATTGTAGCTATCCTAGGTTTTCTTTTTATTTGACAGGTAAGTTTGTATTTATTTTAACTAGGTAGACTATTTAGTAAATAGTTATTAACTATTATTTACTAACTACCTAGTTAAAATAAATACAAACTTACCTGTGAAATAAAAGTAAAACATAATCTGCCTTACACTAATACAAAATAAAAAAAACTACCATTACAAAAAATAAAAAACACTAAAATTACAAAAATATAAAAACTACCATTACAAAAAATAACAAACGAAATTATCCGAAACAATAAAAATTATTCCTATTCTAATACCCCGTTTAAAAAAAACAACAAAAAAAAAAACCAAAATAAAAAACCTAATCTATAATAAACTACCAAGGGCCCTTAAAATGGCCTTTTGTAGGCCCTTAAAAAGGCCTTTTTGTAGGGTATTGCCCTAAAGAAATCAGCTCTTTTTCTACAAAATAAATACAAACCCCCCTGACATTACAAACCCCCACTTCCCCAAACCCACAAAATAAAAATAAAGTTAAACCTAATCTACCCATTGCTCTGAAAAGGTCATTTGTATGGGCATTGTCCTTAAAATGGCATTTTGCTGCCCATTAAAAATAAAAAATGGCTATTCTAAAAACAAAAATACACCCCAAAAAGAAAAAAAACATTACACAAAATAACAAACAAATTATTAAAAATAATAACAATTATTCATATTCTAATACCCAGTTAAAAAATAACCCACCCCAAAATAAAAGATACCTAATCTATAATAAACTACCAATAGCCCAAAAAAGGGCCTTTTGTAGGGAATTGCCTAAAGAAATCAGCTCTTTTTTCTAAACAAAAATACAAAGACCCACTAACATTACAAACCCCCCCCAAACTCACAAAATAAAAAAAACTATTTAAAAAACCCTAATATACCCATTGCCCTGAAAAGGGCATTTGTATGGGCATTTCCCTTAAAAGGGCATTCAGCTTTTTTTAAGAGTGCCCATTACCCTAATCTAAAAAAAACACACCCCAAAATACCTTAAAAAAAACCCTTGAACAATCTTCATCCTGGCGGCTCCATCTTCATCCATCGTGGGACCGGCATCTTCTTCATCCCTACGGAGGCGGGGCGGCGATGCAAACAGCCAATAGGAATGAGAGCTGCTTAAATCATATTGGCTGATTTGAACAGCCAATAGGATTTAAGCAGCTCTCATTCCTATTGGCTGATTCAAAATTTTTCAGTCAATAGGAATGCAATAGTACCCCCAGTATAAAAGGGGTACCTTGCATTTCAATCCTTAGTGTGTGGCGAACTATCACATGAAGAGGACCTCCACGTCAGATCGATGGACCTCTGCCTGGACCTCCGCCTCCGCAGGGATGAAGAAGATGCCGGTCCCTCGATAGATGAAGATGGAGCTGCCTGGATGAAGATGGACCTCCGTCTGGACCTCCACGCATCGCCACTCCGCCTCCTCATGGATGAAGAAGATGCCAGTCCGGTGATGGATGAAGATGGAGCCGCCTGGATGAAGATGGAGCCGCCGGGATGAAGATCATTCAAGCAGGACTTCAGCAACTGTGAATACCTAAGGAGTGGTTAGGTTTTTTAAGGTTTTTTTTAAGGTTTTTTGGGGTGGGTTTTTTTAGATTAGGGTAATGGGCACTCTTAAAAGAGCTGAATGCCCTTTTAAGGGCAGTAGAAGAACTAAATGCCCATACACATGCCCTTTTCAGGGCAATGGGTAGATTAGGTTTTTTTAGGTAGTTTTTTTTTTATTTTGTGGGTTGGGGGGGTTTATAATGTTAGTGGGTCTTTGTATTTTTGTTTAGAAAAATAGTTGATTTCTTTAGGGCAATGCCCTACAAAAGGCCCTTTTAAGGGCTTTTGGTAGTTTATTATAGATTAGGTTTCTTTTATTTTGGGGTGTTTTTTTTTTTTTAAATGGGTATTAGAATAGGAATAATTGTTATTATTTTGGATAATTTGTTCGTTATTTTGTGTAATGGGTTTTTTTTTTCATTTTGGGGTGTGTGTTTTTTTAGAATAGCCATTTTTTTATTTTTAATAGGCAGCAAAAGAACTCAATGCCAATACAAATGCCCTTTTCAGGGTAATGGGTAGATTAGGTTTTACTTTATTTTTATTTTGTGGGTTTGGGGGGGTATACTGTTAGGGGGTGTTTGTTTTTCTTTTGTAGGAAAAGAGCTGATTTCTTTAGGGCAATGCCCTACAAAAGGCCATTTTAAGGGCCTACAAAAGGCCCTTGTAAGGGCCCTTGGTAGTTTATTATAGATTTGTTTTTTTTATTTTGGGGTGGTATTTTTTTTATAAATGGGGTATTAAAATAGGAATAATTTTTATTGTTTTGGATAATTTTGTTTGTTATTTTTTGAAATGGTAGTTTTTTTATTTTTTGTAATTTTAGTGTTTTTTATTTTTTGTAATGGTAGGTTTTTTTATTTTGTAATGTTAGGTTTTAGTGTAAGGCAGGTACTATGTATGTAGTATCCCAAGCGCTAAAAAGACAGCCTAAAGCTCACTACCAAATAAGTCCCCTAGCGGACTACAAGAAGGAAACAGTGGAAAAGGTATGGAGTGAGCGCTAAAACAAGCTTAATAGGCCAATAGGATGAAGAAGTGCACTAAAATGGTTCAAATGGGCTAGAACGATATAATGCTGATCTCAATAAAATGGACAATTTAATATGCATATAAACAAAAATAGGTAGTAGACGTGGATAAAGTTAAAATACTTAACATTAGCATGGATCCATGTAATGACTAAAACAGGTGTACAACAACGGTAAAAACAGTAATAAAAACAGTGATAACAGACAGATAAGAAGTCAGTGAGATCCTCTGCGAATTAGGTCAGAGGTCTCTTTCTATGTGTAGATGTAATTGCGAATAGACACAGTAGAAACAATAATAATGGTGTCTGAGTGATAAAATGCAATAAGTGAAAAAATGCAATAATGGTTGGTGAAAATTCAATTACAATTGGTAAAAAACAAAAAAAAAAAATCCCAAATATGATTCAAAGTTCAAAGTACAAGTGAGAAAATAAACAGTGACCAAGGGTGATCCAAATCAGATAAATCAACAATCCATAAAAACCATATGTTGAAAAAATTAGTGGTGTAAAGTGTCAGTCCAAAAATCCATATATAAAAAGTGATCCAGAAACAAAACAGAAATGGTGATCCAAAAATTGCAGATAATAGTTCAAAAGTAGAATCCAAGGTAATATAAAAATAAAAGTCTATGTAGAAAAACCTTCCATATCAAAATGTGTTGTGGAGAAATGACACGTGAAAAACAAAACGTTGGTACAATAAATACACAAAAATTGATAATAAACAAACGATCCAAACCTGTGAAAAGACAGAAACAAAAAATAGTGCAATAAAGTTTGTTACGCTTTAGAAGGTATGAAAATAAGCTCACCAGTATGTCTGTGTCAACGCGTTTCGGCCTATCTTAAGGCCTTTCTCAAGACTTCCTATCTGTCTGTTTATCACTGTTTTTATTACTGTTTTTACCGTTGTTGTACACCTGTTTTAGTCATTACATGGATCCATGCTAATGTTAAGTATTTTAACTTTATCCACGTCTACTACCTATTTTTGTTTATATGCATATTAAATTGTCCATTTTATTGAGATCAGCATTATATCGTTCTAGCCCATTTGAACCATTTTAGTGCACTTCTTCATCCTATTGGCCTATTGTCAGGGTTACTGCTTGCTAATGATCTGTCCCTTTAAGAGCCTCCTATATCAAGCACTTTCCCCCAGCATTCATTGCTGGTTAATTGAGAAAGGATTCACAGCACAAGCGTTACACTGAGAGTTTTCCTCACTCTCCAACAGCCTCATAAATTCTTATTTGAAGAGTTACTGATAACATCTCTTATTTTTCATTCCTACATCTAGCAGCTCTTCTACTCAATTCAACACTGGAAGATATTTCATACTATAAGGAAATCAAACTAACTCGACATCAAACCCTGAAGCATTTACAAGGTAACAGGATTCAAGCAGCTTCATACACAGCACAGCAAGTAGCGGTGACGTCATCAGCTGCAGCCGCAACCGCTCTCCCTCTGAGTACCACGCTGCTGTTCATAACAAACGGACAAGTAACAATTCCTGTGTTCTCAGGTCAGACCTAATTATTTTATTATTAATCGTTATCCTTACTTATTTTGATGAACTTTACCTGCCTAATTAAGGAATACTATATTTTACGTTACTGCTTAATTTGAACTGTTTGCATTATCAAATGCCCTGAAAGTAATACAGTTTATGAAGTTAATAAACTGTCACTTATTGGGCAAATAGTAATACATTATATGAAGCACTGACAACGAATTCATCAAGCTTCTTTTATGTTACAAACCTACTTTTGAGGAAATTGTTGGTTCTTATTTATAAAACAAAATTAAATGCTTGTTCAAATTGCTACAAATACAGACTATTACAGAATTAACCAGCCATAAGGAAGAAAGGATTTAGTGTTTGTGTACACAGAATTATCCTATACTAAACATATACTTTCAACAGCAATTATGGAACAAGATCTTTTAAGTGATAAAGTTCAAGTCCTGTCAGACAGATTAGAAGCTTTATCAGGTTCTTTCCATGAATTACAAGTGGAAAATCAGGCTTTGAAGGCCTGCTTAAGAGAGACTCTGGCACCTAAACCTGCAAGTGCAGATTCTATCCCTGAACCTATGGTCTCCCCCCCAGAAAAATTCTCTGGTGACCGTTCAAGATTCAGAGAGTTTAAAAACTCCTGTTTGTTGCTTTTTCAATTAAAGCCACGTACTTATCCCACAGAAAGATCAAGAGTGCTCACTGTGATATCATATTTGAGGGGGGAACCTAGGGCTTGGGCTGACTCTTTTTTTGAAAATGATGATGCAATACTGGGATCTCTAGATGAATTCTTTGATCAAATGTCAGCATTATATGATGACCCTTTCAAACAGGTCACAGCTGAAAACTTACTTAGATCTTTAAAACAAAGAAAGAACCCAGTGGAGTCTTACATCACACAATTTAAAATTTCTGCCCGTGATTCGGGATGGAATGAGGTCTCCCTTAAAACTCAATATCGTTTAGGATTATCTGAGGATATAAAGGATGAGCTTTCACGCACAGGTATTCCAGATTCATTGGAAGATTTCTTTTCTCTCACTATTAACATAGATAGACGGCTTAGGGAACGCCGCTCTGAAAAGGCTAGCGGTACAAAAAGCTTTCTCTCCACACCTGTTTATCAAACTAAGGAATCACCACAACCTATGGACATAGGCTTCATAAAGGGTCCCCTCTCCTCTCAGGAAAAGACTAGGAGGAAGTTGCATAGTTTGTGCATGTATTGTGCCTGCCCTACACATGAAATAAAGGACTGCCCAGTTCTGGCTAGGAATAAGAAGGGTAGGTTGCCTAACATCTCTGAATCCCTGTTAATGAAAACCATTAAACCATCATATTTAACTATCCCTATTATTTTACAGTGGGATCAAATCAGGATAACAACTGAAGCTATCCTGGACACCGGCTCATGTAGAAATTTTGTTGATTTTTCTTTTGTGAAACAGAATAAAATACCTCTGGTCTCTAAGAAAACTCCAGTCTCTGTGAAGGTCATTGATGGCTCTTTTTTAAAATCAGGTCCTGTCACACACCAAACTACACCATTACAGGTAATATCTTGCACACACATCACAGAAACACTCACTTTTGATGTCATATCTTCACCAATGTTTAATGTAATCCTTGGTATAAATTGGTTTTGTAAACACAAACCAACTATAAACTGGAATGACCTCAGTTTATCTTTTCCTCATCTCACTCAAAATAGTGAGACATCATCAGATTTAATTATGCTACAGGTTGAGGATAATATTTTACCCAAACAATATGCAGACTTCTCAGATGTTTTTAATAAAAAAGAAGCTGAATGTTTGCCCCCTCATAGGGATTACGATTGTCCTATTGATTTACTCCCAGGAGTTTCAATTCCCTATGGACATATCTACCCCCTTTCTAAACCAGAACTAGAACACCTTAAAAATTATATCGATGAGAACCTCCGAAAAGGTTTTATAAGACCTAGTACCTCTCCTGCAGGTGCAGGCATATTTTTTGTTACCAATAAAGATGGCACGTTAAGACCAATCATTGATTACAGGGAATTGAACAGGCGTACCAGAAAAAACAGGTACCCCCTACCTTTAATCCCTGAATTAATTGAAAGATTAAGGGGGGCCTCAATTTTCACTAAATTGGATCTTCGAGGTGCCTATAATCTTATACGAATGAGAGCTGGCGACGAATGGCTCACTGCTTTTCGGACTAGATATGGGCTATTCGAATATACAGTGATGCCATTCGGTCTGTGCAATGCCCCAGCAACATTCCAATGCTTAATCAATGATCTTTTCAGAGATATTTTGGATGTATATGTTGTTGTCTATTTGGACGATATTCTAGTTTACTCACAAAATTTAGATCAACATAGAATGCATGTTAGAGAGGTTCTCACTAGGTTACGAAAAAATAACCTATACGCTAAACTAGAAAAATGTATATTTGAATCAAATAATATCTCTTTTCTGGGGTATAACATCTCTCCTGAAGGAATCAAGATGCAAGATGACAAGGTTCAGGCCATTCATAATTGGCCGACTCCTCAATGTAAGAAAGATGTTCAACGTTTCCTTGGCTTCTCAAATTATTATAGGAAATTCATTCCTGGATTTGCTGCTATTACCAAACCTCTTACTGAACTCACCAAATTGAATCATCCTTTCAGGTGGACAAGCCATACTCAACAGGTATTTGACCTTTTAAAAAATAAATTCACTACAGCACCCATTCTCCAATACCCGGATTTAGAAAAGCAATTTATCCTGGAAGTTGACGCTTCTGAGTTCGCAATAGGGGCAATCCTCTCTCAAAGGAAATCATTCAAAGAACCCTTACATCCGGTCGCATTCTTCTCTAGATTGATGCAACCAGCAGAGTTAAATTATCCAGTTGGCGAGAAAGAATTACTTGCAATAAAGTGTTCCTTCGATCACTGGAGGCACTTGCTTGAGGGTGCAACACAACCAACTGTCATATATACTGACCACAAAAATCTGCAATATCTTCAGTCTAATCGAACTCTATCCTCCAGACAATTACGCTGGAGTCTTTACTTCTCTCGTTTCCATTACATCATTACCTACAGGCCTGGTACAAAAAATGGCAAGGCTGACGCCCTCTCTAGACAAGGTCCTAAACCTATAATACCATGCATTCCTACTACTATTGTTCCTAAGGACTCTATCATTGGAGTTATAACAAGTCTAACTACAGTGATAAAAGATGCTACTGCTATTGATCCATCAGTACCTCATACAGATCTTACTTACAATTCTGATGGCTTACTCTATAAGGACGGGAAGCTATACATACCTCCAAATCTTAGATCTTCAATCTTGAAAACAGTTCATGAGTCTCCCCTTGCTGGACACATGGGAAGGGATAAAACTTTGGATCTACTTAAGAGATCTTTTTGGTGGCCTACTCTTAACCTCGATCTCAAAGAATATATTTCTAAATGTGTTATATGCGCAACCTCCAAACCTTCTAAACAACTCCCTGTGGGTCTTTTACAGCCTTTACCTGTACCTCAAGTACCCTGGGAGGCGGTATCCCTAGACTTTATCGTGGACTTACCTCTCTCTAACAAATATACCACTATAATGGTTGTCACCGATCTATTCTCAAAGATGGCACATTTCATACCGGTTACCTCCCTACCCACTTCCAAGTTCACCAGTGAATTGTTCATTCAAAACATTGTAAGACTGCATGGAATACCTAAAACCATCCTTAGTGACCGTGGAACCCAATTCACATCTAAGTTCTGGAGAAATTTGTGTGCTGCTCTGCATATAGAACAAAAACTCACCACTGCTTACCATCCTCAGACGAATGGGCAGACGGAGAGGGTGAACCAGTGGCTAGAGCAATACCTACGTTGTTTCTGCTCTCACCAACAAGATTCTTGGGCCACCTACTTGCCCCTAGCAGAATTTGCCTATAATAATAATAAGAGTTCTACAACTGGCACATCACCATTTTTTATAAATTATGGTTTACATCCAAATTTCACACTACTTCCGAAGATTGACACCCCATGTCCTCAGGTGAATGATCTGGTTAATGACATTTCTGCTAACTTTTCTTCAATTCGTGAACATATTCTTCAGGCACAGGCATCACAACGCAGGTACTACGATCTTCGCCACAGACCTAGTCCTCAATATTCCGTAGGACAACAAGTATGGCTCTCCACTAAGAACCTCAAGATACCTTATCCTTGTAGGAAACTAGGTAAACTCTTTTTGGGTCCTTACCCTATCGTCAGGGTAAATGGTCCAACAACAGTTACACTCCAACTACCATCAACTTTTAAGATACATCCAACTTTCCATGTGTCTCTTATCAAACCTTGCAACCTACCCATAACAAATATTACATCAGAAGACCCAATACCTTCTGCTAATCTTGATTGCCAGTATGAGGTTCATAGCATTCTGGATTCTAGACTACGTCGTGGGAATCTTTTCTATTTGGTTCATTGGAAAGGTTTTGGCCATGAGGATGATTCCTGGGAGCCTGCCTCGAACATATCTGCTCCACGTCTGATTTCCCTCTTCCATAGACGTAACCCTGATCGTCCTAGGCCTTGAACCTCGCTGTGGTTCTTTTTGTGGGGGGCTCTGTCAGGGTTACTGCTTGCTAATGATCTGTCCCTTTAAGAGCCTCCTATATCAAGCACTTTCCCCCAGCATTCATTGCTGGTTAATTGAGAAAGGATTCACAGCACAAGCGTTACACTGAGAGTTTTCCTCACTCTCCAACAGCCTCATAAATTCTTATTTGAAGAGTTACTGATAACATCTCTTATTTTTCATTCCTACATCTAGCAGCTCTTCTACTCAATTCAACACTGGAAGATATTTCATACTATAAGGAAATCAAACTAACTCGACATCAAACCCTGAAGCATTTACAAGGTAACAGGATTCAAGCAGCTTCATACACAGCACAGCAAGTAGCGGTGACGTCATCAGCTGCAGCCGCAACCGCTCTCCCTCTGAGTACCACGCTGCTGTTCATAACAAACGGACAAGTAACAATTCCTGTGTTCTCAGGTCAGACCTAATTATTTTATTATTAATCGTTATCCTTACTTATTTTGATGAACTTTACCTGCCTAATTAAGGAATACTATATTTTACGTTACTGCTTAATTTGAACTGTTTGCATTATCAAATGCCCTGAAAGTAATACAGTTTATGAAGTTAATAAACTGTCACTTATTGGGCAAATAGTAATACATTATATGAAGCACTGACAACGAATTCATCAAGCTTCTTTTATGTTACAAACCTACTTTTGAGGAAATTGTTGGTTCTTATTTATAAAACAAAATTAAATGCTTGTTCAAATTGCTACAAATACAGACTATTACACCTATTAAGCTTGTTTTAGCGCTCACTCCATACCTTTTCCACTGTTTAGTGTAAGGCAGCTTAGGTTTGTTTTAGTTTTATTTGACAGGTAAGTTTGTATTTATTTTTACTAGGCAGTTAGTAAATAGTTAATAACTATTTACTAAATAGTCTATCTGGTTAAAATAAATACAAACTTACCTGTCAAATAAAACTAAAACCTAAGCTAGCTACAATATAACTATTAGTTATATTATAGCTAGCTTCAGTTTTATTTTTATTTCACATGTAAGTTTGTTTTTAGTTTTCAATAGGTATTTATTTAGTTGATAATTTTAACTTTAATTTAGGTCTATTTAAATTATGTTAAAGTTAAGGGATATTAGGGTTAGGTTTAGGGGTTAATATAGTTCAATTTAGGTTGTTGCAATGTTGGGGGTGCTTTTTAGGGGTTAATTAATAGTTATAGTTAGTGTTGGCGATGTAAGGGGTGCGGTTTATGGCTTAAAAGGTTTAGTTAGTGTTGGCGATGTCGGGGAACTGCAGTTTAGGGGTTACTAGGTTTAGTTAGTGTTGGCGATGTTTGGGAACAGCGGTTTAGGGGTTAATACTCGAGTGATTTATTTAGTGTTGGCGATGTTTGAGAACAGAAGTTTAGGGGTTAAAAGGTTTAGGTAGTGTTGGTGGGGGTGCGGTTTAGGGGTTAATAAGTTTATTTTGTGATTTAGTTAGTGTCGGCGATGTGGGGGGGGCAGTTTAGGGGTTAATAGGTTTAGAAAGTGTTAGTGATGTGGGGGGACAGCGATTTAGGGGTTAATAGCTTTATTAAGTTGCAGCGTGGGTGACGGCGGCGGTTTAACATAATTTTTTTTGGCAATCGCCGGAACATTAGTTAGGAATTACGATTCGGTCCGTAATAACGATTCGTAACGATTCGTAATAACGACATTAATAATAATTCAGTTACGGTTTTGAATTAATCCGAATTTCAAAATTCAGAACAACACGAATAAATCCAGAAACCGAATTACGGACACATACCGAATTATTACAAATGTCCCGAACTGAATTTTTTTACGACCCGAATCGAAACGACGCAAACAAAATTTTTCAATCGCGCACAAGTTTAATCCAAACGTCTTTCTGTCTGATATCTACAATTTGAAATGCAGCCAAAAATCAAAGTCCTATTGAATTCCTTTCTATGCTGAAAAGAGCTTATGTAATGGTAGAGAGAAAACCAGACTTTGAAAGCTTATAATTTGTCAATTTATTTTATGAGGCTCTGTCCTTCCCAGATCAAAGTTAAACTGGCTAGGGACTTTGATGAAAAGCGTTCATTGGATTGTCTTGTTAGAAAACGCCCCAAATTATACTTTATACAACAAACCAATGAACATGGAGTTAAAAGAGAGCCAAGGCATAATAATAAAATAGTGGTGAAAACCAAAATAGCACCTAACCCACTAAATTTAGAGTCTCAGAGAAGGCCTTATGCGGAGGAAATATGTCTCCCAGACCACAAAGGGTTACACATGTCCCTCCCCCACAAAGGGGGAAGGAGCAGTGGCCACAGGCTGATAGAAGGGAGTATACCCACAACAGGGGCGTTCCCAGTTAAATAGATCTCCCCAAGAAAATAGATATCCCCTAAGGTACAGATAACCACAAATTTATCAGTCTCCTGTGAAAATAGGTACCCTGAAAGGCAAAGATACCATCAAAATGATCAGTTTTCCCAAGAAAATAGGTACCCAAAAAGACGCAGGTACCACCATAATGAACAATCACCCCAATTTAATAGTGCACCCCAGAGAAATAATGATACTGCAGCTCTGGTTCTGATGCTTACCAACATTTCACGAACTGTTACGCCAGGGAATAAAAAAATAGGCCCCATCTCAAAGATAACCTGTATACCCAATTAGGCCAGCTAAGTAACCAGCTAGCCCAGATAACTGAGACATTTGTTAATATGAGCCAATCTTTTGCAGCTCAATTGCCTTATAATCCTTTGACCTTTGACCACATCATCCTCTTTATGCATGTTGTCTTACTCCAAGCTGTATAGGCTTGAAAGCAAATACCAATTAAGCATATTATGTGATGTGCATCTCTGTAATGAGAAGGGGTGTGGTCTAATGACATCAACACCCTATATCAGGTGTGGATAATTATTAGGCAACTTCCTTTCCTTTGGCAAAATGGGTTAAAAGAAGGACTTGACAGGCTCAGAAAAGTAAAAAATAGTGAGATATCTTGCAGAGGGATGCAGCACTCTTAAAATTGCAAAGCTTCTGAAGAGTGATCATCGAACAATCAAGCGTTTAATTCAAAATAGTCAACAGGGTCGCAAGAAGCGTGTGGAAAAACCAAGGCGCAAAATAACTGCCCATGAACTGAGAAAAGTCAAGAATGCAAGCTCAATTCTATTGGCTGATTGCATCAGCCAATAGGATTTTTTCAACTTTAATTCCGATTGGCTGATAGAATTCTATCAGTCAATTGGAATTCAAGGGACGCCATCTTGGATGGAACCCCTTAAAGGAACCTTCATTCTTCAGTAGAAGTCAACAGAAGAGGATGCTCCGTGCTGGATATCTTGAAGATGGAGCTGCTCCACGTCGGAAGGATGAAGATAGAAGATGCCGTCTGGATGAAGACTTCTGCCCTCCTGGAGGACCACTTCTTGCCGCTTGGATGAAGACTTCTCCCGGCTTCATTGAGGATGGATGTCCGGTCTTCAAAAACTGTAAGTGGATCTTTGGGGGTTAGTGTTAGGTTTTTTTAAGGATTTATTGGGTGGCTTATATTTTAAGCTAAGGGTTTGGGCTGAAAAAGAGCTAAATGCCCTTTTCAGGGCAATGGGGAGCTTAGGTTTTTTAGGTAGGATTTTACTTGGGGGGTTTGGTTGTGTGGGTGGTGGGTTTTACTTTTGGGGGGTATGTTATTTAAGACAAATCTATATTGATATCTGATTTCTCTATCAGGAAGGGTAATTTGAACCCTATCGACTAAATATAGTTATATACTGTTCTTAATAGGTCACCCTCAGATCTATGAGCATAACAGGGTACTTAGTCCAACAAGGTACCCGCGGTTTGGTGTGAGACTGAGTGGTAAGATGCAGTAGCATATATAAATATAACTGGGTATTAACTCAAATCCTTACATTTGGTTGTGTGGGTGGTGGGTTTTACTGTTGGGGGTTGTTTGTATTTTTTTTTACTGGTAAAAGAGCTGATTTCTTTGGGGCAATGCCCCACAAAAGACCCTTTTAAGGGCTATTGGCAGTTTAGTTTAGGATAGGGTTTTTTTATTTTGGGGGGCTTTTTTATTTTGATAGGGCTATTAGATTAGGTGTAATTAGTTTAAATAATTGATAATTTATTTTTTATTTTGTGTAATTTAGTGTCTATTTTTTTGTAATGTAGTTAATTGTATTTAATTAATGTAATTTATTTAATTGTAGTGTTATGTTACGTGTTAGTGTAAGACATGTTAGGTTTTATTTTACAGGTACATTTGTATTTATTTTAACTAGGTAGCTAGTAAATAGTTAATACTATTTACTAACTAGTCTACCTAGTTAAAATAAATACAAACTTGCCTGTGAAATAAAAATAAAACCTAACGGCTAGATTTAGAGTTTGGCGTTAGCCGTCAAAACCAGCGTTAGAGGCTCCTAACGCTGGTTTTGGGCTACCGCTGGTATTTAGAGTCTTGTAAGGGTCTAACGCTCACTTTGCAGCCGCGACTTTTCCATACCGCAGATCCCCCTACGCCAATTGCATATCCTATCTTTTCAATGGGATCTTCCTAACGCCGGTATTTAGAGTCTTGGCTGAAGTGAGCGTTAGAAATCTAACAACAAAACTCCAGCCGCAGAAAAAAGTCAGGAGTTAAGAGCTTTCTGGGCTAACGCCGGTTCATAAAGCTCTTAACTACTGTGCTCTAAAGTACACTAACACCCATAAACTACATATGTACCCCTAAACCGAGGTCCCCCCACATCGCCGCCACTCTATTATAATTTTTTAACCCCTAATCTGCCGACCGCACACCGCCGCCACCTACATTATCCCTATGAACCCCTAATCTGCTGCCCCTAACACCACCGACCCCTATATTATATTTATTAACCCCTAATCTGCCACACCCAACATCGCCTCCACCTACCTACAATTATTAACCCAGACCTCACCGCTACTATAATAAATGTATTAACCCCTAATCCGCCTGACTCCCGCCTCAATAACCCTATAATAAATAGTATTAACCCCTAATCTGCCCTTCCTAACATCGCCGGCACCTAACTTCAAGTATTAACCCCTAATCTGCCTATCGGACCTCACCGCTACTCTAATACATTTATTAACCCCTAAAGCTAAGTCTAACCTTAACACTAACACTCCCCTAAATTAAATATAATTTAAATCTAACGAAATAAATTAACTCTTATTAAATAAATTAATCCTATTTAAAGCTAAATCCTAATATAGCTACAAAATAAATTATAATTATATTGTAGCTATTTTAGGATTAATATTTATTTTACAGGCAACTTTGTATTTATTTTAACCAGGTACAATAGCTATTAAATAGTTAATAACTATTTAATAGTTACCTAGTTAAAATAATTACAAAATTACCTGTACAATAAATCTTAACCTAAGTTACAATTAAACCTAACACTACACTATCAATACATTAATTAAATAAAATACCTACAATTACCTACAATTAAACCTAACACTACACTATCAATAAATAAATTAATTAAATACAATACCTACAAATAAATACAATTAAATAAACTAACTAAAGTACAAAAAATAAAAAAGAACTAAGTTACAAAAAATTTTTTTTTTACAAACATTAGAAAAATATTACAACAATTTTAAACTAATTACACCTACACTAAGCCCCCTAAATAAAAAAATGCCCTACCCTATTCTAAATTAAAAAAGTTCAAAGCTCTTTTACCTTACCAGCCCTTAAAAGGGCCCTTTGCGGGGCATGCCCCAAAGAATTCAGCTCTTTTGCCTGTAAAAAAAAAATACAACCCCCCCCCAACATTAAAACCCACCACCCACATACCCCTAATCTAACCCAAACCCCCCTCAAAAAAAAATAACACTACCCCCCTGAAGATCATCCTACCTTGAGTCATCTTCACTCAGCCGAGCCACCGATGGAACTGAAGAGGAGATCCGGAGCAGCAGAAGTGATCCTCCAAGCGGCGCTGAAGAAGTCTTCCATCCGATGAAGTGATTCTCCAAAACGGCGCTGAAGAAGTCTTCCATCCGGGCGATGTCATCTTCCAAGCGGGGTCTTCAATCTTCTTTCTTCCGGATCCATGTTCATCCCGCCGACGCGGAACATCCATCTTCACCGACGACTTCCCGACGAATCAACCAATAGAATGCGAGCTCAATCTGATTGGCTGATTGGATCAGCCAATCGGATTGAACTTGAATCTGATTGGCTGATTCCATCAGCCAATCAGAATTTTCCTACCTTAATTCCGATTGGCTGATAGAATCCTATCAGCCAATCGGAATTCGAGGGACGCCATCTTGGATGACGTCCCTTAAAGGAACCGTCATTCATTGGGAAGTCGTCGGTGAAGATGGATGTTCCGCATCGGCGGGATGAACATGGATCCGGAAGAAAGAAGATTGAAGATGCCGCTTGATAGAAGACTTCAGCCGGATCATGGACCTCTTCAGCTCCCGCTTGGATGAAGACTTCAGCCGGATCATGGACCTCTTCAGCTCCCACTTGGATGAAGACTTCAGCCGGATCATGGACATCTTCAGCCCCCGCTTGGATCAAGACTTCAGCCGGATGATGGATCTCCAGCCCCCGTTTGGGCTTGGATGAAGACGTCGGAGCCAGGACGGATTGGTGAACCCGGTGTGGTGAATACAAGGTAGGGAGATCTTCAGGGGCTTAGTGTTAGGTTTATTTAAGGGGGGGTTTTAAAATTATGGGCTTTATCAAGATATCTTTATCTTGATAAAGCCCATAAGAGGGCAAAACGCGTTGTTGTGTTGGCAGTGACA
Organism: Bombina bombina; assembly: GCF_027579735.1. Taxonomy (NCBI): domain Eukaryota; kingdom Metazoa; phylum Chordata; class Amphibia; order Anura; family Bombinatoridae; genus Bombina; species Bombina bombina. The sequence goes on from NC_069504.1 coordinate 322,350,990, forward strand.
CTCTTTGGCATTTACTATATGCAACCATCTACATATCTTGGATTCCTTAACATAACCCGGGTTATAAGTATTGGAACTTTTTGGAAGAATTAACTAATGATTTGTGGTCTGAAGGAATTTTAAATATGCACCACAATACCTATCTATCTATAACACCATTCTATACCCTTGCGTGCATAAGCACTAAGTGCAGGATGTGTGTGAGGATCCTATCCATGGAAACTAGAAGCAAGCGCAAGATTTGGCCTCTTTTCCTTACCGGAACTACATCCAGTGACGTCAGACGCCGAAAAATCCCAGTCGGATCCACTCGAGGAGGATACCGAGTAGGGAAGGTGAACTTCACCACACCAGGAAATTTTGGGTAATGTACATTGCGAAGAAAGTTGGCTGAATAACCATTCACGATTTTGGGTTATAAATCCTCTTAAGGAAGTGTATAACATTTATAGTTGGTCGGCAGCTAAACTTGGATTTGATTGGCAGCTTGGTGGTTATTTGTCTATCCCAACAACGGACTTTATCTATTTTTACTGTTTTTTACCTACTTTATTTTAGAGACCTGTGATGTTTTTCTAAACAAGTGTGCAATTTTCATGAACATAGCGGTCTTTATATAAAGATTTTTAGATTAATGTTTGGTATATGATAACTTTTTTAGAGTCTAATCAGTGCAGTATTTTTAGTACTAATCAGTGCATATTATATGTTGTCAAGGTATTTGAAATATTATTAAATAATATATAGAGGTATATTTGTCTTTATTTAATAGATCTGTGGATATGAACATGGTCTGTAGGACAAAGGATTAGATCTCCCCCACTCCAATTGCACAGGAGACATTCTTGGCTGAAAGGAGAACAAAGGATTATCTCTGGGAGATATCACACACTCAATATGTTAAATTATGCAATTGTATAATTTAGCAAGGAACTAAAATATAACATAGTTTCAGGATACAGGCAAATATATGGAGACGAAATGTCTGAATTACCTTTTTGGAACTGATCAAAATCATGGAGAGACAGCTTTTATGCACATGGTGTTAATTTTTAAATACACATCTGCACTGCTGGCTAAACAGGAAATATGCTGTTTTAAAGACTCTTACAACTCCTCATGGATTGACCCCATGTGGAGCAATAAAGGCCTTGGAAAACACAGACAAATGCTAAGGTGTGACTCTGGAAGTTCACGTAAGCAGACAGCAAATAAACATTTTTTTTTTCTCTCTCTGTTTAAATACATGCCCCAGAATGTATTAAATATAGAAATTTGGGAAATTGTCTAAATTCTATATTATTATTACATGGGTATTTGCTAAGCTTGGGAGGTAACTGTTTTAGTCAGTCAAAAATGTGTAATAACCTCTGTTTTTGCTTATATTTTTCAGACAGATAAATTCAGATATACATAGAAATGATATATATGTTTTGAAAACACAAAAGATCTTACTTAGCCTCTGTGTTTTTAAGAATATAAATAAATACTTATGGACCATACACATACTAATGATTGGATCATCTCTAATAATTATTTCTATTTTTATTGCAGACAACCATTGGTCATGAGCATCAATCTTAGAAAGAGACGGAATGCCGCATGAAATGAATTAAGTCATATCATATAAACATACAAATAAATGTTTATAAAGTTTCACATACATCTTTTAAAATATAGTGAAATGAAAATATGGAAGTTACTTTGATGTGATATGACTATGAGATATATATTTGATGTGATATAACTATGAAATATAAGTTATTTTAATATAATGTTAGATATGTGATGTTTCATATCAAAATGATCAGAAAATTCATTAAGATATAACTTATCCAAAACAAATATTATGAATAGTTGTCGCAGTAAATTATGATAAAAATTAATAACCATTTCATAGAAATACTGACTTAAGCTGTTTCAAATGTTGCTGTGTCTGTTTGTGCTGCCACCTGGTGTTATGTTGCGAGAACTACAGCCAGAAGGTTCTCTCTGGCTGTTAAAAATGAAATTTCCAAGGGCCAATCCGATTTAGACTTCCCAGATAACCAATGGGAAGGTCAGCTCCCGCAGGGCCACCCACAATTTACCAGTGATGGGAAAACCAAATAAAAAGTGAAGGCAATGGAGAGAAAGAGAGATTTTGCTGACTTGAATGATACATTGCTGGGCGTCCAAAATACACTCATTCTAAACAAGCTAATCTACCTTCTTCTCATTGATTGCGATATACACTTATTGGTGATCTGAGGTAAAATAATTCCTACCAAGGAATAATCGGATATCGACTGCTTTTTACTTTGGTAACGTATTCAAGGTTTTGTAAGATAAGTTATATGCATAGTTAATTTGTATTTAATAGATTTAAAGAAACAGTGTGTTTTAGTTAGCATTTCACAGCCTATATATATATTGTTTAAATCTGTGTCTGATTGGCTAAGTAACTCATCTATACAAGTTCTGATATTGTCAGTTAATTTTGTATTAGGATAAATTGCAATTAAATAGCAGAATATATATTATCCTATTGTTTTATAAACACTGTTTAGAATTGTATTGCTTGGATGTTAAAGGTTTTTAGTCCCATTGTGTTAAATAAATAAAAGGCTGAATTGTGAAGGTATATTTTTCTGGGTTTTGTAAGAAGGATAGCATATCTTAAGAGTTGGTTTTAACACATATAAACTTTTATTTAGTTTCCTTTTACTGCAAATATAGTTCAATATGTTTATGGATATTAACTAAATAAAAGAATTCAGATATTTATATTAATTGTATGGTCTAGTAGGTGCATGGTTGATAAGGGTTTCTATTTTATTTTATTGTGTTTGCAACCCTGCCATAAACTTATATATTATTTGGATAGCACTACTAAGATTTTCATAAATATACTGACATAATAATTGGAGGCATTGCATGAGATTTATTAATATCCATCATAATTGATATAATATATTTGTAAGTAAATAGAAATTATTATAAAAGAGAAAAAATTCATATTTCGATATTAATATTTTGAAGATATATTTTTTTTTGAAAAGTTGAAATATTAATTTTCATATTTCGAGATTGACATTAACATCTTGAAATATTATTAAAGATTAATTTTGAAAAATTAATAAAAATATTAATTTTTCATATTTCAAAATTGGTCAAAAATATTAATTTTTCATATTTTCAAAATAAATCAAAAATATTAATTTTTTCATATTTCGGAATATTAATTTTTCATATTTCAAAATTAATAATATTTTTTTTGAAATATAAAATTTTTCCTTCTCTCTTTTTATTGGCAAAAATTGTATTAGCGTTTTAGTTTAACTAAGTACTAAACCAATATAATAATGTCTGTAGCCAGAAGCGACTCATTTAATTCTATACATAGCAATGAAATTGGTCCCATAACCATACCTATTACTAAAGGTCAGGTCCTTAAGAAAGATATCTTAAGTTACCTTAAAGGGAAGTTTAATATTGTGGGTGAATTAAATGATTTTATGGATATGCTTGAAACTAGGGCTAAAAATATTACCGTTAATAATAATATGTGGAATGAAGAGAATGAATTCTTCCAGGAATTATTAATGATTAATCAATGCAAAGCTCCCATAAAGCGAGACGAACTAATACTAAAATCCTGGCCCCTTTTAATATGCATAATTGACGAAATGTCGTTTTGTGTCACAGACAAACGATTGCAAATACAGGAGCTAGAAAATAGTATTCGTTCCTCGCGCAGACGCGAAGAGGGTTTAAAAACAGCCAAAAATAAAATGGATGAATTTGCCCAAAACCTAGCCACCTTAGATAAGCACAATATGGACTTAATCACGCAGATACAAGATTTAAATAAACAGCTTGCGCAAAGCCAGAGAGAACTAAGCGATGTAAAAAGGTCATATCGCCATAATGAAAACCCCTATATTAGCAGTGAGAATAATACAGATAATGCTAACTCCTTTAGCGAACGCGTCAGGGACGAGGTACGAAAATATATAGAACAACATAGACAAATGACCCCTAACGGGTCAGAAGTAGATTTCCCAAATAGACAATCCCCTCAGGATGTAAATCCAGAGGACAGCTGTAGTGCAGCTGATGCGGGGGGAGGGAAACTCTAACAGAGAATCCCAAAATAAGTCTGATAAAGTCTATGATTCCCATAAAATAATCACCTTCGTACAACGCGCAGTACCTATATTCTCCAATAAGGGAACAACATCTGTAATTGATCATTTACAGGCTTTTGAAAATGCGTTAGCTATAATGAATGTTACAAGTGAGAAATTGAAAATTGAATTTCTGCCTTGGGTATTTGACAGTAAGCATCACAAATTCTTTGCTTCACTAAAGGATATGAATATTCATTCCTGGAATGGGGTAAAACAACAATGCAGAAAAGAATTCGGGCAATATCGCACTAAAACTGCCGCGAAAATAGCGGTATATGGTTTAAAGTGTCGTGCGAATCAGAGTCCAGTCGAATTCCTTTCTGTATTGAAAAATGCGTACAGTATGGCTGAAGATAATCCCAGATTTGATGGCTCAGAATTTGTAAATTTATTTTTTGAAGCATTGCCTACACCCATCAAAATCAACTTAGCTAGAGATTTTGATGAGGACTGCTCATTGGAATGGCTGATCAAAGAGAGTACGAAGTTATACTCTATTCAGCAGTCCAGTGAGCAGGGGGTTAAAAAGGAGTCAAAACCCAAAATTGTGGCAGAAACTAGGGTGTCACCTAGCCCCCTCAATTTGGAGTCTAACAAGAGGACTTATGCAGAGGTGGCCAGTCAAAACAGGCCATCTCCACAGAGGTTTAATTCTGCCCCTCCCCCTACACAGGTTGAGGCGCAGGGAGACTATAACCAAAGTGGGGGACATAATCAGGTGAATAATTACTCACAAAGAGAATACTCACCAAATAATTGGTATCCGCGCAAGGGTAGATACAATAGACGGCGAAGATATTCTCAGGGTAACCAGACACCCCAGGTATATAATGCTTCCCAAAATATTAATACTGAACAAGCTGAACCCCAGGGGCAACCACGCCAGAATAGAAATAGTGGCCCTGATTCTGAGGGAACCCAATGGTCCAGGAATCAGTACAATGGGGGCACCAAGAGATAGGCCCAGGGGTAGAGGTAACTTGTACAATCAGGTAGATATGCTGTTTACCCAATTAAATCGGTTGAGCGAACAAATCGCTAATATGAGTCAAAAATCTACGGCTCAGCAACCGAACAATACTTTTTTAGGGGTACAGCCAGTGGTCAGCAGTGGACCACAGGCACAGTCATAAATACTGCAGTATCACCTGAAGGGGAGGGGAGAGATATACAAAATGTAGTAATAAATATCAATGATACTAATCATGTTATCTCCCCACAGACCGGAAACGGACAAATTAGCTGTGACAATGAGCGACATCAGCCGGAAAAAGTTAACAAATCTCTTCCTTTGCAGCTCTCTCTTAACCTTGTTTCCACAGATACAGTACAAAAGAATCCAGCCGACCCTGTCATAGAGGAAACAGGTAGGTATGAAGCTTCTTCTGCATCGGAAAGCATGGCAAACTCAGGTAATACGTGGCGAAGCCCACAAATGTATGAGAATGCAAATTTTATGTGTGAAATGATAGAAACTGCAGGAAGATATTATGTACTAGTTGAGCTGCAAGATTCAGTCTCCAACCCTATCAGGGGATTAATTGACACTGGGTCACAGGCAACTATCTTATCCCACAGATACTACACACAGCTAAATGAGCTAACACCCCACAAACCTAAAATAAAAGAATTTGACGGTTCTCTAATAGGTGTTGGGGGTGACTCCCTAAAAGTTTACGGTACTGCCTGGTTAAAATTTAAATTGGGGAACAGGGTCATAAGACACCCTGTCATTATAGTGGATCTGCCAACTGATCGTTTAATTATTGGTAGTGATCTCCTGAAACGATTAAGCACCATAATTGATTGCATAAATAATGTAATTTGGTCGCAAGTTAAACGGCCTATCAATTATGAAAAATCTGGTATATCTCACGCCCGACATAGCTGTCACGTGGTGGAAGAGAAACCAGATGCTGTGGAGATTCATTTCAGGAATAACTCTGCACCTGAAATCACTATTCTACAAATAGACGATCAGACTCCTTTTAGTGGCTCTGATGGTAATACTTTTAAAAATTTCGCCTGGAAAGATAGCGAATATTTCCCTAGATGGCGATGTATTAACCATATCACTCCACAAGGGGGATCATAAAATCCCTAAGGGGGGAGGCCACACTCAATACCTCACAGGGATTGAGAGAGTTAAAGAGGATCTATTTATCCCTATACAAGTGCATGACCTTGGTAAAACCGAGTATGCTAAAATAAACTTAAAACAGGAAGCTAGCTATATAAGCGAAGGTTTATTAGCGCAGATAGCTGAACCTAAAGTGATTAAATATCTTTCTCCCCAAGACCACAGTGTCAGCAACCTGGATGACAGGTCTGAAAGCTATAACATCACCGCTAAGTGCTTATTATCTATCTCTATAGGAAATAAGTCAGTGAAGCACCTGTTTTTAGTTTTAAATACTCCCCATAATCAAATATACATTGGCAATGATATCTTACATAGATATGCCATACAAATAGATTTGATTAATTCTTGCCTCTGGAGCAGGTTAAAGGGGGACCCTGAAGTATTTCAGGATGAAAATGCAGCCCTGAAATCAAACCAGCAATTGCCATATGCTGTGAATATGCAGGTATCTAGCGATGTCATAATTCCTGCTGGGGCTGATAAATTTCTTTTACCCTTACAGGTAAAGAGAGGTCAGAAATTAAAAACTTCTGAAACACTGATTTGCCTCTCCCATAGAATACAAAATCTGGGTGTCTCAGTAACCTACACTCCTATGGTGAATATTGGAACTGTTCCAATAAATATTATTGTGCATAACATGACCCCACAGGATATAACATTATCCAAGGGAACTACCATAGGATATGCACTGGAATCAAGTTATTACACTTTTGGATTCCAGAATAATGTAATTGGGCTAATACCTGAAGGATACCTAACTGAAGAACAATTAATAGAACAATCCTTTGCATCTATGCCAGAGGGTCTATTTAATATTCAGTCTATTTATCCCTTCAGCTCAGAGGAAGGCATCTGTAAAATTGAAGAAGCCTCTCTAGTGTTTGATCAGCCAATCAAACAGCAAGATTACCCCAATACCCAGAGTCATGGGAGCAATGTAAATTATAATCAAGGGGATCTCACCTCTAGACTGGAAGAAGCCTATGAAATAGGACAGCCTGAAATCTTTCCAGGATTTCAGCAAATAGTCGAAGAGCAAATATCCTTAGCTAATGGCTGTTCCAGCGATGATGAACGCCAACAGCTGCGAGAACTCCTGATGGAGTACAAGGATATTTTTGCTAAGGATTCTTATGACTGTGGTACTACAGACTTGCACATTGCAAGAATACAAACAGATCCCGATGCACCACCTGTATTTGTCAAACAATACAGACTTCCCTTAGCCTCATATGATTCTCTTGCAGAGATCATAAGGAATTTGGAAGAAAGAGGTATTATCAGACAGGTGCACAGCTCTTATAATAATCCTATTCTAGGTGTCCTTAAGCCCAATGGACAATGGCGTTTGTGTGCTGACTTAAGACAGCTAAACAAACGAGTATACATGTCTGGCTGGCCTGTACCATACATTGACCAGTGCCTAGCACAAATGCAAGGATCCAAAATATTCACTGCCATTGATTGTGCACAGGGATATTGGACCATAAAGGTACATGAAGAGGACCAATATAAGCTAGCATTCTCCTTCCAAAAGGTCCAATATGCATTCCAGAGACTTCCATTTGGATACATAAATTCTGGACATGAATTTGCTGTATTCATGCATAAGGCTATGCCTGACGCACTGGAAAGGGGGACCTTATCTTATGTTGATGATGTTTTAATCAAAAGCACAGACTTTGAAAAACACATCACAGAACTTAAACATGTCCTCAGCCAACTTAAAAGGGCAGGTGTCAAATTATCCCTGCAAAAAGCTCAATGGTGCCGCACTCGTGTAAACTTCTTGGGACATGAAGTTACCTCTGATGGATTAAATCCCCAGAAGAAAAAGGTGGAAGCTATAGTGAATTCTAAAAACCCAACTAACTTAAAGGAATTGAGATCATTCCTGGGTATGACGAATTATTCTCGCAAATTCATTGATAATTATGCGGAATTAGCTAAACCACTACTACTTCTTCTAAAGAAAGATGTGAAATGGCACTGGGGTGAGTCTCAAGAGACAGCCATCAGAGAGCTGAAGAGAAAACTCACTCAAGCACCTTGCTTAGCGTACCCTGAAGGTGGTAAACCTTTCTTCTTAGAGACAGGTTACACAGATATAAGCATGAGTGCTGTGTTATACCAAAAGCATGATAATTTGAACAAAGCCATTGCTTATGCGAGCAAAAATCTATCCCCAGTAGAAATAAAGTTTAACGATTGCGAAAAAGCCCTCTTATCTACTGTATGGGCTCTACAAAATTTCCGCAGCTATATACAGGGCGAGAAAATTATTGTAGAAACGGCCCACCAGCCTTTGCTATATTTGCAAAGTGAGAGAATAAGAGATGGGAATTTGTCTAATAGCCGCATAACAGCGTGGACTCTTTCCTTGCAAGGCTGGCCATTAGAAATTCGCTACAAGCAGAATAAAAAGAATCCAGTCGCACAAGGACTTGCTGAGCTCCACGACTGTACTGATAGAGATCCTGGGGAAGAATTATCAGAAGATGATTTTCTGGAGGAACAATTGCTTTCCCCATATAAAATGTACAATGAGGAAAATTGCCAAACATTACCTTGGGTGTATGTTGATGGTTGTTCTTACCATGCCACTATTGATAATGAGCGCAGATTAGTCGCTGGCATTGGTATAACTGGGGCAAATGGATTCCCAAATATATCTATAGGTTTCAACATTGGACCAAGATCCAGTCAAGTTGCAGAACTAACTGCTGTTTTCAAAACCATTGAAATGGCTATTGAACATGGTATTCATGAATTTGTGATCATAACTGACTCAAATTATGTGCGTGACAGTTTTGTTGAATACCTGCCAACTTGGAAAAGAAATGGCATGCAGAAAAGCAATAACAAACCAGTCAAGCATGGCAAATTGTTCTGCGAGATTGATAATCTGGTAGTATCCAATGATTTAACCATACACTGGAAAAAGACCAAGGGTCATTCCAGAATTCTAGGTCCGGATAAGGAAGGCAATGACCTTGCGGATTCATTAGCCAAACAAGGAGCCATAACTGGAGAACTCCTTAATATTGACCACTTAATGGGTGCAATTCAGGTAGAAGCCATTACCAGAAACCAGGCAAAACAACAGAGTGAGCCTAATTTGGTACAATGGAGTCAGGATTCTCCTAGTGAGGACCTGATCACTAGTCAAAAAGAAGACCCCATTATAGGCATCTTCTATAAACACATAGAAGATCCTGAAAGCAACCCCATCTCAAAAGATGATTGCATTGGCAAAGAAGATCTTAGAATCTTAATGAAATCTAGATCACAATTCAAGTTACAGGATGGTTTGTTAATTAGAACCTCCAAAACTGGCATCCAGCAGTGGGTAGTACCCACCAAGTTCAGAGGTCTAATGCTTCAACATGCCCATGATGCTCCCACATCTGGTCATCGGGGTGCCAAACTCACGTATGAAATATTGCGTGATTATGCTTTTTGGCCACACATGTTGAAAGATGTTCAAACCTACTGTCAAGGGTGTTTAATCTGTCCACAGTTCCAACCCACTGCACCAACGCATAGAGCGCCATTGCAGAAAAGGGGGATGGTAATGCCATGGTCAGATATACAAATTGATTTTATTGGCCCAGTAACAAGATCATCAAGAGGTAACAAATACATGTTAACCGTGACATGCCTGTTCACTAAATGGGTAGAGTGCATTAGTGCACCTAACAATAGTGCTGAAACATGTGCAGCATTGCTCATCAACCATGTATTTTCCAGATTTGGTCTGCCCCAAAGAATCGAGTCAGATCGGGGGGACCCACTTCACTAGCGAAGTGATGACAAAAATGTGGAAAATACTAGGGGTTAAAAGAAAGCTCCATATTGCTTATAGAGCTGCCTCAAGTGGTGGTGTAGAGCGTTACAACCAGTCCATTGTTAAAATCCTCAAAAAGTTTGTGAGTGAAACAGGTAAAGACTGGGATGTAAAAACTACCTCTAGTCTTAATGGCATTAAGAGCAACTCCAAGTAGTGCTACCAAGATGTCACCTTTTGAACTGATGACTGGTAGAAGAATGGTTCTACCTCAGCATCTGCTATACCGTACATCAGACCAAAACTTGATAAACGCTGCTAATACACATCAATATGTGGAGAACTTAAGAAAACACCTGCAATATGCCTTTGCATTTGCTCAAAGGAATTTAGAAAGAGCCGCAACTGCCACTAAAACCTATTATGATCTCAAAACATCCAAAAAGGAATATGAAATAAATGATAAAGTTTATCTTTATAACTTTGGAAGAGATCAGGTTAGGGAGAAGAAATGTCTTCCCTCATGGAAAGGTCCTTTCGTCATTACTGACAAAATATCTCCAGTGGCCTATAAAATACGGATCCCCAAAAATGAAAGTTTCATAGATAAATGGGCCCATATCAATCAATTGCGAGCGTGTCATCCCAGATCCCAACTACAAGTCATAGAGGGAGAATGAAGTGTCATATCCCCAAATGAACTAAAGACATACTATAGTTTAAAGATGCCTAACTGATAAACATGAAGGTTCAAAATTGACAGACTATCTACATAGAAGACTGTCCATGATGTGTACGGTCAACATCCTCACCAAATACCACTAACTTTGATCCAATTCAAATACATGTGTCCTACATATTTTTGAATTGGAAAGGGGGATTTATGTCAAGGTATTTGAAATATTATTAAATAATATATAGAGGTATATTTGTCTTTATTTAATAGATCTGTGGATATGAACATGGTCTGTAGGACAAAGGATTAGATCTCCCCCACTCCAATTGCACAGGAGACATTCTTGGCTGAAAGGAGAACAAAGGATTATCTCTGGGAGATATCACACACTCAATATGTTAAATTATGCAATTGTATAATTTAGCAAGGAACTAAAATATAACATAGTTTCAGGATACAGGCAAATATATGGAGACGAAATGTCTGAATTACCCTTTTGGAACTGATCAAAATCATGGAGAGACAGCTTTTATGCACATGGTGTTAATTTTTAAATACACATCTGCACTGCTGGCTAAACAGGAAATATGCTGTTTTAAAGACTCTTACAACTCCTCATGGATTGACCCCATGTGGAGCAATAAAGGCCTTGGAAAACACAGACAAATGCTAAGGTGTGACTCTGGAAGTTCACGTAAGCAGACAGCAAATAAACATTTTTTTTTCTCTCTCTGTTTAAATACATGCCCCAGAATGTATTAAATATAGAAATTTGGGAAATTGTCTAAATTCTATATTATTATTACATGGGTATTTGCTAAGCTTGGGAGGTAACTGTTTTAGTCAGTCAAAAATGTGTAATAACCTCTGTTTTTGCTTATATTTTTCAGACAGATAAATTCAGATATACATAGAAATGATATATATGTTTTGAAAACACAAAAGATCTTACTTAGCCTCTGTGTTTTTAAGAATATAAATAAATACTTATGGACCATACACATACTAATGATTGGATCATCTCTAATAATTATTTCTATTTTTATTGCAGACAACCATTGGTCATGAGCATCAATCTTAGAAAGAGACGGAATGCCGCATGAAATGAATTAAGTCATATCATATAAACATACAAATAAATGTTTATAAAGTTTCACATACATCTTTTAAAATATAGTGAAATGAAAATATGGAAGTTACTTTGATGTGATATGACTATGAGATATATATTTGATGTGATATAACTATGAAATATAAGTTATTTTAATATAATGTTAGATATGTGATGTTTCATATCAAAATGATCAGAAAATTCATTAAGATATAACTTATCCAAAACAAATATTATGAATAGTTGTCGCAGTAAATTATGATAAAAATTAATAACCATTTCATAGAAATACTGACTTAAGCTGTTTCAAATGTTGCTGTGTCTGTTTGTGCTGCCACCTGGTGTTATGTTGCGAGAACTACAGCCAGAAGGTTCTCTCTGGCTGTTAAAAATGAAATTTCCAAGGGCCAATCCGATTTAGACTTCCCAGATAACCAATGGGAAGGTCAGCTCCCGCAGGGCCACCCACAATTTTACCAGTGATGGGAAAACCAAATAAAAAGTGAAGGCAATGGAGAGAAAGAGAGATTTTGCTGACTTGAATGATACATTGCTGGGCGTCCAAAATACACTCATTCTAAACAAGCTAATCTACCTTCTTCTCATTGATTGCGATATACACTTATTGGTGATCTGAGGTAAAATAATTCCTACCAAGGAATAATCGGATATCGACTGCTTTTTACTTTGGTAACGTATTCAAGGTTTTGTAAGATAAGTTATATGCATAGTTAATTTGTATTTAATAGATTTAAAGAAACAGTGTGTTTTAGTTAGCATTTCACAGCCTATATATATATTGTTTAAATCTGTGTCTGATTGGCTAAGTAACTCATCTATACAAGTTCTGATATTGTCAGTTAATTTTGTATTAGGATAAATTGCAATTAAATAGCAGAATATATATTATCCTATTGTTTTATAAACACTGTTTAGAATTGTATTGCTTGGATGTTAAAGGTTTTTAGTCCCATTGTGTTAAATAAATAAAAGGCTGAATTGTGAAGGTATATTTTTCTGGGTTTTGTAAGAAGGATAGCATATCTTAAGAGTTGGTTTTAACACATATAAACTTTTATTTAGTTTCCTTTTACTGCAAATATAGTTCAATATGTTTATGGATATTAACTAAATAAAAGAATTCAGATATTTATATTAATTGTATGGTCTAGTAGGTGCATGGTTGATAAGGGTTTCTATTTTATTTTATTGTGTTTGCAACCCTGCCATAAACTTATATATTATTTGGATAGCACTACTAAGATTTTCATAAATATACTGACAATGTTTTACCAATTTGGGGAGACATCCCTTTTATGTGCTATATGTGTTTTAATAAATGTATTTAATCTCTAAGTGGTGACACCTTTGGCTTTTTTAGCGCCTCCCTTATATTTTCTTTTGTACATGTTAGGGTGTTAGGTGCAGAGTTAGGAAGTGTTTCCCCATAGGAAACAATGGGGCTGCATTAGGAGCTGAACGCTGCTTTTTTGCAGGTGTTAGGTTTTTTTTTCAGCTCAAACTGCCCCATTGTTTTCTATGGGGGAATCGTGCACAAGCACGTTTTTGAAGCTGGCCGCTTCAAAAAGCGTATTGAGAGTTGCAATGGCGGTAAATATCCTGTACGCTCCCTTTTTGGAGCCTAACGCAGCTCTTCTGTGAACTCTAAATACCAGCGGTATTTAAAAGGTGCGGGGGAAAAAAAGCCAGCGTTAGCTACGCGGGTCGTTATCGACAAAACTCTAAATCTAGCCGTAAGATAGCTACAATGTAACTATTAGTTATATTGTAGCTAGCTTAGGTTTTATTTTATAGGTAAGTATTTAGTTTTAAATAGGAATTATTTAGTTAATGATAGTAATATTTATTTAGATTTATTTTAAATTTTTTTATTTTATTTATATTTTATATTAACCCTTTGAGTGCTAAGCACTTTCCCACCTGGGTGCTAAGATTTTTTTAATGTTTTTTTATTTTTTTTACTTTTTTTTTATTTTCTTCAGACCCCCAAGACTTACTGTTGGAAAGGGTAGGCGATTACCTTTCCAATAGTGGGTCTTGGGGGTCTGTAGCTGCTTAGGTGCCTGAGATACAGGCTTCTAAGCAGCATGCCCCCTGCTCCTATACTTAACATTGTTAAGTATAAATAAAGTTGTGCTGTGACGTCATCACGTTATTGCGAGTGATGTCACCACGCAAAACGGGAAGCCCCGGCAATGCCTGTAACTCTACAGGCACGATTGCTGGGGTAGGAGCGGGTGGGAGCCCCCAGATCTCCCTCAAGGTGGGAGAGTGCTAGCAACGGCGCTGAGCCGTCGTTAGCACAAGAGTGGGAAACTCTGCGATGGCTCAGGGCCGTCGTTAGCACTCAAGGGGATAAAGTTAGTGGGTGTTAGGGTTACACTTAGGGTTAGGTTTAGGGGTTAATAACTTTAGTATAGTGGTGGCGACGTTGGGGGCGGCAGATTAGTGGTTAATAAGTGTTGGTCAGTAGCAACAACACTGGGGGTGGCAGATTAGTGGTTAATAAGTGTAATGTAGGTGGCGGCGATGTTAGGGGTGGCAGATTAGGGGTTAATAAGTGTAGGTAGGTGGTGGCGATGTCGGGGGCGGCAGATTAGGGGTTAATAAGTATAATATAGGTGTCGGGGATGTCGGGGGCGGCAGATTAGGGGTGTTTAGACTCGGGGTTTATGTTAGGGTGTTAGGTTTAAACATAAGTTTTCTTTCCCCATAGAAATCAATGGGGCTGCATTACGGAGCTTTAAGCTTCTTTATTGCAGGTGTTAGGCTTTTTTTTAGCCGGCTCTCCCTCTGATGTCTATGGGGAAATTGTGCACGATCATGTAAAACCAGCTCAAAGCAGCGCTGGTATTTGGGTGCAGTATGGAGCTCAACCCTGCCATATTGCCTGCTAACGCTGGGCTTTTGCAAACCTGTAATAGCAGAGCTATTGAGAGGTGAGCGGTGGAAATAAATTGCAAGTTAGCAGCGAGCCGCTCATAGAGCAAAACTCGTAATCTAGCCGTAAATAAATAGTATACCTATATAAAACTAAAAACAAAGTAACTTACCTGTGAAATAAAACTTAAGCTAGCTACAATATAACTAATAGTTATATTGTAGCTATCCTAGGTTTTCTTTTTATTTGACAGGTAAGTTTGTATTTATTTTAACTAGGTAGACTATTTAGTAAATAGTTATTAACTATTATTTACTAACTACCTAGTTAAAATAAATACAAACTTACCTGTGAAATAAAAGTAAAACATAATCTGCCTTACACTAATACAAAATAAAAAAAACTACCATTACAAAAAATAAAAAACACTAAAATTACAAAAATATAAAAACTACCATTACAAAAAATAACAAACGAAATTATCCGAAACAATAAAAATTATTCCTATTCTAATACCCCGTTTAAAAAAAACAACAAAAAAAAAAAACAAAATAAAAAACCTAATCTATAATAAACTACCAAGGGCCCTTAAAAGGGCCTTTTGTAGGCCCTTAAAAAGGCCTTTTTGTAGGGTATTGCCCTAAAGAAATCAGCTCTTTTTCTACAAAATAAATACAAACCCCCCTGACATTACAAACCCCCACTTCCCCAAACCCACAAAATAAAAATAAAGTTAAACCTAATCTACCCATTGCCCTGAAAAGGTCATTTGTATGGGCATTGTCCTTAAAATGGCATTTTGCTGCCCATTAAAAATAAAAAATGGCTATTCTAAAAACAAAAATACACCCCAAAAAGAAAAAAAACATTACACAAAATAACAAACAAATATTAAAAATAATAACAATTATTCATATTCTAATACCCAGTTAAAAAATAACCCACCCCAAAATAAAAGATACCTAATCTATAATAAACTACCAATAGCCCAAAAAAGGGCCTTTTGTAGGGAATTGCCTAAAGAAATCAGCTCTTTTTCTAAACAAAAATACAAAGACCCACTAACATTACAAACCCCCCCCCCAAACTCACAAAATAAAAAAAACTATTTAAAAAACCCTAATATACCCATTGCCCTGAAAAGGGCATTTGTATGGGCATTTCCCTTAAAAGGGCATTCAGCTTTTTTTAAGAGTGCCCATTACCCTAATCTAAAAAAAACACACCCCAAAATACCTTAAAAAAAACCCTTGAACAATCTTCATCCTGGCGGGCTCCAACTTCATCCATCGTGGGACCGGCATCTTCTTCATCCCTACGGAGGGCGGGGGCGGCGATGCAAACAGCCAATAGGAATGAGAGCTGCTTAAATCATATTGGCTGATTTGAACAGCCAATAGGATTTAAGCAGCTCTCATTCCTATTGGCTGATTCAAAATTTTTCAGTCAATAGGAATGCAATAGTACCCCCAGTATAAAAGGGGTACCTTGCATTTCAATCCTTAGTGTGTGGCGAACTATCACATGAAGAGGACCTCCACGTCAGATCGATGGACCTCTGCCTGGACCTCCGCCTCCGCAGGGATGAAGAAGATGCCGGTCCCTCGATAGATGAAGATGGAGCTGCCTGGATGAAGATGGACCTCCGTCTGGACCTCCACGCATCGCCACTCCGCCTCCTCATGGATGAAGAAGATGCCAGTCCGGTGATGGATGAAGATGGAGCCCACCTGGATGAAGATGGAGCCGCCGGGATGAAGATCATTCAAGCAGGACTTCAGCAACTGTGAATACCTAAGGAGTGGTTAGGTTTTTTAAGGTTTTTTTAAGGTTTTTTGGGGTGGGTTTTTTTAGATTAGGGTAATGGGCACTCTTAAAAGAGCTGAATGCCCTTTTAAGGGCAGTAGAAGAACTAAATGCCCATACACATGCCCTTTTCAGGGCAATGGGTAGATTAGGTTTTTTAGGTAGTTTTTTTTTATTTTGTGGGTTGGGGGGGTTTATAATGTTAGTGGGTCTTTGTATTTTTGTTTAGAAAAATAGTTGATTTCTTTAGGGCAATGCCCTACAAAAGGCCCTTTTAAGGGCTTTTGGTAGTTTATTATAGATTAGGTTTCTTTTATTTTGGGTGTTTTTTTTTTTTTAAATGGGTATTAGAATAGGAATAATTGTTATTATTTTGGATAATTTGTTCGTTATTTTGTGTAATGCGTTTTTTTTTCATTTTGGGGTGTGTGTTTTTTTAGAATAGCCATTTTTTTATTTTTAATAGGCAGCAAAAGAACTCAATGCCAATACAAATGCCCTTTTCAGGGTAATGGGTAGATTAGGTTTTACTTTATTTTTATTTTGTGGGTTTGGGGGGGGTATACTGTTAGGGGGTGTTTGTTTTTCTTTTGTAGGAAAAGAGCTGATTTCTTTAGGGCAATGCCCTACAAAAGGCCATTTTAAGGGCCTACAAAAGGCCCTTGTAAGGGCCCTTGGTAGTTTATTATAGATTTGTTTTTTTTATTTTTGGGGTGGTATTTTTTTTATAAATGGGGTATTAAAATAGGAATAATTTTTATTGTTTTGGATAATTTTGTTTGTTATTTTTTGAAATGGTAGTTTTTTTATTTTTTGTAATTTTAGTGTTTTTTATTTTTTGTAATGGTAGGTTTTTTTATTTTGTAATGTTAGGTTTTAGTGTAAGGCAGCTTAGGTTTGTTTTAGTTTTATTTGACAGGTAAGTTTGTATTTATTTTTACTAGGCAGTTAGTAAATAGTTAATAACTATTTACTAAATAGTCTACCTGGTTAAAATAAATACAAACTTACCTGTCAAATAAAACTAAAACCTAAGCTAGCTACAATATAACTATTAGTTATATTATAGCTAGCTTCAGTTTTATTTTTATTTCACATGTAAGTTTGTTTTTAGTTTTCAATAGGTATTTATTTAGTTGATAATTTTAACTTTAATTTAGGTCTATTTAAATTATGTTAAAGTTAAGGGATATTAGGGTTAGGTTTAGGGGTTAATATAGTTCAATTTAGGTTGTTGCAATGTTGGGGGGTGCTTTTTAGGGGTTAATTAATAGTTATAGTTAGTGTTGGCGATGTAAGGGGTGCGGTTTATGGCTTAAAAGGTTTAGTTAGTGTTGGCGATGTCGGGGAACTGCAGTTTAGGGGTTACTAGGTTTAGTTAGTGTTGGCGATGTTTGGGAACAGCGGTTTAGGGGTTAATACTCGAGTGATTTATTTAGTGTTGGCGATGTTTGAGAACAGAAGTTTAGGGGTTAAAAGGTTTAGGTAGTGTTGGTGGGGGTGCGGTTTAGGGGTTAATAAGTTTATTTTGTGATTTAGTTAGTGTCGGCGATGTGGGGGGGGGGCAGTTTAGGGGTTAATAGGTTTAGAAAGTGTTAGTGATGTGGGGGGACAGCGATTTAGGGGTTAATAGCTTTATTAAGTTGCAGCGTGGGGTGACGGCGGCGGTTTAACATAATTTTTTTTTTGGCAATCGCCGGAACATTAGTTAGGAATTACGATTCGGTCCGTAATAACGATTCGTAACGATTCGTAATAACGACATTAATAATAATTCAGTTACGGTTTTGAATTAATCCGAATTTCAAAATTCAGAACAACACGAATAAATCCAGAAACCGAATTACGGACACATACCGAATTATTACAAATGTCCCGAACTGAATTTTTTTTACGACCCGAATCGAAACGACGCAAACAAAATTTTTCAATCGCGCACAAGTTTAATCCAAACGTCTTTCTGTCTGATATCTACAATTTGAAATGCAGCCAAAAATCAAAGTCCTATTGAATTCCTTTCTATGCTGAAAAGAGCTTATGTAATGGTAGAGAGAAAACCAGACTTTGAAAGCTTATAATTTGTCAATTTATTTTATGAGGCTCTGTCCTTCCCAGATCAAAGTTAAACTGGCTAGGGACTTTGATGAAAAGCGTTCATTGGATTGTCTTGTTAGAAAAACGCCCCAAATTATACTTTATACAACAAACCAATGAACATGGGGTTTAAAAGAGAGCCAAGGCATAATAATAAAATAGTGGTGAAAACCAAAATAGCACCTAACCCACTAAATTTAGAGATCTCAGAGAAGGCCTTATGCGGAGGAAAATATGTCTCCCAGACCACAAAGGGTTACACATGTCCCTCCCCCACAAAGGGGGAAGGAGCAGTGGCCACAGGCTGATAGAAGGGAGTATACCCACAACAGGGGCGTTCCCAGTTAAATAGATCTCCCCAGAAAATAGATATCCCCTAAGGTACAGATAACCACAAAATTTATCAGTCTCCTGTGAAAATAGGTACCCTGAAAGGCAAAGATACCATCAAAATGATCAGTTTTCCCAAGAAAATAGGTACCCAAAAAGACGCAGGTACCACCATAATGAACAATCACCCCAATTTAATAGTGCACCCCAGAGAAATAATGATACTGCAGCTCTGGTTCTGATGCTTACCAACATTTCACGAACTGTTACGCCAGGGAATAAAAAAATAGGCCCCAGCTCAAAGATAACCTGTATACCCAATTAGGCCAGCTAAGTAACCAGCTAGCCCAGATAACTGAGACATTTGTTAATATGAGCCAATCTTTTGCAGCTCAATTGCCTTATAATCCTTTGACCTTTGACCACATCATCCTCTTTATGCATGTTGTCTTACTCCCAAGCTGTATAGGCTTGAAAGCAAATACCAATTAAGCATATTATGTGATGTGCATCTCTGTAATGAGAAGGGGTGTGGTCTAATGACATCAACACCCTATATCAGGTGTGGATAATTATTAGGCAACTTCCTTTCCTTTGGCAAAATGGGTTAAAAGAAGGACTTGACAGGCTCAGAAAAGTAAAAAATAGTGAGATATCTTGCAGAGGGATGCAGCACTCTTAAAATTGCAAAGCTTCTGAAGAGTGATCATCGAACAATCAAGCGTTTCATTCAAAATAGTCAACAGGGTCGCAAGAAGCCGTGTGAAAAACCAAGGCGCAAAATAACTGCCCATGAACTGAGAAAAGTCAAGCGTGCAGCTGCCAAGATGCCACTTGCCACCAGTTTGGCCATATTTCAGAGCTGCAACATCACTGGAGTGCCCAAAAGCACAAGGTGTGCAATACTCAGAGACATGGCCAAGGTAAGAAAGGCTGAAAGACGACCACCACTGAACAAGACACACAAGCTGAAACGTCAAGACTGGGCCAAGAAATATCTCAAGACTGATTTTTCTAAGGTTTTATGGACTGATGAAATGAGAGTGAGTCTTGATGGGCCAGATGGATGGGCCCGTGGCTGGATTGGTAAAGGGCAGAGAGCTCCAGTCCGACTCAGACGCCAGCAAGGTGGAGGTGGAGTAACTGTTTGGGCTGGTATCATCAAAGATGAGCCTTGTGGGGGCCTTTTCGGGTTTGAGGATGGAGTCACAAGCTCAACTCCCAGTCCTACTGCCAGTTTCTGGAAGACACCTTCTTCAAGCAGTGGTACAGGAAGAAGTCGCATCCTTCAAGAAAAACATGATTTTCATGCAGGACAATGCTCCATCACACGCGTCCAAGTACTCCACAGCGTGGCTGGCAAGAAAGGGTATAAAAGAAGAAAATCTAATGACATGGCCTCCTTGTTTCACCTGATCTGAACCCCATTGAGAACCTGTGGTCCATCATCAAATGTGAGATTTACAAGGAGGGAAAACAGTACACCTCTCTTGAACAGTGTCTGGGAGGCTGTGGTAGCTGCTGCACGCAATGTTGTATGGTGAACAGATCAAAACACTGACAGAATCCATGGATGGCAGCTTTTGAGTGTCCTTGCAAAGAAAGGTGGCTATATTGGTCACTGATTTGTTTTTGTTTTGTTTTTTGAATGTCAGAAATGTATATTTTGTGAATGTTGAGATGTTATATTGGTTTCACTGGTAAAAATAAATAATGGAAATGGGTATATATTTGTTTTTTGTTAAGTTGCCTAATAATTATGCACAGTAAATAGTCACCTGCACACACAGATATCCCCCCTAAAATAGCTATAACTAAAAACAAACTAAAAACTACTTCCAAAACTATTCAGCTTTGATATTAATGAGTTTTTTGGGTTCATTGAGAACATGGTTGTTGTTAAATAATAAAATTAATCCACAAAAAATACAACTTGCCTAATAATTCTGCACTCCCTGTAGTATAAACAATTTATGAACATCTCTGAAAGCTGAGAAACTGAGTTCTGGCAGTCAGTAAAAGTACATTCTGTGGCAGCTGGTAGCATGAGAGCTGCGGACAGTTGTTCTATATATGGTAGGCTCATCCTACCCCCAACTTTATAGATGGCCAAGGCCAGCTCTCCTAGAATACACTAGATCCACATCTAGCGTGTGCACCGTTGCTGTGATGGGTCCGACAGGGTCACACTTCAGTTCTTGTAGAGAGCACCAGTCTTGCTCCTGTATCGCATCTGCTATATACATTGCTTCTGCAGCGGCTGGGGTCACACAGAAAACAATACCCTCATTGGCCATCTCGTTGTCTCTGTTCCATTGGGTGAGTTTAAGCCTGCCGTTATGACTGGGCTGCCTGTGTTCCCGTGAGAAATGCGGTTTTTAGTGTAACAATGGGTAGTTTCCAACACATTACACTTCACATAGATCCAATTGTCTGCACTGTTCTCCTCCCCGTGTGGTGATAGGATCTAGCTGTGGACCGGGCGCACTCTTGGAGTGTGTGTCGGCATGTTTATATTCTTGGGCCACTGTGCAAGTAAGGTGTGCAGCCCCAGAGAAGTGGTCTCTTTACCAATTCACACAGCGTGTCCTCCAGTGTTCCCAGCATCGTTAGGGGAGAAATGTAGTAAAGACGGTCTCTTCAGCGAGATCAACGTCCTCTCTGCCAGTTGCTGCTGCCATATAAACCATTGAAGTAGCTGCTCTGGGACAAATAAAAGTGTAAAATGAATTCCTGGTCCTTCCAATACTGCCACATGAACCCTTAGGTAGGAGTCTATAAGGAAACTTAGAAATATGTCAAATATTAAAGTCAGAAACCCCAAAAAACAATATTATATCCAGGAGCTTCTGTAATGTGCTTCTAGTAGTTTTGGCAGCTAGCTCCGCCCCACCCTTCTAAACTGATTTTAAATTATTATAAAGTATTTTAAAAATTGTATTCAAATTTTAGCCGCATTGTATTTAATGATGTTGCTTTTAATTGATTAACATTTTCAAAGAGCTTCCTTGATTGTTGCACTGGAAATCCCTGGAATTATTATTGTGGCTGAAAGTGACTTTTAACTTCCTGCTTAAAAGTGTATTTTATATCTCAGCTTGGTATTTTAAAAATCACCGCACTAGGAATTATTCATATATCGGTGTAATTTATACAATATAGTGTATAGGAAATTAATTTATCCATTGAGATTAAAATGTTTGTTAGTAAATATTGCTTAAGTATTTTAAATTATTATAAAGTGCTCTAGGGTTTTATTCAATTTGGGCTACATTGTATTCCCTGATAAATGCTGGATATTTGGTGCATCAATATAAGGAATCTAACTAAAATATTTGATTGAATTGTGCTAGGTCTGATAACAAAGCATTAGATATGATGGTATCATTTTATTGAATTGTTTTAACAAAAGACCCACTGATTGAAATTTTAGTTCAAACTCAATAACTAAATTCTTCTGATTAGTTGCGTGTGTGGTTAGTTAAAGTGAAGGTCAATTTGGATGAATTGGTGACCGGATTTTAATAATCCTATTAAAAACAAGGGCACTTTAATTAATCAAAATTGACATTTCACTTCTTTTCTTCAAAAACTTATCTTTTAATCTTGAAAGCCGCTCCAGCGATTCCCCCGGCCATCGGAAGCCTCTTCTTACGTCAGAAATGACGAATCCGGCTTTCTCCCAGGGGGATCATGGCCTGATGCAACGCCGTGATTGGAGGAAGCCGAATTCGTCATTTTGGACCCGCAAAGAGGGCTTGCGACAGGCGGGAGGAAGCGCTGAAGCGGCTGATTAAAAGGATTAAAAGTTAACTTTTTGAAGAAAAGGAGTGAAATGTCACATTAAAGTGCGCTTGTTTTTAATAGGATTATTAAAAACCGGGCACTAATTCATCCAAATTGACCTTCACTTTAAAGGACCACTCAATGCACTAGAATTACATAATTAACAATCGCATAATAAAAAGACAATGATTTAACACCTACTCTGAATTTCAAATAAGCAGTAGATATTTTTTCTGACAAATGTAGTTTTCTCCTATTTTCCGGCCCCCTGTATCATGTGACAGACATCAGCCACTCACGGACTAGTATACGTATACCCGTGAGCTTGTGCACATGCTCAGTAGGATCCCAAAAAGTGTGAATATAAAAAGACTGTGCTAAATTTTATAATGAAAGTAAATTGGAAAGTGTCTTAAAACTGCATGCACTATCTGAATCATTAAAGTTTATTTTGACTTGTTCTAGAAAATCTTAACTGTAGTATTCAATATTATTTTCATTCTGGTCGGGATTTCTCTTTACTATACAATATTGTGCTTACATTCATAGTGTAACAGACGATTTAGTCAAAGTTGAATTAATTTAAATATTTATATAGCTTGTTTTGTACTTTTAAAATTGTAATATATCTATTATATAATTTCATCATAATTAAGCCCTCGTTACTGCATAATATATTTGTTGTGTTCATAATATCACACCTGTCAGAACTTAGTTATTATTAATTAGGATTAAATATCAATATTTAATATTTTTTATTATTATTAATTAATATTCATAAACATCCTAACACAGCTGTCAGGTGTCTTCCATCTCTGGTCGTCGGGTCGCATAGCTTTGCAGGAATCACTTGCTTGTGTTCATGTTCAGAACCTGCATCAACATATTTCTAGATCTCGCAATGTGGCAGGTGTTCTCTCTTGTTCCCATATGTGCTATCTGGGTGCATGCGCTTAGAGAATACTTTGCTTATGCACTTAGGCAGGTAACCATACACGTTGCTTACCTGTTTCTAGTCACGCCCTTTGGCCTTCTAACTAACATTAGTCTGTCTTTGCATTGCTTGTTTGTTTGGCCAGTTTCCATCAATCTAGTGCTTATTTCTTGTTCTCAGTCTGTTCGTACCTTGGCCTACCTGAACCTTGGTTTGTGTAACTACTTTGATTTGCCAGTCACATGCGCTTACTTCAGATGGTCTAATGACTTTTCCTTGCCAACCGCTTGTCCTAACCTTGGATTAACGACTTTGACTTGCAAGTTGCCTCCCCTGACCTCAGATTGTTTAATGCCTTTGCCTTGTTTGCCGCCTGCTCTTCCCCTGACTCTTGCGGCAATAGATAGTAACTAGAGTCCCTCATAATTTTATTTTTTTATGGGGTGACTTTTTGCAGTCTATGGGTGCTTGCCGCAAAGTCTCTGGACATGCTCTGATTTAAATGGAGGAGGATTAGGGGGCTGGATAAACCAAACATCTGAGAAAAGCTTTTGAGTATATTCCAGGAAAGTGTATGGCTTCCCTGAGCCTGCTTTTTTGGGCAGCACAAATGAATGAGTGCTATCTGTGTTAAGTATATGGTTAATTTTTTTGTTTTGGTTTACTGGTGAACTAGATATTATTGTAAGCACTGATCAGCTAAAACCATATATTTGCTGTACTAAACAATGCACTTTGGTTTTTGGATTTGTGCATCCCCTGACAGACACTGGCACTGTACTTTCATCATGCATTGTGGACAGCATGTACACATCTTTTTGTCAGTGTACCAAAGGGCCAGCAATTCATTATGGCATAAAGCCATAATGTTGTGCCTCTATGGTTTCTCCCGTATTTCAGCTTCTGGGGAAAACCTGTGCGGTTTTTGTGCACTGTGGCCACAGGCTAGGGGTTTCAAAATTAAATACATTTTTAAACAAATCTATACTGCCTTAACAGTTGTCTTTTTTTTCAGCAAGGGAAGGAGATGATCCCACACAATCTTGTGGAAATTAAAATCCTTTTTTTGCGTTTTCTATTTATGATTTTAAAATAAATATATATTGAAGTTTTAAATCATAAAAAGAACACACAAAAAGGGACTAGTTTAATTTCTATACAATAATATAAATAATATGCATTATACATGAAAATGACCGCATGAAGAAGGACTGGATGGAAGAGGATCGGATGGAAGATTGAAGATGAAAGAAGATGGAAGAAGACAGAAGACACTGTAGGGCCGAATTATCATTGTGCGGTGGTGGGACGTTATCCGCTGTAGCGGATCATGTCCGCTGCACATCGATAAATACCGACAGCATTTCTAGTGAAATGCTTGTGCAATGACGCCCCCTGCAGATTATCAGCCAATCGGCCGCTAGAAGGAGGTGTCAATCAACCCAATCATACCCGATTGGGCTGATTGCTGTCTGCCGCCTCAGAGGTAGCTGATGAGTTAAGAAGCAGCGGTCTTGCTTCTTAACTCCTGTTTTCAGCGATCTGTAAACTACGGGGTAGATTGCAGCATTCGCTGCTTGTTAAATCTACTCCATTGGGTGGAAGAGTGCCACCATGGAGATGAAAAGGACCATCCCAGAGGACCACTGTCATGAAGAAAGAAGGGGAGCACGTAGGAACCAGAGTCAAGCTGGGTGAGTAGAAACTTTGTGGTTTAAAGAGTTAGATTTTTTTTTGGGTGTTTTTTTTTAGGATAGGTTTTTTTTCGCTCAAAATATTGATCTGTGACCCCCATCGTGTTAAAAAGTTGGCAATCAATGTTTTAAATGACTGAAGAAACATGTACATAGTTAGTATTCCATTGCTAAAATGCCTTAAAGGTAAACAAAGCCAATTAGTATTTAATGCAATCTGGTCTATGCATGGCAGAAAAAAATATTCTAGTGAAAAAATTATGCCCTACTGATGCTGCATTTCTATGTTTAATCCTGCCAAGTGGTTAAACACAAAGTTAAAGTCCACTCTTGGAGTGCTGTAGCTGCTGAGCCAAACACAGCCTGTGGACTTTCAAAGTTGTGCAACTGTCACATCACCATCTATTTCCTTTTGCGGGGATTAAAGACTAAGGCCTCCATTACATATAGAGCGTCGCCCCACAAAAGCCGGCGACGCCAGATTTGACGCAATTTTGGTATTACATATACGGTGTAGCATACAAGTTACGGCCGTATATTTCACGCCGTCGCTCGCAATTTTTTACTCCCATAGGCTAACATGGAGCCGCGTCGTAAATCGGTATCCAATATCCAGCGCAAGGCCTTACGTGGTGAAAATGGAGAAATCTTACTCCATTTTCACCTCGTCATAAAAGGCAGCCATAGCAGGCCTTGCGCTGAGTATGGGAGCACCGTAACTCCCGAAAATGCCTGCAAAAATAAACTAACACCTAATGCATGTGCAATGCCTATCTACCTGTCAACTGCAATCCCCCACCGCAATAACTAATAAACTCTATTAACCCCTAAACCGCCATAGCCCACACCGCAAGTAATAACTAAATTATTAGCCCCTAAACCACCATAGCCCACACCGCAATTAACCTATTCTAGTATTAACCCCTAAACCGCCATAGCCCACATAGACTATTAAATGTATTAACCCCTAATCTGCCACCGCCAACGTTGCCGCCACTATAATTAAGTTATTAATCCCTAAACCGAAGTCTAACCCTAACCCTAACAACCCCCTAACTTAAATATTATTTAAATAAATCTAAAAAATATTACTATTATTAACTAAATTATTCCTATTTAAAACTAAATACTTACCTATAAAATAAACCCTAAGATAGCTACAATATAATTAATAATTACATTGTAGCTATTTTAGGATTTATTTTTATTTTACAGGCAACTTTGTATTTATTTTAACTAGGTACAATAGCTATTAAATAGTTAATAACTATTTATTAGCTACCTAGTTAAAATAATTACAAATTCACCTGTAAAATAAAACCTAACCTAAGTTACAATTACACCTAACACTACACTATCATTAAATTAATTAACTACAATTAGCTAAAATTAAATACAATTAAATAAAATAAACTATAGTACAAAACCCCCCACTAAATTACAGAAAATAAAAAAAATTACAAGAAGTTTAAACTAATTACACCTAATCTAAGCCCCCTAATAAAATAAAAAAGCCCCCCAAAATAATAAAATTCCCTACCCTATACTAAATTACAAATAGCCCTTAAAAGGGCTTTTTGTGGGGCATTGCCCCAAAGTAATCAGCTCTTTTACCTGTAAAAAAAGAAATACAACCCCCCCTCCCCAACATTAAAACCCACCACCCACACCCAACCTTACTCTAAAACCCACCCAATCCACCCTTAAAAAAACCTAACACTACCCCATTGAAGATCACCGTACCTTGAGCCGTCTTCACCCAGCCAGGCAGAAGTCTTCATCCAATCCGGGCAGAAGAGGTCCTCCATCCGGGCAGAAAGTCTTCATCCAAGCGGGCATCTTCTATCTTCTTCCATCCGACGAGGAGCGGCTCCCATCTTGAAGACATCCGACGCGGAGCATCCTTCCTGGCCGACGGACTAACAACGAATGAAGGTTCCTTTAAATGATGTCATCCAAGATGGTGTCCCTTGAATTCCGATTGGCTGATAGGATTCTATCAGCCAATCGGAATTAAGGTAAGAAAAATCCTATTGGCTGATACAATCAGCCAATCGGATTGACCTTGTATTCTATTGGCTGTTCCAATCAACCAATAGAATGCAAGCTCAATCCAATTGGCTGATTGGATCAGCCAATCAGATTGAACTTCAAATCCGATTGGCTGATTGCATCAGTCAGTAGGAATTTTTCCTACCTTAATTCCGATTGGTCTGATAGAATCCTATCAGCCAATCGGAATGACGCCATTTAAAGGTACCTTTATTTGTCGTTAGTCCGTCGGCCAGGAAGGAGGCTCCGCGTCGAATGTCTTCAAGATGGAGCCACTCTACGTCAGACGGAAGAAGATAAAAGATGCCGCTTGGATGAAGACTTCTGCCCTGATGGAAGACCTCTTCTGCCCGGATCGGATGAAGACTTCTGCCTGGCTGGAGGACCATTTGTGCCCGGATTGGATGAAGACTTCTGCCTGGCTGGGTGAAGACGGCTCAAGGTAGAGTGATCTTCACTGGGGTAGTGTTAGGTTTTTTTAATGGGGGATTGGGTGGGTTTTCGAGTAAGTTGGGTGTGGGGTTTTAATGTTGGGGGGGTGTTTTTCTTTTTTTACAGGTAAAAGAGCTGATTACTTTGGGGCAATGCCCCGCAAAAATCCCTTTTAAGGACTATTTGTAATTTAGTTTAGGGTAGGGAATTTTATTATTTTGGGGGGCTTTTTTATTTTATATGGGGACTTAGATTAGGTGTAATTAGTTTAAAATTCTTGTAATTATTTTATTTTCTGTAATTTAGTGTTTGTTTTTGTACTATAGTTTATTTTATTTAATTGTATTTAATTTTAGCTAATTGTAGTTAATTAATTTAAATTAATTTAATGATAGTGTAGTGTTAGGGTGTAATTGTAATTTAGGTTAGGTTTTATTTACAGGTAAAATTTAATTATTTTAACTAGGTAGCTATTAAATAGTTATTAACTATTTAATAGCTATTGTACCTAGTTAAAATAAATACAAAGTTGCCTGTAAAATAA
Organism: Bombina bombina; assembly: GCF_027579735.1. NCBI lineage: Eukaryota > Metazoa > Chordata > Amphibia > Anura > Bombinatoridae > Bombina > Bombina bombina. Next base: position 322,379,456 of record NC_069504.1, read on the forward strand.
AAATAAACCCTAAGATAGCTACAATATAATTAATAATTACATTGTAGCTATTTTAGGGTTTATTTTTTAGGTAAGTATTAGTTTTAAATAAAAATAATTTAGTTAATAATAGTAATATTATTTAAATTTTATTTTAATAATATTTAAGTTAGGGGAATGTTAGTGGTTAGGGTTAGACTTAGGTTTAGGGGTTAATAACTTTATTATAGTGGCGGAGACGTTGGCAGCGGCATATTAGGGGTTAATACATTTAATAGCCTATGTGGGCTATGGCGGTTTAGGGGTTAATACTTAAATAGGTTAATTGCGTTGTGGGCTATGGCGGTTTAGGGGTTAATAATTAGGCTTATTGCGTTTTAGGGGATTGTCGGTCTATGGGTTAATACATTTATTATTAGTAGTGAGAGGGGGGGATTGCGGATATAGGGGTTTTATGTGTCTGGCTATTTTTGGTAGGCAGGTTAGACTGTTACGGGAGATTTAAAATTATCTTTACTTTTCTTAGGCGCCGGCAGTTTCTAAAGTGCCGTAAGTCACTAGCGACTCCAGAAATTTGTAGTTACGCTCATTTCTGGACATCGCTAGTTTATCAGACTTACGGCACTTTAGGAACTGCTGGCGGGGTATATGTAATACCCCGATGTGCGAGGTGAAATTACGGGTGGCGCAGGTTCCCGAAACCTGCACCGTATATGGGATTGCGCCCATAGATTTTTAGGGCACTGCAATTTTTGCACTAGAATGTTATTTCAATAATATGTTCTGATTTAAATAAGAGTCAGGAAAAAAAGAAAACTATTTTAAAAGGTTAAAGTGCACACATATATAAACTTATTATAAAACTGATAGGAATAGTTGAACTTTTACTTCAGACGTTACGTGAACCTGATATATTTTCAGATTTAATTAGTTCATTTCCAGGCCAGATGGTCTCAATCAAGATGTCTACATCTACTTAAATTTCTATTATAGTAATACATTTATCTCTATTGCTACCTATAAAAAAAATCAATTTTTTTCTTTATAAAATAGTAAGTTCAAGAACTATTTATTTCCTAACGTACGTAATATCAGAATAAACAAGTTACCTGTTGTTTTACTAATTTTGAACTGAAAGCTAAACATTACATTTGTTAGGTTTAACATTTCAAATCAAAACTGATGTCTTAGTCATGAAGATGGTATGAGAAACACAAGCATATATTTCCCGGAAAAGTAGTTTTATAAAATTCTTTCTTTTTTTTTTTTAAAATCAAATAAGGAGCAGAAAGAGGAATGTGTTCCCAGAAAAGTATATTTAAACTTGTTATAAACAATTTTCACACAACTTGTGCTTTGATTACAAACCAAATTGTATGCCTTAACAGAGAATGTGATTTGATTTGTTAAATGGAAATAAGAAATATACTGAGGCTTAAAATAGATTAAAGAAAAAATATTGCAAAATTCACAGTGATTTTAGGGATATCCAAAGAAATGAAATGACTAATCAGCTAGTCATTGAGTGCCAGCAAAAAATGGGTTAGTAATAACATAAAAAGGACAGTAAAGTCAGAATTAATCCTTCATCGAATAAGATAGGGCTTGCAATTATAAGGTAATTTCCATTTTACTATACTTATTACATTTGCATCATTCTCTTTGGTATCCTTTGTTGAAGAGTAAAGCTAGGTAGGCTGATAGAAGTTTAGCATGTGCATATCTGAGCATGTTATGGCAGCAGTGTTTGCAATTATGTTTAGCATTGCTATAAACTTTGTTGCAAACACTGCTGCCAGGTGGATAAACGCTCCTGAGCTCAGCCAGGTTTACTCTTTATCAAAGGATACCAAGGAACTAAGTAAACTTGATAATAAAAGTATATAGGAAAGATGTTTAAAATGTCATGCTATATCCAATCCAGTTAATGTTAATATTGACTTTACTGTCCCTTTAATTAACAATCCAATGTAGTTGAACACTTTCCCACAGGTGTTCTGACAGAAAAACAATGTCAATATGAATTGCTTTTGGTAGCCATGTTATTTTTAAGATTAAATAAAACTCTGAGACTGAGCTACACAGTGACTGAATCCTTTATGTTTTTCTAACGAGACTCACACAACCTATTCATAGTGACACCATACACAGATAAAACTATCCAAATTAACACCTAGATTACAAGTTTTGCGTTAGAGGCTGTGCGGTGCTAACGAGCAGTTTATGCTCACCGCTCACTTACAGACAGCGCTGGTATTACGGGTTTTTACAACCCAGACAAGAAGTGAGTGTTGAGCAAAATGTTGCTCCTTACCGCACTCCAATACCAGAACTGCTTACGTTAGCGGTGAGCTGGTGTAACGTGCTCATGCACGATTTCCCCATAGGAATCAACGGGGAGAGCCGGCTGAAAAAAAGTCTAACACCTGCCAGAAAGCAGCGTAAAGCTCCTTAACGCAGCCCCATTGATTCCTATGGGGTAATACATTTTATGTCTACACCTAACAACCTAACATGAACCCCGAGTCTAAACACCCCTAATCTTACACTTATTAACCCCTAATCTGCTGCCCCCAACATCGCCGACACCTACATTATATTATTAACCCCTAATCTGCCACTCCGGACACCGCCACCACCTACATTATACTTATGAATCCCTAATCTGCTGCCCCCAACATCGCCAAAACCTACATTATATTTATTAACCCCTAATCTGCCACCTCCAATGTCGCCGCCACCTACCTACATTTATTAACCCCTAATCTGCTGCCCCCAACGTCGCCGCCACTATAATAAACATATTAACCCCTAAACCACCACACTACTGCCTCGCAAACATTAGTTAAAATATTATTAACCCCTAATCTGCTGGCCCTAACATCGACGCCACCTACCTACATTTATTAACCCCTAATCTGCGCTCCCCAACGTCGCCGCCCACTATATTAAAGTTATTACCCCTAAACCTAAGTCTAACCCTAAACCTAACACCCCCTAACTTAAATATAATTAAAAGAAATCTAAATAAAAATTCCTATCATTAACTAAATAATTCTTATTTAAAACTAAATATTTACCTATAAAATAAACCCTAACCTAGCTTCAATATAAACTAATAGTTTACATTGTATCTATCTTAGGGTTTATTTTATTTTACAGGCAAGTTTGTATTTATTTTAACTAGTTAGGAATAGTTACTAAATAGTTAATTACTATTTACTAACTACCTAGCTAAAATAAATACAAATTTACCTGTAAAATAAAAACCTAACCTAAGTTACAATTACACCTAACACTACACTTATATTAAATTAATTCCCTAAATTAAATACAATTAAATACAATTAAATACAATTATCTAAAGTACAAAAAAAAACACTAAATTACAGAAAAATAATAAACAAATTACAGATTTTTAAACTAATTACACCTAATCTAATCCCCTAACAAAATAAAAAGCCCCCCAAAATAAAAAAGCCCTACCCTACACTAAAATTACAAATAGCCCTTAAAAGGGCCAGCTCTCTTACCTGTAAAAAAATTACAAATCCCCCCCCAACATTAAAACCCCACCACCCACACAACCAACCCTACTCTAAAACCCACCCAATACCCCCTTAAAAAAAAACCTAACACTAACCCCTTGAAGATCCAATCAGCCAATAGGATTGAGCTTGCATTCTATTGGCTGATTGCATCAGCCAAAAGGATTTTTTCTACCTTAATTCCGATTTGCTGATAGATTCTATCAACCAATCGGAATTGAAGGGACGCCATCTTGGATGACGTCACTTAAAGGTACCTTCATTCTGTGTTAGCCGTCATCATCTGGCTTGGATGAAGACTTCTCCCGGCTTCATTGAGGACTTTGGCCCGGTTGGGTGAAGACTTCTCCCGGTAAGGTGATCTTCAAGGGGTTAGTGTTAGTTTTTTTTAAGGGGGGTATTGGGTGGGTTTTAGAGTAGGGTTGGTTGTGTGGGTGGTGGGCTTTAATGTTGGGGGGGTTAGTAATTTTTTACAGGTAAGAGAGCTGATTACTTTGGGGCAATGCCCCGCAAAAGACCCTTTTAGGGCTATTTGTAATTTAGTGTAGGGTAGGGCTTTTTTTTTATTTTGGGGGCTTTTTTATTTTGTTAGGGGGATTAGATTAGGTGTAATTATTTAAAAAATCTTGTAATTTGTTTATTATTTTCTGTAATTTAGTGTTTTGTTTGTTTTTTGTACTTTAGATAATTTTATTTAATTGTATTTAATTGTATTTAATTTAGGGAATTAATTTAATTATAGTGTAGTGTTAGGTGTAATTGTAACTTAGGTTAGGTTTTATTTTACATGTACTTTTGTATTTATTTTAGCTAGGTAGTTATTAAATAGTTAATAAATATTTAATAACTATTGTACCTAGTTAAAATAAATACAAACTTGCCTGTAAAATAAAAATAAATACTAATCTAGCTACAATGTAACTAATAGTATATTGTAGCTATCTTAGGGTTTATTTTATAGGTATTTAGTTTTAAATAGGAAATTATTTAGTTAATGATAGGAATTTTATTTAGATTTATATTAAATTATATTTAAGTTAGGGGGGTTAGGGTTAGGGTTAGACTTAGATTTAGGGGTTAATAACTTTAGTATAGTGGCCGCGACATTGAGGGCGGCAGATTAGGGGTTAATAAATCTAGGTAGGTGTTGGCGATGTTAGGGACGGCAGATTAGGGGTTAATAATATTTAACTGTTTGCGATGCGGGAGTGCGGCGGTATAGGGTTAATATATAATTATTATAGTGGCATCGATGTCCGGTTCGGCAGATTAGGGGTTTAAAAAATGTATTTTAGTGTTTGCGATGTGGAGGGGCCTCGGTTTAGGGGTTAATAGGTAGTTTATGGGTGTTAGTGACTTTTTAGCACTTTAGTTTATGCTACGGCGTTGTAGTGTAAAACTCTTAACTACTGACTTTAAAATGCGGTACCCAGCTTGACAGGAGAGGGTGTTACCGCTCACTTTTTGGCAGACGCGTAATACCGGCGCTATGCAAGTCCCATTGAA